>NC_056739.1:1821610341-1821650341 GCF_019279795.1 Protopterus annectens
CTCCCATTCTCTGTGTAATAAGTCAGATAACAAGTGAGAGCAATTTCCGCAAAACAATCTCACATCTATACCCAATTCACTCTGTAATAAGTCAGATAACAAGTAGCAGCATCTGCCTAAGAACAGTCACACATCTACTCCCCATTCACCGTGTTATAGGTCAGATAACAATTGAGAGCATCTACCACAAAACAATTACACAATTACTCCCCATTCACTGTGTAATAAGTCAGATAACAAGTGAGAGCATCTACCCCAAAACAATCACAAATCTACTCCCCATTCACTGTATAATAAGTCAGATAACAAGTGAGAGCATTTACCACAAAACAATCACACATCTACTCCCCATTCACTGTGTAATAAGTCATATAACAAATGAGAGCATCTACCAGAAAACAATCACACATCTACTCCCCATTCACTGTGTAATAAGTCAGATAACAAGTGAGAGCATCTACCACAAAACAATCACACATCTACTCCCCATTCACTGTGTAATAAGTCAGATAACAAGTGAGAGCATCTACCTAAGAACAATCACACATCTACTCCTCATTCACTGTGTAATAAGTCAGATAACAAGTGAGAGCATCTACCACAAAACAATCACATATCTACTCCCCATTCTGTGTATAATAAGTCAGATAACAAGTGAGATCATCTACCAAAAAACAATCACACATCTCCCCATTCACTGTGTAATAAGTCAGATAACAAGTGAGAGCATCTACCTAAGAACAATCACACATCTACTCCCCATTCACTGTGTAATAAGTCAGATAACAAGTGAGAGCATCTACCACAAAACAATCACACATCTACTCCCCATTCACTGTGTAATAAGTCAGATAACAAGTGAGAGCATCTACCACAAACCAATTACACATCTGCTCCCCATTCACTTTGTAATAAGACAGATAACAAGTGAAAGCATCTACCAAAAAACAATCACACATCTACTCCCCATTCACTGTGTAATAAGTCAGATAACAAGTGAGAGCATCTACCACAAAACAATCACACATCTACTCCCCATTCACTGTGTAATAAGTCAGATAACAAGTGAGAGCATCTACCTAAGAACAATCACACATCTACTCCTCATTCACTGTCTAATAAGTCAGATAACAAGTTAGAGCATCTATCTAAGAACAATCCCACATCTTCTCCCCATTAACTGTCTAATAAGTCAGATAACAAGTGAGAGCATCAACCACAAACCAATCACACATCTACTCCCCATTCACTTTGTAATAAGTCAGATAACAAGTGAGAGCATCTAACAAAAAAAAATCACATATCTACTCCCCATTCACTGTGTAATAAGTCAGTTAACAAGTGTGAGCATCTACCACAAAAAAAATCACACATCTACTCTCCTTTCACTCTGAAATAAGTCAGATAACAAGTGAGAGTATCTACCTAAGAACAATCACACTTCTACTCCTCATTCACTGTGTAATAAGTCTGATAACAAGTGAGAGCATCTACCTCAGAACAATCACACATCTACTCCCCATTCACGGTGTAATAAGTCAGATAACAAGTGAGAGCATCTCTTACAAAACAATCACACATCTACTCCCCATTCACTGTGTAATGTCAGATAACAAAGTGAGAGCATCTACCACAAAACAATCACACATCTACTCCCCACTCACTGTGTTATAAGTCAGATAACAACTGAGGACATCTACCACAAAACAATCACACATCTACTCCCCATTCACTGTGTAATAAGTCAGATAACAAGTGAGAGCATCTACCACAAAACAGTCACACATCTACTCCCCATTCACTGTGTAATAAGTCAGATAATAATTGAGAGTATCTACCACAAAACAATCACACATCGACTCCCCATTCACTGTGTAATAAGTCAGATAAAAAGTGAGAGCATCTACCAAAAAACAATCACACATCTACTCCCCATTCACTGTGTAATAAGTCAGATAACAAGTGAGACCATCTACCCCGAAACAATCACAGATCTACTCCCCATTCACTGTGTAATAAGTCAGATAACAAGTGAGAGCATCTACCCCGAAACAATCACACATCTACTCCCCATTCACTGTGTAGTAAGTCAGATAACAAGTGACAGCGTCTACCTAAGAACAGTCATACATCTACTCCCCATTCACTGTGTAAAAAGTCAGATAATAAGTGAGAGCATCTACCACAAAACAATCACACATCTACTCCCCATTCACTGTGTAATAAGTCAGATAACATGTGAGAGCATCTACCTAATAACAATCACACATCTACTCCTCATTCATTGTGTAATACGTCCGATAACAAATGAGAGCTTCTACCTAAGAACAATCACACATCTACTCCCCATTCACTGTGTAATAAGTCAGATAACAAGTGAGAGCATCTACCACAAAACAATCACACATCTACTCCCCATTCACTGTGTAATAAGTCAGATAACAAGTGATAGCATCTACCAAAAAACAATCACACATTTACTCCCCATTCACTGTGTAATAAGTCAGATAACAAGTGAGAGCATCTACCTAAGAACAATCACACATCTAGTCCCAATTCACTGTGTAATAAGTCAGATAACAAGTGAGAGCATCTACCACAAAACAATCCCACATCTAGTGCTCATTCACTGTGTAATAAGACAGCTAACAAGTGAGAGCATCTACCTAAGAACAATCATACATCTACTCCCCATTCATTGTGTAATAAATCAGATAACAACTGAGAGCATCTACCACAAAACAATCACACATCTACTCCCCATTTACTGTGTAATAAGTCAGATAACAAGTTAGAGCATCTACCACAAAACAACCACACATCTACTCTGCATTCACTGTGTAATAAGTCAGATAACAAGTGATAGCATCTACCTAAGAACAATCATACATCTACTCCTCATTCACTTTGTAATAAGTCAGATAACAAGTGACAGCATCTACCACAACACAATCACATATCTACTCCCCATTCACTGTGTAGTAAGTCAGATAACAAGTGAGAACATCTACCAAAAACAATCACACATCTACTCCCCATTCAGTGTGTAATAAGTCAGATAACAAGTGAGAGCTTCTACCAAAAACAATCACACATCTCCTCCCCATTCACTGTGTAATAAGTCAGATAACAAGTGAGAGCATCTACTAAGAACAATCACACATCTACTCCTCATTCACTGTGTAATAAGTCAGATAACAAGTTAGAGCATCTACCTAAGAACAATCACACATCTACTCCCCATTCACTGTGTAATAAGTCAGATAACAAGTTAGAGCATCTTCCTAAGAAAATCACACATCTACTCAACATTAACTATTCAATGAGTCACAAAACAAGTATTTGCATCTTCTTAACAACAATTACCCGTCTACTCCACATTCACTATTGCATGAGTCGCATAACAACTGACTGCATCTACCTAACACAATTACATCTTCTTCACGTTCACTGTTTAGTGAATCACATATCAAGTGAGTGTATCTACCAAACAACAATCGCACATCTGCTTCACATTCACTGTTCAATGAGTCATGTAACGAGTGCATCTACCTAACAATAACCATATATCTACTCCACATTAACTGTTCAGTGAGTCACATAAGAAGTGAATGCATCTACCTAAGAAAAATTGGACATCTACTCCCCATTCACTGTTAAATTATTTACCTAACAAGTAAATGCATCTACATAACAACAATCACACATCTACTTCCATTTACTATGCAATGAGCCACATAACATATGAGTGTATCTAACTACCAACAATTGCACACCTACTGCACATTCACTCTTCAATGAGTCAAATAACAATTGGCTGCATCTACCTACCACAATCACACATTTACTCCCCATTCGATATTCAGTGAGTAACATAAGCGTTTGCCTCTACCTAACAGCAATCACACATCTACTCCACATTCACTATTCAAGGAGTCATATAACAAGTGAGTACATCTGCCTAACATTAGTCGCACACCCACTTTACATTCACTGTTCAATGAGTCACATAACAAGTGAATGCATCTGTCTAACAATCTCACATCTGCTTTGCATTCACCGTTCATTTATATAGCAAATGAGTGCATTTACCTGACAACAATTGCACATCTTCTCCACATTCTCAGTTCAGTGAGTCATATAAAAAGTGAGTGCATCTAATGAACAACAATCAAACATCTTCTTCTCATTCACAATTCAATGAGTAATTTATTATGTGAGTGCCTCTACCTAATGACAATCGCTCATCTACTCCACATTTACTGTTGAATAAGTCACATTACAAGTGAGTGCTTCTGCTTAATAACAATTGCACATGTACTCCACATTTTCTGTTCAATGAGTGGCATAACAAGTGAGTGTATCTACCTAACAACATTCACATATCTACTGCACATTCACTGATCAATGAATTACGTAACAAGTGAGTGCATCTACCTAACAACAATCACACAACTGCAACATATTCACTGTTCAATGAGTCAAACAAGAAGTGAGCACATCTATTTAACTGTGACATTCTTGCACTGACCCAGTAATCAAGGCCCCTCAATCCTCACCAGTAACACCAGTGAGGGACGTGCACATTGTGAGGATAAGTACACACACAGTAAAGTACAATTTCCCTTAAGAGCACACAGAGATCAGTCAGTCTGAGGCTGGTTTCTCCCTTTTTCTCCAGATCCCCAATAAGACTCCCCATTGGCACAGCTACAGGTTTAAGATCTCATCCGAATAGTCAAGCCAAAACATCAAGCACCCTCTCTGTCCAAACAGTGCTTCATGTCCCTGCTCAAGTAGCTGACACATGCACACTTTGATATTTGATTTATACACAGACACACAAACACTCCTGGGGAAGGCTGGCACAGGTTCACTAGCTATGCCCCCTTCTGCCCAGACTATAAGGTAGTAATCACTGCCACCAACCACCCTTTTTCAGCTACTATAAGGCCCTTTCCAAAGGGTGACCAATTCTACTGTGTAATGTTACTATTATCCAAGTAGTAAGTGTGACCAAACTTTTAAGGCTATTTAAGAGTGGCCTATACAGTGTCATAAAATACATATGCAAGTACTCTCAGAGCTTAAATATCTATAAACAAACCAGGCACAATTAAAAGGCTTAAATATATTTAATAATAAATAATAAAAGCACAAGACAGTACTCAATAACTCAACACAGTAGCACAGAGTTCAGAATCACAGGAGATACTTTAAAACAACATTGCAAGACAGTCTCACATAAATGCAGAAAACATCTAGACTGATCTTACTATATTCCTATCTATCTCTAAGAGAAATACTATGCTCTAAGTCTTACTTTCAGAGAAATACAAGAAGTGCTAATGACAGAATGTTGTCAGATCCAAGACAAGATACAAAATGCACAGACTCACTCTCTGAGGTAGTTCTTAAATTACTATCAAACATTTCTGCTGGGTTATCTCAGACTACATCATTCTTGTCACTTCTGCCTTTAGTTTTAGGCTAACATAAACTTTAAAATTTAGCATCTGCGTGTCAGAAATACTTATCCCTCAGAAGCTGACTGGAACAGGAAGTCATAAAACCAGTTAAACACTTTTAACCAGTTAAACACTGAAATACACTAACTTTATACCACATCATAAAACTCTTTACTTTTCAACTTATTTTCTTAGAGTTTTGCAAGTTAACTCTCTATGTCCCAACTTCTACTATGAAAACATATTTGCACAGGCATATAGTCCATATACATTTCTGCTCTTCTGGTTACATTTTTGAAGCTCAGCACATAACATACAGTTTACTTACATTTGTAAGACAAGCCTATGGATCATATTAATATTTACAATGACATAGAATCATTTACAAAATTCTAGCTAGCTTGGCTGGCAGCTTCACGTTGACAATAATCACAGATATACTCCACATTCACTGTTCAATGAGTCATATAAAAAGGGACTACATCTATCTATGAACAACTGCACATCTACTCCACATTCACTGTTTAGTGAGTCACATAACAAGTGAGTGCATCTAAGAAAAATTGCATGTCTTCTCATCCACTGATAAAGAGTCACATAAGTGAGTGCATCTACCTAACAACAATTACACTTCAACTCTCCATTTACTTTGCAATGAGTCACATAAAAAGTGAGTATATCCATCAAACAACCATCGCACATCTACTTCACATTCACTGTTCAATGAGCCAAATAACAAGTAAGTGCATCTACCTAACAGTAATCTCACTTTCACTCCTCATTTACTTGTTCAATGAGTCACATAAAAAGTGACTGCATCTACATGAGAACAATTGCACATCTACTCCACATTCACTATTCAGTGAGTCACATAACAGGTGAGTGCATCTACATTACAATTATAAACACAATAGAGTGTAACCACAATATGAAAAAAAAAAACATAACGCTGAAAATATGCTGAGGCACAAATATTCCACAAGTAAACATCCACACCAAACAACCATCGCACATTACTCCAAAATCACTGTTGAATAAGCCACATAACAAAAAAGTGCGACTACCTTACAAAAATCTCACTTCCACTCTTCATTCACTGTTCAGTGAGCCATATAACATGTGAGTGCATCTAGATAACAAGAAGTTGACATCTACTCCCCATTTCCTGTTCAATGAGTGACATAAAAAGTGAATGCATCTACCTAACTGCAATCACACATCTACTTCCCATTCACTGTTCAGTGAGTCATATAAGAAATGAATGCATCTACCTAACCAGAATGCTAACTAACAACAGTCACACATATAGTCTACATTCACTGTTCAATGAGTCCCAAGAAAAGTGAGTGCATTCACCTAACAACAATCTCACATCTACTCCCCATTCACTGTTCAGTGAGTAACATAAGAAGTGAAAGCATCTACCCAACAACAACCACACATCTATTCCCCATTCATTGTGCAATAAGTCACACAACAAGTGAGTGCATCGACCTAAGAACAATCTCACATCTACTCCACATTCATTGTTCAATGAGTCACATAGCAAGTGAGTGCTTCTATGTAACCACAATCACACATCTGCATTTACCTATCAAGAATTGCATATCAACTCCACATTCACTGTTCAAAGAGTCACATAACAAGTGAGTGTATATACCTAACAACAATCGCACACCTACTCCTCATTCAGTGTGCAATGATTCACATAACAAGTATCATCTAACTGTATATGATCGGACTTCTACTTCATATTCATGGTTCAATAACCAATTTACCTGACAACAATCACACATCTACTCCACATTCTGTGTCAGAGAGTGATGTAACAAGTGAGTGCACCTACCTAACAGCGATTGCACATCTATTCCCCATTCAATGTGCAATGTCACATAAAAACTGATTGCATCTAATTAACTACAATCACACATCTACTTCCAATTCTGCTCAATGAGTCACATAACAAGTAAATGCATCTGCCTAACAACAATTGCACATCTACTTCCTATTCACTGTTCAGTGAGTCACATAACAAGTGATTGCATCTACCTAACACAGTCACACATCTTTACATTCACTATTCAGTGAGTCACATAGGAAGTGAGTGCATCTATCTAAGAACAATCAACCATCTACTCCAAGTTCACTTTGAAATAAGTCACATAACAAGTGAGAGCATCAATCTTACTTTGCAATCAGTCACATAACTGAGTGTATCTACCAAACAACCATTGCAGATCTACTTCACATTCACTGTTCAATGAGCCACATAACAAGTTAGTGCATCTACCTAACAACATCACTTCCACTCCCCATTCACTGTTCAGTGAACCACATGACATGCGAGTACATCTAGATAACAACATAAAAAGTGAGTGCATCTACCTAACTTCAGTCGAAAATCTACTTTCCATTCACTGTTCAATATGAGTGCATCTATCTAACATCTTCTATCCATCTTTCTATATGCCTCTCCCATCTTAACTAATCTCTGACAAACCAATCTAAATAAAATTAAATCTTGCTATAACAAGATCGTCAAGTTTGCTACTGAAGCCTCATATAGATCCCACCACTATCTATCCCTTAAGCAGCTCAACTGGCTGGAATTGCCTCATATCCTACTACCTATAGCACACAAACATTACTACTTTCCTGATAGAACCCCAACACTTCGACAACTAATACAGCCCCACCTACCTTCCAGACCCTTATGCTCTAGTAATCAGCACCTCATAACTGTCATCAAACCCAAAAGCAATGCTGGGAAATCCCTTTTTGCCAATACCATTGCCAACAATTGGAACTCACTACCAAATGCAATAACTTCTACCACCTCCACTTCTCACTTCAAAAAACTCCTGAAAACCTACTATCTAAATAACTGGCTATATTCATGTAACTCCCCAGGATAATCCACACCAAGAAATTATTTCAGAACTTCAGCTACGTATACACAGTATTACATGGTTTACTGTATAACTTGTTAATCTCTGCTACATTGTTTTTCACTGATGAATGTAAAAGCTATTAAGGCTCTCTCCTATATTATAATGCATTGTATAATGTTACTGTTGCTGTTTTGTACTGTAATATATTCCAATGTTTGTATTTCTCTTAGAGCTTTTCTCCTCGGGCCTCCACTGAAAATGGACCTGTGTCCAGTCATACTTTCCCAGTAAACAAATGTAAAATAAAATAAATAAATAAGCAAGGCTACCTAACAACAGTCTCACATATAGTACACATTAATTGTTCAATGAGTGCTATGAGCGATATAAAAAGTGAGTGCATCTACCTAACTTCAATCAAAAATCAACTTATCATTCACTGTTCAATGAGTCACATAACAAATGAGTGCAACTACCTAACAACAATGCTACCTAACAACAATCTTGCATATAGTACACATTAATTGTTCAATGAGTACTATGACAAGTGAGTGCATCTACCTAACAATAATCTCACATCTACTCCCCTTTCACTGTTCAATGAGTCACATAACAAGTGAGTCCATCACACAACAACAATCACACATGTACTTCCCATTTACTGTTCAGTGAGTCACTTAAGTGAGTGCATCTATCTAACAACAATTGCACATCTACTTCCCAGTCACTGTTCCGTGAGTCACAGAACAAGTGAGTGCATCTATCTAACAACAATCTCACATTTACTTCACATTCACTATTCAATGAGTCAAATAGCAAGTTAGTGCATTTACCTGACAAAAGTCTCACATCTACTCCACATTCCCTGTCAATGAGTGATGTAACAAGTGAGAACATCTACCTAACAGCAAGTGCACATTTATTCTCCATCCTATGTTCAATGGGTAACATAAAAAGTGAGTGCATCTACCAAACAACAATCGAAATTTTATTCCCATTCACTGCTCAGTGAGTCACATAACATGTGAGTGGATCTAGATAACAAGAAATGCACATCAACTGCCTATTCACTGTTCAATGAGTCACATAAAAAGTGAGTGAAATCAGATATATAGTCCACGTCCATTGTTCAGAGTAACATAAGTGAATGCATCTATCTAACTACAATCACACATCCAGTTCTCATTCACAGTTCAATGAGTAACATATTATGTGAGAGAGTTGACCTAATAACAATCGCTCATCTCTTTCACATTCACTGTTCAATGAGTCAAATTACAAGTGAGTGCATCAACTTAATAACAATCACATATATACTCCACATTCACAGTTCAATGAGTGACATAACAAGTGAGTGCATCTACATAACAACATTCCCACATCTATTGCACATAAACTGATCAATGATTTATGTAACAAGTGAGTTCATCTACATAACAACATTCCCACATCTATTGCACATAAACTGATCAATGATTTATGTAACAAGTGAGTGCATCTACATAATAACATTCCCACATCTATTGCACATAAACTGATCAATGATTTATGTAACAAGTGAGTGCATCAACATAACATTCCGACATCTATTGCACATAAACTGATCAATGATTTATGTAACAAGTGAGTGCATCTACCTAACAAAAATCACACATCTACTCCATATTCACTGTTCAATGAGTTATATACAGTAATGAGAGAGTACATCTACCAAACAACAATCACATATCTCCTTCCCATTCACTGTTCAATGAATCACAGAACAAGTGCGTACATCTACCAAACAACAATCTCTCATCTACTCCACATTTATTGTTCAATGAGTCACATAGCAAGTGAGTGCATTTACCTAACAATGATCACATATCTACTCCACATTCTCTGTCAATGTGCCATGTAACAAGTGAGTGCATCTACCTAATGGCAATCTCACATAGCAAGTGAGTGCATCTACTTAACAACAATCTCACATCTACTCCCCATTCATTTTCATTGAGATACATAAAAACTGAGTGCATCTAACTAACTACAATCGTACATCTACTTCCCACTCACTGTTCAGTGAGTCACATAATGAGTGCATCTACTTAACGACAATCATACGTCTACTCCCCACTCACTTTACAATGAGTCACATTGCAAGTGAGTGCATTTACCTAACAATAATCGCACATCTACTCCACATTCTCTGTCAATAAGTCACATAACAAGTGAATGCATCTACCCAACAGTAATCACACATAGCAAGTGAGTGCATCTACTTAACAACAATCACATATCTACTCCCCGTTCACTTTTCAATGAGTGACATAAAAAGTGAGTGCATCTACCTAATAATAATCGCACATCTACTCCCCATTCACTGTTCAATGGGTCACATAAGAAGTGAGTGCATCTACCCAACAACAATCGTGCATCAACTTCCCTTTCACTGTTCAATGAGTCACATTACAAGTAATTGCATCTACCTAATAACAATCGCGCATATACTCAGCATCTCCTCCCCATTCACTGTGTGATGAGCCCCATAACAAGTCAGTGCCTCTATCTAACAACTATTGCACATCTACTCCCCATTCATTGTTGAATGAGTTACATAACAACTGAGGGCATTTACTTAACAACAATCGCACATCTACACCACTTTCACTGTTCAGTGAGTCACATAAGTGATTGCATGTACCTAACAACAATTGCATATCTACTTCCTATTCATTGTTCACTGAGCCAAATAACAAGTGAGTGCATATTCCTAACAACAATCGCACATCTACTACACAGTCAGTGTTCAATGAGTCGCATAGCAAGTGAGTGCATTTTTCTAACAACTATTGCACATCTACTCCACATTCATTGTTCAATGAGTCACCTTTCAACAAGTGCACATCTACACCACATTCACTGTTCAATGAGTCCCTTAACAAGTGAGTGCATCTACCTAACAACAATTTCACATCTACTTTACATTCATTGTTGAATGAGTCACATAAGAGGTGAGTGCATCTGCATAACAACAATTGTACATATACTCCATATTCACTGTTCAGTCAGTGACATAACAAGTGAGCGAAGAGTAATTCTCAGCTTTTGGAAAACTCATTCTGTTTAGGAAAAGGAAACCTCCTTTTCCAAATCATAGTGCCTGAATGTGAGAATCATAAACTTTGATGGCCCTTTAACATAAGAAATATAAATTTGGCTGAGTCTGTGAGATAACAATGCCAGAGTTTGACAGTAGGGGGTAGGTTGGGAAATGAAGATGGTATATGCTTTTTATGGGGAAAAATAATGACTTTTTTTTAATTTCATGCAAGACCACGGAAAGTTTAGGCACCTGACACTGTACTAAAATGTTTCAAGTTCACATGTGGTAGCGAGGCACAGAGGTTTAAGATGATGCCTGATATACTTGCAGCATGCAGCACTAATGGTTTAACTTTGAAATTGACAATGTGTTTACTTTTAGAGCCTGAGCAGGTCACTTTCTCTGGTAATGGCTGCAGGCCAAGCTTGAAATGATTTGTGGATCAGTGTTCTACCCTGGTTAAGAATCTTTTTTTTTTTTTTTGTTGCAGTCTAAGCAATTTCTACAAACACTAAACATATTAATGAGAATAAGCCAACTTTAAGTAAATAGCATATTATACAATGGCAACTCGGCAAAGCCGAGAAACGTGCACGCTGATTGGCCAACCAACCAGCGTGCAGATTGTAAATCGAAGATAACCTAAGTAAGAAGTCAGGCCGCTAACGTACCATGCAGCTGCAAATTAAGGTGCTTGCTTGCCCTTAATTAAGGTTCAAGGTTTAACTAGGAGCAAAATCACTTAACTTTACAAAATACACATACCTCCATAGACAAAACACACTCACCTCTATAAACAAAACACACACACCTCCATCTGGGCTAAATGAAGAGGGCAGCTGTGCACTCACCTGCAGTTTTAGATGATGTTAATGAGGGGGGTTCTGGTGTTTACGGAGGTTTCAAGGTAAGGAAAGTCACTTTACTGTTCAAAAATCAAACTCCTAGCAATTTAGTCTTTGTTTCAGTGTTTGCTGAATTTCTTTTTTCTGGATGCTGTGAGTATTGGGAATGTTTTGTGTATCATTGAGTTACTGAATTACTTGTTGATCTCTCTTGATTTTAGAGCTGTTGGGCTGATATACGCTGTCTTACAAGCAAAAGCATGTGTAATAGGCTGAAGTAGTGTGCTCGCTGGGATGTGAAGTGTTTCCCAACAGAAAACACGTAAACTATGATCCTTCATTAGTGTAGTGGGTTTGCTGTGTAAATTCACTTTCGATTGTGTTCAAATACTTTTCCGTGACATTGGTTTGAGTGAAAATGATGTACAAGTGTCTGATTATTTTTACGTATGATGAAGAACTTGCATTCAATTTTCTTTTGCATTTATTATCAGTTTGCTGCTTTGCTTAGTTATGGCATAATAAAATTAGTCACAGTTGTAAGAGCTGCCTGTACTATTCTGTTATTTTTTCAAGCATTATGTTATGAGCTGTATTTTGTGATGCGGCACTAAACGTGTGAACATAATGTCTATTTTAGTGTAATTCAACACTCGTAACTTAGACCTAATAGCTGATAGTGCAAGTAAAAATGTGGACTATTTTATCACACAAAAAGTGGAAAAATACAAACTAAAGCAAACAAAAACCTAAATAACAACAACACAAACATAACACAACACAAACTAGCACCATTGTATAATCGTAATGACCCATGGCTGGGTGTGGGTAATGCTGGATTTACCCAGGGTTAGCTTTGTTTGGTCACTCGGGCTTCGCCCTCATGGCCACCCATGCCAACCGTGGGCAAATCTAGCATTACCCACACCCAGCCATCGGTTATTGCTATAATGAATTACTCTCTAGTGGTAGACAGCTCTCTAATAATAAACAGCACCCGGTGAATTAAAATAAATGCTCTTAGTTGACTATGCAAATGTAAGTCCAGTTCAATTAACAATACAACTAACATGTAAATTTAATCGACTAATATTTTTTCCAGACTACAAACCGATATGAACCTGTAATAAGATTTTGCAACAGTAAATAAGCAGGTTTTCCAGTGTTACCAAAAACAACCAATTAGAGGTGCAATTCCTGTTTCACAGGTGCACTGCCAGTTATTTAATCCCTTTAGTTTTCTCTCAATACCAGAACCAGGTACAGAGATACAAAAATCATAAGGGTGCAGAAACCATAAATTTTACAAGTAAGCAAATAGTTCATGGAATGTCAAAAGCCAAAACAACATCTAATGGCAATCCCGTAGGAGAAAGCAAACCACAGACAAGCTCCAACCAAAACCAATGATCTTATCAGATAGTCCTCACCCGACAGTCAATTTCATGAAACAGATGGAAATTCCAAAGTCCAGAACCTGAATTGAAAGAAGAAATCTAAGGCCAATAAAAGCACTAACTGCAACAATATAACAAACATTGGCAACATATGAACAAAACTGCAGACATCCATGCTAATGGATGTAAAAATACAGACTTCAGTATTAGCATTTTGGCACCAGCATATAAGGCAACCCTTATAAATGTATCAGTAGCTACTGGGGATATACACCCTAACTATAATAAGTATACAAATATAATAGAAGGTAATGATACTTAGGCTCATAACTATATTTGTTTAACATCATAACACTGAACAACGTGGTATCTACAATGCTGGTAATGCAAAAGCAGGCTCCATTTATTCTGAGTATGGATCTAATTGGACTACAGTTAAGAAGGCTGGTTGGTTGAAGGGAATTGCTTTGTTGCATTATGAAAATGTGGAATAAAAATTATGGCTAGTATTTATAAACGCCTGCTTGTCTCATGCTAAGTACATTTGTCTGATCATCGGGGATGGGCAGGGTGTGTGAAATTCAGGAGACACTCTAACATGGTGTAGCTTGGTGGAAAACAAGGAATAGCATAGATCATATGATCCTAGGATCCTAGGAGGTTACTAAGCTAATGGCCCTGGGGGTCTTTCAAGCCTAGCCAAGCCTTCCCAAGATTATCTGTTAACAGCAGACACTATGAAAATCAGAACCTACTGCCCCTGCCCCTGTCCAGGAGGGACACAGGTCGAACCCCTGGGAGGAATGTCCAGTTACCCATCCAATTGTCTAGATTGTGCTTAAATTGGGTCAATGAGAGGCTCTGCTTAACATGAAATGGATGCCTATTCCAAAGGTGAGGCATCCTCTGGGAGACAAATCTATCTCTCTAGCAAGTTCTGTTGATGTTGCATACCAGGTTAAAGTCCTTACAGTGAGTGACCTGTGTGCCATTAGACTTACAAATGTGCAGCATTTCCATTAAAGCAGGGTCAGAGCATGCTTTATATGCCAGGCACAGGTTGTCTTTGAGCAGTCTGTATGACACAGAGTAAAGTGACAGAGATTTCAGTCTGTGCACATATGACAGATGCTGGAGGCCTTTACTTTTCTTTATAAGGAAGTGTTGTGGTCTTTCCAATTGCTGAAGGTGCTTAGAAAGATACATATCAAATGGAATGTTATATTCTATTATTATCCTGATGAGGAGAAAAGTACAAGGGGTTATAACCTCTTTCTTCCTGGAGGCAATGCCTTTGCTTATGAAATGAGCAATATAAAATGCCCTCCTTACCACCCTGGAGATATGGTGATCGAAAGTAAAGTTGCTGTCAACATGTGTGCCAAGATCTCTTACCACTGAATGCATGCTTAGGGTTTTGCTATTGATGAGGTAGTTTGCTGGAACACCACCCTTGCCAAAGGGAATGATGATGCATTTTTTTGCATTTAGTTTTAGACCATGACTTTGTCACCAATCATTAGTCTGTGTAAGTCCCTCTGCAGGATGTTGACATCATTTGGGGTCTCGATGGCTGCTGCCAGTTTACAGTCGTCAGCAAACTTGGTCAGGCACAGACCTTTAGTTTTTGCTTGAATGTCAGAGAAGTAGATTCTGAACAATAGGGGTCCCAGAACTGAACCCTGTGGGACACTGCTGCTTATGGATCTGCTAGAGGAGGTGGAGTCCCTTATTTTAACTGTATGAGTGCTATCAGTGAGCCAGTTTCCACCCACCTGACAATGAATGGGTTGATACCCAACTGGGTGTGTTTATCGAGTGGGGGATTGTGTCAAAGACCTTGGCAAAGTCTATGTAGGCCATGTGCACAGATTTGCCCTTGCCTAGGGCTTTGGTGACTGTCTCGAAGAAGTCCACCAAGTTCAACAGACATGATCTTCTCTTTGACAAAGGCAAACTGGGTGGAGTCAAGCATTTGGAGATTTCCTATATCTTTAATGATAAGGTCTATGATGATTCACTCCATGGCCTTTCAGATAAGGTTGGTTAAACTAATAGGTCTTTAGTTTCCAGGTTCAGTGGATCCCTTTGTGCAAAAGGATGACAAAAGCTGTATGCCATTCTGCTGGAGTTAAGATAGTGCTTAGGCTGTGATTGAAAAGAGTACCCACTGGAGTTGCTAACTCCTGTTTTAATCTATGTAGAACACAGCATGGTATGTTATCTGGTCCGATAGTAGCTGTGTTTTTGGCCTTGGACAGGACATTTAAACCTGCTCCTTTGAGATTCTAGGTGGTGGACAGGTGGTAGGAATGCTTAGAGGTATGTCTGGCAGGGACAGTGGAGAGAAATATTCACTGAACCTGTCAGTTAGCAGGTTTGCTATATCCACAGGTTCTGTATATGCAATAATACTAACTACTAGTTCAGTACAACATTGGGGCTTTCCTTTGATGTTACTGATGTAACTAAAGAAAAAGATATAAGCTAATGACCATATAATGAGCTATGCTGCATGCTAATGAAGTAAAAAAAAACATAGCAGAGTGATTCAGAAATGTAGAAATGTAGCTAATCCATGTCAGGCAATCATTAGCAATATACATGATCATGTGTTGATGCTTAAGTAGAGAAAAACTCTACAAAATGTCAGGGATTGAATATAACAATGGAAACCTGTTATATGGCCACTCTGTACATCAAACATACGTAGCCCAAGTCAGAAAAGGAACAAAGTCCTAGCCACAGTTATCATTTGCACAGGTGGCAAGGAAACTGTACTACATAGCTATACAATTCCTAAGAATATATAGACAGCTAGTGATGATGCATACAAAAACACCAAACTGTGCCAACACATGATAGCTTTGCCACTCTGCATAATCTGCATCAGATACAGGAAGCCCAAGCTTGAATTTTATAAGCACATGGCACAGTTATCATCATGTACTCAGGTGGGAGATGGAGTACAGGAATGCATGTTTTTCACAGGAAAGTGTATGAGTGGGAGTACTGATGAGTAACAAAATGAAATAGTGCAGTTATGCTTGCTAAGTGTGTAAATGTGTGGTGTGTTGGGAAGGTTTACTGAGTCAAATGGCCTGGGTCACTCTGCTTGGGGAATGA
Source organism: Protopterus annectens (assembly GCF_019279795.1). NCBI lineage: Eukaryota > Metazoa > Chordata > Ceratodontiformes > Protopteridae > Protopterus > Protopterus annectens. The sequence goes on from NC_056739.1 coordinate 1,821,627,154, forward strand.
ACATTGGTGGTTTGTGTGTGTTTCTGCAGGAATGCAGCCCATGCATGTGTGCTAGCACTACACTGTGGTATATTGGGCAGGTCCATGGCAGGCATTGCAGAGGGTTCATCCTCATGTGCATGCCCCAACAAATGAGGTGTGGTCTGACAGGATGTGCATTGGTTGTTCCACAATCCTGGTTAAATGCTGCTGTGCAACTCAAATTTGACGAATATCTGCTGGAAGAGGTGTTAGCATGACCATGATCACAGGGATGGACAGTCCTAGGTGTAGACACCATCAATGTAGCAGTGGAAGTGCTACCACTGCAGGAGTAGGACCTCATCTGTCCATAGCCACATTGGCTAAACTCTAAGGATGTCACAGATGGTTGGACCTAAGGACCAGCCTTCACCTCTAACAGATGATTCAGAACAGACACTGCATGTTCCAATATATTATTCATCCTGTCCAAGGAGTCATATGCACAGTTCATACAGTTTTGTAAGTCAGCATGCACTGCCTAGATGACTCTCACAACCTCTATCAAGGCTCTGGAGGAATTTGTCTGTGCCTTCATAATGGTCTGTTAAATATGTGGGGTGGTAGCTACTTACACACCAATCACAGGGAGAGGGCTGTAACCATACATCTGTAAGTACTGATACCAACACCCCCATGTGGTACCTCTCAACAGTTAAGGCTAGGGGCAGGTTCTGAGATGACTATACCTGGAGTCACCACACTTCCACAATCTACAGTGTTCCCACCAACCTCTCCACTCTGTGATGTTAATGTATCATAGATATGAGCTGGCAAAGAGACTGTAACTGTAGTCTGTGGCAGGGATGCAGATGATACACTCCTTCTGTCCATTCTTCAGCCTGGGGACTATGTCTGCCATCTTCATCAGATGCTAAGGATCCTACAACATTAGATGAGAGTAGTTCTGCAGTGCTGGTGCTAGACAATGCATCATCTGTGAAAACAAACAAAATATATCAAGTGTACCTTTGCCTAACCACCATAATTGCATGTACAAGAAATACCATGACAAATATAATGAAAGATAACTATAAATTATTCACACCTATACCTTGTGCATGTGGTGGTTCAATTCAATGTCAGATGTACTTATCTAAAATATGTGACAGAGGTATTATAAACAAGTAATGTGACTAAAGATTGCAAATGGGAGACATACCAGCGGGAGGAACACATACCTGAGATATCACACGTTGATACCCAGGTTTGTTCTGAGTTACTGCATTGTCCAAGGCCAAAAATACAGATTCCATGGGACCTGCCAACATCCCTGGATGTGTTCTACATGAACTTCAAAGTGAACTGGCACCATATTTGTGTGCCCTGTTCAATCACAGCCTCACCTCAGGGTTTGTCCCTACCAAGTGGTGCACTGCTACAGTCACCCCTCTCCATAAAGTGGGAGCAACTACAGACCCTGGGAATTATCACTCCATTAGCCTAATGAGTCTGATATGTAAGGCTATGGAGCACATCATCCTGTACCTAATTAACAAGGATATAAGGAATCTCCAAACTCCAGATCCCATGCAATTTGGTTTTGTGAAAGATAGATCATACCTGCTTAATCTGGTTGACTTCTTTGAGTCAGTCACCAGAGCTGTGGATGAGGGCAAGGTAATTCATACAGCCTACCTCAATCTGGCCAAGGCCTTTAATACCATTTCCCACTCAGGAATTATTGATAAACTCACCAAATTAGGGATCAACCCCTATATCACTAGGTGGGATGCAAATTGGCTCACAGATAGAACCCGCAATGTGAAAGTAGCAGACTCCAAATCAGACTGCCAGCCAGTCACAAGTGGAGTCCCACAGGGATCGGTCCTGGGTCCTCTCTTGTTTGGCATCTACTTCTCAGAAGTCCAGGCCAACATGGAGGGACTCTGGCTGACAAAGTTCACAGATGACTGTAATCTGGGAACCATTATTAACTCCCCAAGTGATGCAGACATGCTACAGAAAGGCCTTACTGAGACCAAGGACTGGTGTTAAATCCATGGCCTTAAGCTTAATGCCAAATAAAGTGAGAAAAACTCAGTTCCCACTAACTACCACATTGATGGGAGCCCACTGAACACTGAAGGCGTTATATGAGATCTGCGGACACAGATTGACAGCAACCTCTCCTTCGATCATCACATTGCATTTGTGGTCAGAAAGTCTATCTATGTGGCACATCTCATTACCAAGGGTTTTGCATTCAGGAAGAAATAGGTCATCTCTCTCTATTCTTCCCTCATTAGGCCAATCAATGAGTATAATGCCCCATTTGGCATGTACGTCACTAGACACATGCAACAGTTGGAAACACCAGAAAAATACCTCATGAAGAGGATCCTAGGTCTTAAACACATGTCCTACATGGACAGACTCAAAAAATCCAGCTATTCTCTCTCTCATATCATCTACTACTAAGAGGCAATCTCTGCTTGACTTACAAAGCCATGTCTGACCCAGTTCTGTTAGAAATGCTACATCTAAAGAAATCCAAATCCCTTCACACCACACACTCCAGAGACCTCAACCTCATTACTGCAATCAACAGAACATGCTGGAGGGATGGGTTCATAACACAGAGATTGCCCATGCTCTGGAATACACTTTCCATACATGACAAACACAGCACCTCACTGGCACTCTTTAAGAGAAATCTTGATGAGTGGATGGGAACTAGAAAGTTCACCCCAGGGATCACTGCAGTGGCTTTACTTGATAGAGGCACTGGGAACTAATGTCAGGTGGTGCAATGCTAGGGCACTTCTATGGGCTAGGCTTATAAAGGCTCCAGGGCCATTAGCCTAGTACACACCTATGAACTTATGAACCTATGAAATCTTCTGGGTCCTATCCATCTTTGCCGCTACATCCAGTACAGCACTATGAAACTCTTCAGAGGTGGTGCTAGCTTTGATCAAGGCCAAGAACTCTTCAGTCTCTGTAACTAACAGTTCAGAAGATTGCCCACCACTTGTAGTCCTCCTCTCCTATACCATGGCCTCCATTCTCTTGGTTGCATTGCAAAGCATGTCTTTTGCTCTCTGTGGTACCATAGCATAATTTTGGCCCTGGTGATCAACTGCATTTGCTCCTTAACAACCTGTTACCAAACACTGTTACAGATGGGCTAGTTGGAGAGTTGCAGAGCAATGAGCTGTCTACTATGAAGATGGAAGGCCTGCAGGATCACCTCCTTTTCAGCCTCAGTAAACTGGGGTGTATAGCTGGATCTCTCTGTAGCTGATCATGTGTCAGTCATATCACTGTTAATATGGAAAACACTGACATTAGCAGCCAGGGCTAATACTCACAACATGTATGGAAATGCTACTAGTAGGTATAAAAGGCAAGTTTTACTTAGGGACTCACAGCAATATAGGTGTACCTGCCAAAAATATATAAAAAAGTAGACATTTCTATTACTCCTAACCCATGGAAATCCAACAGAAGATTAGCACATAACCCTCTCAAGCAAAATACTCACAGTATCCAAAAAAGTCATGCAACAAGCCATCCTTATAATTATCCTGTATGCACTCATTTCAAGCAGCATTGTAATGCCACATGACAAACTAAAGTTCACACCAAGAAAGTTTACTGTGCTTGGATGCTAGTACAGTAAGTTCAGATGGGTGGCTAATGTACATATGCAGACAGCTTGTGAAAAGTTATATGTAGAGAATCACAACTAAAACATCTATATATCATCTACAACTACATAGTACACAAAAATGTTACCACATGCATAAAGTTTGACAGATTCATGCCTTAAGGAAACAAAGTATGCTGCAATAGTTTAGTCATACAAAAGTAGATTTGAATTCCATAGCCTCATGATGATCCCTGTTCCACATCTGCTTATATTGTGTAGATTCCACCCTCTCACCATGGTGTGATGTTAACTAATGCTCAGCTCATTAGTGTTTCAGAATCATAACGTATGTATTATGAGCAAACAATGTAAACATTGTGTTGAGTTCTGAAGAATGCCATGTACATGCCTGAGCATATGGGGGAGAACTCCTGATAGAAGTTATCATGAGATAGTGAAGACTTGTACACTGCAGGAATATATACATTTTTATTCACAAACCCTGGTGATGATATCCCTTCAAATATTTTTTCTCTCTCACTTGCGTTATAACTTTTTCTATGGTATTAGCAGGTAGTGCTCAAGCTAATAAGTCAAGAGAATGAGAGTTAGGCAGGCATGAGTTCAAATCCAGTGCAACATATGTTGCATAATGTGTAAAAAGCATTTGCTGGAATGCAAAAGGGGAATCATGACCAAATGTGATGTGAGAAATTGCATTTTCACAGGTGGTGGGTTTTAATCCCCTGTGTGCTGTAGTCCCCTTTAAACTTGCACAATTTCTCTATGTGCAATGGTTGGCAGAGATCAACATTGCTTGTCAAGGATGAGGGATGGTAAGTATCATTTCTATGGCAAAAAAAATGAAGAAAATACCTTTACACAGATTTTGATGCTCAGAAGAAAGTAATACTAATATAGTCATGAGTAGACATTTATTATTTCAACTGTGACACTTTATAGGATTCAATATAGTTCCACTGTGATGTTCAAATTGTTATCAAGGTATGTTGAGGCTTAGTACCCACTGATTACTGGTATTTATTTTTGCCATGCTCATTTATCAGTCTTTCATAATGTTGCCACACTCTTATGAAATGTGTGCTTTCTGACAACTGCAGTAAACTAACCCTGTGATGTCAATACCTAATACATGTCGTGAGAAGGTGAGTTTGGCAGGCAGGGGTTCAAATCTAATCAGGCGTATGTCATATCGATATAAGAGCCTAGTGTTGACATACAATACTCACTGAACAAATGTATTGTGACAAATTCATCTTTGATGTGACACTTTTACAAGTGGAAAGTTTTGATCACTTCAGTGTCATATTCACCTTTATCCATGATTATATTCATTCACAGACACTGTTGAAGACATTCCTTCAACTGAGTGTTTTCTGACAAGTGCTATATAACTTCTTCTGTGATGTTAGTGGCTAGTACACATGTCAAGAGTGTGTGAGTTAGACAAGGGTTGAAATCTATGATGATGTAACATACAGAATGGTGAAAGCATTGTCATATGCTAATCATGTCATATAAGTACAAAATATGGTAAAATGATATAGTCATCTGAAAGATTCCATACCTCACTATAATCATACAATGGGTGATGTCTCTCACTCTTCACCTGTGTTATGCCATTTCCCTTTGTTCATGTTACAGCCTGTAGCATTATTTTTAACTTTATGTGTCTATGTGCATTCACAACTTCCTCTGTGGCATATTTTACTGATAGTCATGAATTGTGTGAAAGGTCAGGGGTACAGATTCAAGTATGTTCAATTTGTTTGTCTTGATTTCACATATTCTGTTCATCTGAAATGTTTTTGCAGCATATTTTTCATGACTATTCCATTCACATGCCTTAATAATACCATATTTGCATGAATATAGTCTTGGACAATGTCAAGGGTACAAAATCAGATATGTACATCTTGCTTAAACTGATATTGCCTATTCTGTTTCCCTGAAATGCATTTTGCAGCCATCTTGTTCACAACGGCTCCATTAGCATACCTTGCTAATACACTTTTTGTGGAGTATGTGTCCTGGAACAGTCAAGAGTGTGATTGCAGGTGTATGCATTTTTTTATCATGATATCAACTGTTTGATTCCCTGGAAAAGTGTTATTACATTCAACATACTCATTCGTCTTCTGTGGCATGTCCTGCTATTACAGTAGTCTAAAGCATATCAGTGACATTGGCCAGGGTTCAAACACATTTCTGAGTGTGTCTCTTTACATGCTGTCCTTTGTTACATTTCTCTCACTGTAAGCAATCCTGTTATGAGTGTGCACATTATGTAGGGATTATTTATCTGTATTCTTCTGATAGTGTTGAGATGGCCAGTTAAGGTATATGTGGTCTTAATGGCGATAATGACTTATTTCATTGATCTGTGTTAGTTATGTACAGATGTCTAATGTGTTGTAGGGGTCTTGCAGCATGATTGTTTGACTGGTTACCCTTGCTAAGGTAAATGTATGCCATATAGTATTGTGTGAATTCTGGGTTAAGTTCCCTTGAGGTCTGTTACTTGCTCTTTTTTTGCTATAGTCTGCTTACACATGTGATATATTCCCAAGCATGTGTTTTTATAACCCCTTGCATTATGACATCTGCAATGTCTCGCCTTTACATTACAGCATAGAGATGCTGGTATATGGACTGAAATGCTACAATAACACACCTCAGGACAGACAACTTTTCATTTTCAGTTCTCTTCACAGTTTAGTATAGCTGCACAAGTATCACTCCCCATTGTCGTTAGGTATAATATGTATTGTTGTAGCACATTACGGTATCACCTTTACATCCCACATCCCCTGTGTAAAGTTCAATATTCATTAATATGGTCATGTTGTCTTACAGAATTTCTTATGTTGTACTAATGTTTTGTTATGCAATTGACTTTGCACCTTAATGTTCACCTTCTCCAATACTTCTGTGTAGTGACCCCCACTCTGACCCAATGTCTGTTTGGTCTGTTATTCAATTGCTAATATATTTCCCTGTATTTATCTGCTGATGTTGAATACATAATCACAAAAGAACTGTACTGCTTGGTTAATCGCTTAGGCTACTGTAGTCTCTTGTGCACACTCACTTGTTTACCTCCAGTATTTAGATGTAGCCACAAGGTGGTTTACCTCAATGTGACTGTAAACCTGAACCTGTGCTGTGGCTGCAGAGGGTACTCCTCATCATGCTTACTGGCTTGGCCATATGCATATGTGATTAGCAATGCTAATTGCGCTAAGAATATATATAGTTTTGGCTCAGCCACAATGCATCCATGCTGTTAATGAATTCTGAGGTACATTTTGGAAAATTAGTTTTCCTTATTTCTGGGCGGCCGCAGTGGTGCAGCAGTTAACGTTGTCACCTCACAGCAAGAGGTTCTCTGGTATGATCCTTGGCTGGGGTGCCTTCGTTGTGGAGTGTGCATTCCCTCCCTGTGGTCACGTGGGTTTCCTCTGGGTGCTCCGGTTTCCTCCCACATCCCAAAGACATGCTGCAGGTGGATTGGATACTCTAAAGTGGCCCTAGACATGAGTGTGTGCATGTGTGTGACTTCCATGGAAGGTTAGGTGGCGGGCTGGCAACTCGACACCGAAAAATTCCACTGCCAATCATGAGCAAACAGGTGATCTGCTATGGCAACCCCTAACCGAAAGAAGAAGAAGTTTTCCTTATTTCTGCCACTTTGAATATCTGCCAGTGCCACTAAGCAGGGCATGCTACTTTAAGTATAAAATTGCAATTACATTACCAGGAGGGATTGCTAATAGTAAAAGACAGAATGCTTCCTTTACAGAATTCTGCTCCCAGGATCAAACCAGCATCACTGTTGTTTCTGTCACTGATGTGCCAACCTACAGATAGACTTCAACATCATTCAGCCAACAGAGAGCATAATCATTATAGTACAAATGCTGATTTAGTTGTGGAACAAAACTTTGCCCAGAATACCTTGTCATTTCACACACAAAACTGAGAGCAAATCAAGAATAAAGGATATCCATTTAAAATGTTATTCAAGGTAAAATGTGATAGAGTATAAGAATAATTTCTCCTAATATATTTATGAATTATTTATGATAAATACTAAAAACATCTGTGATGAAGGAAAAGATCCTGATTAGGACAGGAGGTTATTTCAAGATTAAGAAAAGGGAAACTTGGCATTGCTTTTCTAAATAATAATATATATGATAGCACATTGAGCAAAATACGTCATTCATTAAAATGAATGCCAGATTCTGCTCAGAACTTTTACAGTTGTTTGCATAGTGGTAGCAAAAAGGGAAAACAAAATGTTTCTGTTAATATATTTTCTCAAGGGGCAACAAGAACAACAAAATTCATGAAAATGCTGACATATTAAAATATTCTGAGATAAATACCATATTTATAAAAAAATCATTTAAAAACTTGTGAACCTTAGCAGGTGGAAAGAAAACATTTGCCAACTAGAATATTTGAGACTCCGGGGTCTTTTGTTAGGTAAACAGAAATTAGAGGTTACTTTTCTAGCATAGTTAACAGATATGCATAACCGAGGAGGTAAACTCTCTAGCTATCAGGTCCATAATAACAAACGTGTTGTTCAGTCTAATGCAGGTAACATTTTATAGCAATGCAACACTGCAGGGTAATGAAAAAACCTTCATCCATGTGGCTTATGGGACTGTATGTTTAATTTATGTAGATGGAAGGTGATTGTAAAAGGGCTAATATAATTTCCAGAGCAAATATCACATGAATGGGCTAGTTTGACATACAACCTGACAGCAGTTAAAAAACTACATTCATTTTTCATGATCTCTGCCTTGTACTGCTGTATCAATGTCAAATGTGTGTTTGCTAAAGAAAATTTCAGATCAGCTCTTATTCAGGTAACAGCTCTGCACAGACGTTTGCCACAGTGGTAGGGAAAGTCAAACATGTTGCTTATTGCACATTATAAAGAAAACCAGACAGCAAATGCTGTAGTTAAAATTCATTATACAATTCAAATAACATACAATGCTTTTAATATAAAATAATATTATGATTTTATAGATGTCTCTGTGCAAGGTTACATCAGTCTTATTTTCTTGATAAACTGTTGTGTTCAAAAATAGTAAAAAGCCACTTAGATGATATTTTGTCTTATTATCTGAGACACAAATTATAAATGTCATCAAACAGTTCTTTGAAAGCACTACACAGAGAAATGGCCCAGAACTACACTATGAAGTGTGAGTGACATGCTTGATTATTCACCTTTCTTTATTAAAATTGTGATTTGTAAATGCCTGTAGCATGCTTCATTTAGATCACAGAGTTTAATGGCAAAGAGTCTGCTTGACTTTTTAACTAATATTCAAAATATTTCTGTCTTACTCACTGTTGATATGTTTTACAGGGTGTTATACTTTGAAGTAACATACTACAAAAATGACCAGATAAACATCACAAGTTTGTATTTCCTTATTCCATTCCTTTATATGTTAATATTTCTGACTTCTCTGTAACAGAAATAAACATGTGAATAGCCGTGAACAAATGGGTTGTCCAAAAATAATATGCTACAAGTAAAACATTATTTATTTATTTATATAAGGTATAAAGTTAAAAAGATTGCAATTAGCGTTCCACCTTTGATTGATATAGTGTTTTCTTACATATTCTCTGTTTCAGTTCCATATATATCCATTCAAGAAAAGTGAAGACTAACTTTATTTGTATGCATTTGTTCATATTTATGAAGAGGCACAAATACACATGCATGCACGCATGCGAGCACACACACACCGACACACTCACTGAATTTGACTAAGATTTCACATTGTAATTAAGATTAATTATCTAAGAGGTCATTGTTAGCTCAGGCATCACCCTGAATCAATAATTTATTTTCTAGTCAAAAAGCTTCAATACTGCATTTAGCAGTAATCAATACCTAGTTACTTTCTTCCACACCTAGTAGTTTTACTGGCTGTCAGTAGGCCAATTTTATTAATCCTGACTGCCTTAATCCCCAATTGGTGACAATGGTGTAGTTAATGTTTATGCCCAACCATAGTGTACATTGCACTTGCTGTATGAGACTTGTTATTATATTTCAGCATACCAGTGTTATGATCTATTCATTCTGTTTACCTCTTATTTATATGTTAGTTTAAAGTAATCAGCTAAGAATGTGTCAACATAGCAGAAGAAATATTAAATTATGGTCAGAGCTCCATTATGCAAAAATCACAAAAGTTTGCCTTTACTACAGATTATCTATTCTCTCTTATTCAGTACAATGAAACATTTCACAGATAAAGCATTATATATTTTCAAAACCTTATAATTTATTACTTCGGTACAGTTTTCACTTTTTCACTATTTTACAAATACAATTAGGTGTCAAGATGACACAGGAAAAGCAGGTTAGCAAACAGATAAAAAGAAGAGTGGATACAAACGCAGGTGACTTTAAGTGAAAAAATAAAATTCCCACTATGATGAAATCACTCAGAAACAGTTGCTTAAAAAACAAGAGACGGTCACTCACTTTTAATACTTCCACATTATTTTATACGATAGTAAAGAATATGTATCCAACAGAGACTTCTCTTACAAGCATCATCTTGCTCATCCTAATACCTCAAAATAAGAAAATAAAAAAATCTTATTTAATTTATTAAACATACAAGTACATCTGCACTATCTATTACTGACAGGCAACACCAAGGAAAAAACCTCCAGGTTGAATAAACAGATGTAATGTCTGATCTTTAGCAGAGGCATGCACTTTCTTTATATAGAACTGAAACAAACTGCTGATTAAGATCATATACTAAATTATAAATGAAGCAAACTTCATACACACACACACACACACACACACACACACACACACACACACACACACACACACACACACACACACACACACACACACACACACACACGCGCATGTGTGCGTGCACACACACAAACACACACACGGACACACACACATGCACGCGCACAAACAATTCTGCATGGGTACACACACACACACACACACACACACACACACACACAATTTGGTAGTTTTAAGCTGGGGGATCAGTAACCCCTTTTTATTTTTCAATACAAAATTGATTGCTTGATTTTTATAGAGTATTTAAGCAGTTTGGAAAATATCTGTCAATAATATGTTAGAAATAGGTTATGTTGTTGTTTGTCTTTCAGCTTTTCCCTGTTAGGGGTTGCCACAGCAGAACTCCAGTCCGCTAATGATTAGCAGTTGGTTTTTATGGTGTCGAGTTGCCAGCCTGATGCTCAACATTCAATGAAGGCACGCCCATTCAACGCATGTCTTTCGAAAGCCCACTCGACAGCGTGGAGGACATCTAGACTCCACACAGAAGGCACTCCCAACCCAAGCTGAGAATCGAATGGGAGAACCTCTTGCTGTGAGGCAACAATGCTACCGCTTTGCCACCGTGGAAGTATGTTAGAAAAAAGGACAACAGGCAGTCTATATAATGGTAGTTTACAGAAGATATAACCTATGTTAGAAATAGGTTATATCTTCTGTAAACTACCATTATATAGACTGCTTGTTGTCCTTCTGGTAAGGTTAGTGTCTTTTTACAAATGTCATATTAAAAAGGTTATATATTGTTGATGTGTCAACAGGGATGCCATATGTCATTCCATTATAAACAAGCCCAATATCATACAGGAAATGGAAGTGCACCCACTTGGAATGTTACTGCTTTTGCTGTGAAAAATAACTCTGACTGTACTATTTCATGGGTGGAGATACAAGATATGTTGGTAAGCAACTTATTTTAATATTAACTTCTTCATGCCATTCATGTTCTTAGTCTTAACTTTAAGAACTCGGTCAATGACAGGAAAGACACATAACTCTATTTGTGTTAAGTGAGAAGTCAAATAGCAAAAGAAAAAATAAAATAAAATAAAAATTAAAACAAGGGCAGATTTTACTTTTCTTTGGGAGGGGGTAGACTAATTATCATAACTCCCAAATTTGGACTCTCTCCTTACTGGAAAAACAAAGGGTTTTCAAAAGCTTTGACATTTTATTAAAAAAATGTATAACAGAAAAAAACTAAAATGAAAAAAAGAGTAATAACTGAAAATCACACTTAAAACTCACAAGTGTTAGACTGGTATTCATAATCCCAGGTTTCAGCTGAACATAGCAGTAATCCATGGAAAAAAGTGCTACACTGATATACAAATAAATTCTGGAGAGGTAATTCACTCTGACTACAGAAATGTGCAGGCTTTCTGATAAACATATATACCTGTGGCAAAAGAGTGAATTACTTGAGGATAAGCATTAAACAGAGTCCTGTTACATGGATAAGGTGACATACACATTGGCATATTTCTGTGAGTCATACAGATAAAGGTAAAAGGGTCTCTGTGATGACGTGAGATATTGCCAGCTATGCCAGAAGAAATAGGGCAGTGGATGTGTGTGTAACATATGCCAGCATAGCTAGCTGGAATTTTGTAAAGAATTCTATGTCATTTGTATATCAAACTGATTTGTACAGATGCTTGTGTTGAAAAATGTATTTGTAAAGCTGCTTATGCTACGAACAGTGTATCCTGCTGGACATAAAAAGAATATACATGCATTATTGTAACTATTTAAATGCACATGTTTTAACAGAGGATACTGGAAAAGAAGAGGTTAATCTCAAACTGTGAACATAGTTTGAAATTAAATTACCTGGCTTAAGCCATAAAGATTGTATCTTACAGTTCTCAATGCAGCCAAAGACAAAACGTCTGTCCTAGGAAGCTTCCTGCATTGTCTTTGGGGTGAACTAATTGCTACTCTGGAAGGGTGGAGGTTTGAAATTTTTTTATGACTTCCAGCAACTGCAGCAGATCTTAGCAAGGCTCTCTCTCTGCGAGTATTAATGACACATACTATGTGCTAAATACTGACAGCTTCTAGCCAAGGTGGGAAGAATGGGAACCAGAAGTCAGAGGACCAGATGTATGTGATGTCATTTGGTAATCCATATTTGGTGATACTGAAATTTCAGAGCACTCTGCATTTGGAACATGACAAGGAAGGACCCCTCATCTACTTCATCTTTCCTTGCTCTTGTATGTGAACCAGGAATGACAATTCTTTAGATCAGTCAGGAAAATATAGTGAGATTAGATAAGTACTGTTTTTATGTGTTTGTGTGAATCTATTCATCTTCATTATTTTAATATTTCCTGTGATAGAAACAATGGTGTTTATTGTAAATACATATTTAGTATTTTCATGTTCTTTTATTATGTGTTATTAAATATATTCAGACTTTCCATTGTCGCTGGTCCTTTAGAGAATATTTAAACTTTGAGAGAACTTGCATCTATTTGGTGACACTGTGGCCACTCCTGAAAGCCTTACTGCATTGGACAAACACTATCATTTGTATTAATATTAATTTCGCTAATCATAATTGAGTACCCTAGAGCCTTAGAGTATCTGTATTTGGAGTGTCTTGTGGCAGTGTAACTACCTTACAGTCTAGGTAGAAGGGGAATAGCTAGTAAATCTGTGTCAGTCTTTCTCAAGTCTGTGTATGTGTGTGTGTGTGTGTGTGTGTGTGTGTGTGTGTGTGTGTGTGTGTGGGTGTGTGTGTGTGTGAAATTCCAATTTCAAAGAGTGTGTGACAGCTGTTGGGAGCAGAGACACAAAGTACTGGTTTCACAGAGAGAGACAGTGGTGGATGAATTGGCTTCGCCACTCGACTGAAGACTCTCACTGGAGACTTGGAGGGAGACAGAGAGAGAAATCCATTCCCTGGACTGAGTGTGTTCCCTGTGTGCTTTTAAATAAAATTGTGCTTGATACTGAGAGCTGCATCTGGAAATACTGGATATCCATTTTTGTTCCAAATGAACGTTCCTCTCCAGTGTCAGTGGTGAGGATTCAGGCTCCTTGATTACTGGCCCAGAGTGGGGTCATCACATATGGGTGAGCAGTGGTGTGGATATTAATTGAACTTCTGTGCCCTGTAGGCAGTTGTCACTGAAGGTGTGTGTATTTTCAGCAGCAACAAGGTAAACATTCAGAGTTTCATTTCACAACAGTTTTATTTATTTATTAGTTATTTATTTATTGTTAATTTAGTTAGTCAGAGAAAGTAGGCAAAGATGTCAAAAGAAGATTATGGCAAGCTGACAAAGAAACAGTTGCTCAAGTTGTCCAAGGCCAAAGGACTGGTGCATGCCAACCTGACTAAAGAATAAATGATTTCAGCCTCAGCCACAGCTCAGACCAGTAACCAAGAGGATAACCAGACTGGTGATCGGAATTTGCAGCCCTCAGAAACAGGACAGTCCACCTTTTCCACAGAGGACTTAAAAATCCATCTGGAGTTATAGAGCCTTAAAATGGAGTTTAGATATTTGGAATTAGAATCAGCAGAGAGAATGTGGTGTTTGGAGGCTGAAAAAAAATGAGAAGCAGTGTCAACATGAGAGGTAACTGCTGACTCTTCACCAGGGTCACGGAGGTAGCTGGGAAAGGGAATAACAAAACCCTAGAATGAATAAAGGTCAGTAAATTTCTTCCACAATTTACAGAGGGTGATAATTTTAATAGTTGTATTCATATATTTGAAAGGATGTAAACAGTATAATGTTGACTAAGGGCTATAGGTATGCTTTCTGACCCTCTTACTTCATGGTAAAGCTGCAACTGCTGTTTCTAAATTGTTAGATATTGATTGTTTAAGCTATGATAAAGTAAAGAAATGCTTATGTAAATGTTAGAAGTTAACAACTGAAGCTTACAGGAAAAAGTTTTATGAGCATAGATGCAAGGGAGATAAAAGTGTGTGTGATTATATTGCTGAGTTAAGCACTTATTTTCATAGGTGGGTGAGTTGGTGTCAGATCACCCCTATTGAAAGGCTGGCAGACTTTTTGATGAGGGTACATGCCCTTTGCACTTTGCCTAAGGACATAAGAGTCTGGTTGGCAGACCAAGAATGTAACTCTGCAGATGAGCTGGGGAAAAAAGGTGATCTCTGCTTAGCAAGCAGGGCATCACAGCACAGGAAAGGGATACCCAGTGCTGCACATGGATATAAAGTAACCCACAGTGGCAGCCTAAACCACCCCGACAGAGTCCACCAGTAACAGGGGGAACCCACTCATTCAGGTACACAGCCAGGATCAAGGGTTAAATGTTTTAAAGATGATCAGTGGGGCCATGTATGATATACATCTCCACAGAAGCAAGGTAGGGAACAAAAGATGGCAGAGTGTGAAAGTGGGACTATGAGTAACCCCTCCAAAGATTACTGAAAGTCTCCAACAAATGTAATGAGCTTCTGAAAATACTGTAATCCAGTCCTTTATTACAAATACTGTCATATGAATTTCAATACATAAGGCTTATATGTTATCTAGTTATGTAAATATTCTCCGCATGGCAACAACAAAAAGGTTTCAAAGTTGGTAATTCTTTAACAGTATGCTTATTAAAGCTTACTAGCATGATGCATCTTATAATCTCAGACAAGCTTACCTGATGGTCATTAAAGCACTGCTACATAAACACAGAGCAACAGGGACCACAACAACATGCATTTTCTGAATAATAGGAAGCATAAATCAACAGTATAAAAATATGACCGAAAACCAGAACATTCTGCAAAATCAAGGACAGATGAAAAGCCACTGTAGTACTTGTGTCTACCTTGGATGGGGGGATACTCTTCACACTGACACTGCATATCTGCTCCTTGATTTGCTTGGACACATCCAGAGTCACTACATGGGGGAGTGGGGTGTCACAATTTGAAATGTCTCTGGCTGAGAGTGATGTCCTTGACACATTTGTCATACCTCTCAAACTCAGAGCAAGAAATCTGGACAAAGCCATGAATAGAAGTGGGACAAAGGCCCAAAAATAAGGACAATGTTTAAATATTACTCTTATAAACTTAGAAAGATAGTAGAATAGTAGGTCTTGCATTAGTATGAATTTTATGAAGGGTATGAAATCTGAAACTCAAATGTCTGTCATTATTTTCTAACTTCAGTCTTTAATGATTTGCCACTACTTTGCCAGAAAAAACACAATTTTATGAAAAATAGACCAAAAATATGATGCAAAAATATAAAATAGCCACACACTACAGCTGGGAACCTGTCAAAGAAGGGACACTTTTTTTAATATTAGTACTGTTAGGTTGAGCAGCTGACAAAAAAAAGAGAATCTACATGCATTTCTGAAATAAAAGTAATCCTTAAGTCTGATCATTACAATTATTTATTAATTGTAAATCCTTCACATTTTATTCCAAAATTGCCATTTTGCGAAGGGATTATTAGGGGGAGAGCAACATTTTGAGCCAAAGTCGAGGACAGTTGGGAGGTCTGGAAATATCTAATTCTATAAAGCAATTTATTTGCATGTACCTCTCAACCTCTTAATGCAGGAAATCTGGACAAAGCCAAATATATTGGGGGAACATACAGACAGTACTAAAAATTGCTCTTGTATAAACTTAGACAGTTGAAAATTGCTCTAAGGCTGTTACCAATAAAGTGAACAGTGATACCATTTGTATTAATGATGCCAACACCAGTAAAGTGAATAAGAATACCTATAGCAGAATATGCATGTTTTCTGAAAACAATACAAAAACTTGTTCACTCGTAAAACTTTTTGCCACTAGCAATTGTTGTAACAAGGAAAGTACCAATGTGGCAGCAGACTTTCTGAAGGGTATGCATTTTCTGAAGGGTATGACGTCTAAAACTCAATGTCTGTCATTATTTAGTGACTTCAGTCCTAAATGATTTGCCAGGAACAAACCAAAAATAAGAAGCAAAAATCTATTCATTCTGCAAAAATCTGGACAGTGGAGAGGTATAGTTCAGCTGGGAATGTCTTTGAGTTTGCCACCCTTTCTCCCTCACAAAGTCATGGTCGAATGGGGCCTCCCCCCTGCAGCCATTCTAATGTCCCATTACTTGGCTATTTCACCACATTTAACATAAAGACTGTAACATGCATACTGCATTACTTCTATGATGATCTGGATTTCATTTAAAAGTTTTATTTTATGTTTTACAGCACAAACTCTAATAGACATCTGCTAAACAAAGCAATGCAGTCTCACAATGAAAATAGACTTAGCATTAAAACTTCTCTGCCCTTAAAACTCACATTCATTGAAACAGTATTGAAACCCACATTCAAAGAAAATGCATCTGAACAGTGGCAGATAAAGATTAACTATGGCTTTCAAATCAGAGGCCCCCTTGCACACGAAACATGCATGTTTGATACACCTTTCGGATTGTATTAAATTATATTCCTTGTATAATGCAGTACAGTTGTTAGAGGTCATTTTAAATGTATTGGTTTGAACAATTTTTCCAGTAAACAATTAAACAAATTGCATGCACCAATAATGACAAAACTGCCCAATTCAGAACATTCACATCTTAAAAGTCTACTCAAACGTCTGCAATCCACCAGTATCAGTAAACATGCACAATCTCTGCAAAAGTAAAAGTCATCTAAATAATTCTACATTAAAGAGATCTGTAACTAATGAAGAGGTTGCTGCTAGCAAATAACTTTATATTTTATTGTTTCATCTACAAATAACGTGCCTGTTGCCCTTAAGGAATAAATTACCCATGTTACATTAAAAAAATGATAAGCTAGTAATATTGCAATAGGGAACAGATGGCAGACTGATAACAGGTTGATAATTACTAGGTATCTCTGCCAAAGAGGACATTATTAGGACTGCAGCATCCACCCCCTTTAAAAGTACAACACAGTACAGTATCAGCAATGCATCTACATGCTGTGGGAGTAGAACTCACAGCATTCTGCATAAAAAGCAAGTACACTACCTGTTGTGCTATTAACAATGCAAGCAGACTCAGCATAAGCAGCACTAAACTTCTCTCCCGCTGAAGCTCTTAGCTCCTTGTAAAATCCACTCGACACTCAACTGTATTTCTCAACTTTGCAGCACATGAGCACAAGAAATCTGGAAAAAGCCAAACTTTATTGTGGGGGGGGCAAAAGCCCAAAAACCAGGGACACATTTTAAACATTGCTTGTATAACCTTAGAAAGTTGCTAGAATAAAATGCTGTGCTACTGCCATGCATTTTACTATGAAGTCTTGAACCCAGGACCCTGTGCTCTACAGTCAGAGTAAGATACCACTATGCCAAAGCGACATATCGCTGTGCCAAATCAGCTATTTCTTGAAAGACAGGAAGACTGAAACTTAAATGGCTATCATTTAGTGAATTCAGTTCTCACCATAGCTCTCAACGTCTTAGCACAAAACACATGGACAAAGCCAATAATGGGGCAATACAGCCCCCAAACATATTCAGTGAATTCAGTTCTCACCATAGGTCTCAATCTCTTAGCACAAAACACCAGCACAAAGCCAGTAACGGGGGAATACAGACCCAAAAATAGGGACAAATTTAAAATATTGATCTTATAAACTTAGAAAATTGCTAGAATAAAATGTTTCATGTTACCATGTACTTTCGGAAGAGTATGAAGTCTGAAATTCAAATGTCTGTCATTATTTAGTAAAGTAAAAATCCGGAAAACCACAGATTTTATGAGGAACAGAACAGAAAAAAAAATATGAGACAAAAATCTGAATGCTTTTCACAAGTGGCAGTGGGTAGGGAATTCAAGCTCTTGCTACCTGCACCCAAGGTTGAGGGTTTGAGCCTGAGTAGCTCTCTCTAGCCACCAGTTATAGTTAACTGGGGAATTACACACACACACACACACACACACACACACACACACACACACACACACACACACACACACACACACACACACACACACACACACACACACTGGAGCTGAGTTCATTGTCCACATAGTAAATAAGAACCTAAGCTGAAGTTAATAAGTTTAAAAGTTCCCAGGTCAGTTTCCTGAGTACCTGATCCATCCTCCTCCTAGTGCTGGAATAACTAGTCTGCAGAATAAATAAGCCAAGCCAGTTTCCAGTTTCCCATCCTCCAGCTCCTGTTTCTCATCTGCACTGGACAGTTCCCCATTCAAAAGTCAAGTCTACTCTGAGTTCTGCCATGTATGCGTGCACTGCTTCTCCTCATTCTGAGCAGACTGCAGACCTTGCAGTCCAATCCCCTTCCAGTCTATGCTGTTGTAACCACATAGACTTCTAGGGCGTCTGTAGACTGCTGCCTTCTTTTGGTTAAACAGTAGTTTTCCAACCATGCATGTGTGGAGTTCTGGTATTTTTTTTTGTTTACAACTGGGGATTTTTTTAATTTTATTCTATAGCTGGGATGGCGCTGCAGTCCTGCAGTCCAGTATCATGAGCTGCTACTAGTGAGCAGTGGTGTGGATATTAATTGAATTTCTGTAGTCTGTAGACAGTTGTCGCTGAACGTGTGTATATTCTCAGCAGCCACAAGGTAAACATTCAGAGTTTCATTTCACAACAAGTTTATTTATTTATTTCTTTTTGTTAGTTTAGGTTAGTCAGGGAAAGCAGGCAAAGATGTCAGCAGAGGATTATGGCAAGCTGACAAACAACCAGTTTTCCAAGGTGTTCAAATCCAAAGGACTGGTGCATGCCAACTTGACTAAAAAGAGAAAATTATTTCAGCCTTAGTAGCAACTCAGACTAGCAACCAGGAGAATAACCACTCTGGTGATGGGAGTTTGCAGCCTTCAGAAACAAGGCAGTTCACCTTTTCCTCAGAAGACTTAAAAAATCCATCTGGAGTAAAAGAGAAATGAACTTGAGGCCAATCATTTGAATTAGAATGAGCAGAGATACTGCAGCATTTGGTGGCTGAAGAAAATGAGAAACAATGTCAGCGTGAGAGTGAGATGCTGATTCTTCAGCAGTGTCATGGAGTTAATGGAGAAGGGAGTAACCAAATCCCCGAAGCAATAAAGGTCAGTAAATTTAATCCACAATTTACAGAGGGTGATAATCTTGATAGTTTTATTCATATATTTGAAAGTATGTAAAGAGTATAATGTTGATCAGGGGCTATTTGTACATTTCATGACCCCCTTACTCCATGGAAAAGGTGTACATGCTGTTTTTAAATTGTCTGATATTGATTGTTTAAACTATGATAATGTAAATAAATATTTACTTGAATGTTTTAACACCTGAAGTTTACAGGAAAAAATTTGTGAGCATAGACACAAGGCAGATGAAAGTGCAGTAATTATATTGCTGAGTTAAGCACTTATTTTCATATGTGGGTGAGTCAGTGTCAGGTCACCACTTTTGAAGGGCTAGTAAACCTGTTGTTGAGGGAACATGCCCTTAGCACTTTGCCTGAGGACATGAGAATCTGCTCAGCAGACCGAGAATGTAACTGTGCAAATGAGCTGTAGAAAAAAAGTGATCTCTACTTAGTAAGCAGGGCATCACTGCACAAAAAAGGGATACCCAGTGCTGCACATGGATATAAGGGGAACTATGTTGGGCAACCTAAACCACCCCAGCAGATTATATTGGTAAGAGGGGAAGCCACTTGTTCAGGTACATGGCCAGTTTCAAGAGTAAATGCTTTAAATGTAACCAGTGGGTCCATGTATCATATAGATGTCCACATAAGTAAAGTGGGGAACAAAAGGTGGGGGACCCAGAAAGTGGGAATAACAGTATACCAGTGGTAAGTTGTCTTGAGACAACAGGAGTACCAAACTATCACCAGAGTTTATATCTGATCTTAGTGGATGGAAAACAGGCCAATGCTAAGAGAGACACAGCCTCTGACATAACCATTGTAAAGCCTGCAGTGGTTAAAGAAGAGCAGTACTTGCTTGGGAAGCCCCCCCCCTCCAGTCAGAACTTTAGGAGGGACAACATTACAAATGCCTTTGGCTGGAGCTCACCTTGACTGAGAGGATGGAAAAGGAAACAAGCAAGTTAGTGTGTTTGCGGATATCCCTGAAGATGTCTTGATAGGGAATGATTTTGATAATGCAGTGCCTTGTGTGCATGCAGTTACACACAGTCAGGCTTGGAGACAGGCATATGGATCTGGTAGCCTGGGGGAGACCCAGACAGATCCCTCACCTGAAGCTAGGGCCAGTGAGTTGGCTATTTCAGGGAGGGAGATACCCTGTAGTAGTGAGCCTGAAGGTGAGCCACAGCAGCTGGTAGGTACTGATGCTCCCTTGGACAGAGTGAGTGGTACTACCCAGGCTGACAGTGAGGCACTGTTGTCAGAGGATACCAGACTTTCTGTCTAAAGGGAAATGGGAAGGGTCACAAAGGTAGAGTTGAGTCAGGCTTGGCTCTTGGACACTACACTAAGAGGCTTGATGGAGGTAGATAGGAAGGAGCCTGATTCTCAAGGAAAAGGTGACTCTGTATACTGTAACAAAAAGTTACTGTAGAGAGAGTGGACCCCTGTCAGAGGGCTATATGGGAGGTAATAGAGCAGTTGGTGGTGCCTATAGCCTACCATTTGGCACTTCCAGCCATACCCCATGACATTCCTTCTACAGGTCATATGGGCATAAAGTGTACCAAGAGAACTATTATGAAGAAATTTTATTTGCCTGGGTTTGCAAAGGCTGTAACAGGGTACTGGAGGACCTGTAAGCAATGCACCATTTCAATGGTAGCTATGGATATTATCAGGCCTCTGAGTACCCCAAGTTCCACAAGGAAGAGGTCTATCCTGGTGGCAGTAGATTATGCTACTAGATGCCCTGAGGCGATTGTTCTGGCCTCCTTCAAGGCAGAGAATGTGACAAATGCTTTGTTAGACCTTTTCAGCTGGGTAGGGTTCCCGAGAGAAATACTGACTGACAGAGGGGCCAATTTCATATCAGACCTGCTGACTTTTCTGTGGAAGTGCTGTAGGGTTTAGCACCTAAAGAACACCCATTACCATCCCCAGACTAATGGTCTTGTGGAGAGGTTAAACTCTACACTAAAGGCCATGTTACTGGCATTTGCAGACAAGTTGAGGAGAGAGTGCTACAAATATTTGCCTCATCTGCTGTTTGCATACAAAGAAGTACACGAGGAATCCACACATTTTTCACCCTTTGAGTTGCTGTATAGGCATACGGTGAGGGGCCCCTTTAGATTTGATTCATGATGAGTGAGGGGGTGAATGTGAATCCCACAAGGAGTCTGTTGTGGCATATGTCCTAAACCTCAGGACAAGGCATAGGAAGTTCATGGGCTTGGCCCAGGAGAATTTGGCAGGAATCCAACCACAGAAAAAGGTCTGGTATGATAGGAATGCTCAAGACTGAGAATATGCTGTAGGACAGCAGGTTATGGTTTTCATTTCTGTCAGACACAATAAACTGCAGCAGTTTGGGAAGGATCCTTCAAAGTTGTAAGGAGGGTCAGTGATCTTAACTATATGGTGGAACTGCTAGGCAGGAGGCAGGAGCACAAATTGTTCCATGTTATCATGATGAAACCTTACCTTAGCCCTTGTGCTAAGTAAGGGGGAGAGGTGAGATGATTTGAGGTATTGCCAACTATACCAGGAGAAGTAGGACAGTGGATGTGTAACATATGCCTGCACAGCTAGCTTTAATTTTGTAAAGAATTATATGTGATTCATATATCAAACTGATTTGTACAAGCGCTTGTGTTAAAAAGTATATTTGTAAATTGCTTGTGTTAAAAATGTACCAACTGTGTTCCCTGCTAGATAGAAAAAGAAATGTGGATACATTGTTGTAACTGTTTAAATGTACATGTTTTAACAGAGGATACTGGAAGAGAAGAGGTTAATCTCAAACTTTAAAAATAGTTTGACATTAAATTACCTTGTTCAGACCATAAAGATTGTATCTTGCAGTTTTCAATGCAGCCAGAGACAAAAACGTCTGTACTAGAAAGCTTCCTGCATTGTCTTTGGTGTTTACTAACTGCTACTCTGGAAGGGTGGAGGTATGAAATTGTATTATGACTTCCAGGAGCATTAGCAGATCTTAACAAGGCTCTCTCTCTCTCTCTTTCTCTCTCTCTGTATTATTGACACATATGTGCTAAATCCTGACAACTTATAGCCAAGGGAGGAAGCAACTTGGGAACCAGAAATCAGATGACCAGATGTATGTGATGTTATTCTGTAATCCAACACTAAAATGATATGTTAATACTAGGTGAGACTGAAGTCTCAGATCACTCTGTTTATGAAACCTGACAAAGAAGGTCCCCTCACCTACTTCATCTTGCCTTGCTCTAGTAAGTGAACCCGGGAATAGTAATTCATTAGATCAGTCAAGAAAATATAGTGAGATTAGTTAAGTACTGTTTTTTTGTATCTGCGTGAATCTATTCATCTGTGTTATTTTAATATTTTCTTTGAAACTGTGGTGTTTATTGCAAATAGTTATTTCGTACTTTGATGTTCTTTTGTTATTTATTATTAAATATATTTAAACTTTTCTTTGTGGCTGGTCCTTCAGAGAATATTTTAAACTTTCAGAGGACTTACATCTAGTTGGTGACACTGTGGCCACTCCTGAAAGCCTTACTGCATTGGCCAAACACTATCATTTGTA
>NC_056739.1:1821652841-1821662841 GCF_019279795.1 Protopterus annectens
TATATATATATAGGCAGCCACAGTGGTGCAGTGGTTAGCATTGTCACCTCACAACAAGAGGTTCTCTGGTTTGATCCTTGGCTGGGGTGCCTTTAGCGTGGAGTTTGCATGTCCTCCCTGTGGTCACATGGGTTTCTTCCTGATCCTCTGGTTTCCTCCCACATCCCAAAGACATGCTGTAGGTGGATTGGACACTTTAAATTGGCCCTAAGTGGGAGTGCATGGATGTGTGTGCCTTCTGTGAATGGCTGGGTGCCAGGCTGGCAACTCAACACCGTAAAACTCCACTGCCAATCATGAGTGGATAGGTGATCTGCTGTGGCGACCCCTAACCAGGAAAAGCTAAAAGAAGAAGGTATATATTCCAGTTAATGAGTTGATTTTCAGTTTAGTCAAATGAAAGTGAAACAGTCATATAAAGTGAAATTCCTATTTCTTGAACTATTGCTCCTTTTATAGTTTTGCACTATTTATTGCTTATCATAGATAGTGTTATGACTGGAGGTGGTGGGGAGTTAGTTGTGTTAAAGCTGTTTGGTTTCATTTTGTCTTGTGGTGCTTTGAATATTTTTTTGGCACTGCTGGTATGTGCAGTTACATTTTAGTTCAGGTCGGGGGTGATTTGCCCTCTCTGGCACTGCACTGCAATATATATCTATATCTGTATCTATCTATATATATATATATATATATATATATATATATATATATATATATATATATATATGCAAAATTAGGAGGGGGTACAGTCCCTCTTGTAAAACATTATTTTAGTCCTTTACGTGGTAGGAATTGATTCTTTTTCTAGGCATTGTCTTCTGATCATTTTGTGTTTCATTTTTTGACTTTTTGCAACATAAACTCATATGTACAGTAATAGGGTAGTGTTTTTTTTTTATAACGTAGCACATGGAATCAATGTAATGTTGTTGTGTCTTTCAGCTTTTCCCAGTTAGGGGTTGCCACAGCAGAAATCCAGTCCGCTAATGATTGGTAGTTGATTTTTACATGCCGAGTTACCAGCCCTGATGCACAACCTTCAGCGAAGGTACGCCCATTCACGCATGTCTCCACACAGAAGGCGCTCTAGCTGAGAATCGAACCAGACAGCATCTTACTGTGAGGCGACACCGCTACCACAGCACCACCACCGCAGGGATGGAATCAATGTAATACTAATGTTAAATATAGAAAATAATAGTGCTTTTAATATTGAAACTACAAAGTATGAGATAAGTAGTGTTTATCGACTGTGGAATACTACTGATTTCCACAGACCCTTTTCAAACTCATACCAGGAGTGCTGTCTGGCTAAATGACTTGCTCAAAGTCATGCAGTTAGGCCAATGAAACCGGATGAAATCAAACACTGGAGGAAGCTCTTCATAGTCTTAATTCTCTGTGCCAGCAGGTGGACATAAATTCTTGTTTTTTTTTGTTTTTTTTTTGTTTTTTTTTTGTTTTTTTTGCCAGACAGATACGTGCTGTATTAGTTAGAGAGAATTTCCAGGGGATAGTTTAATGAAACCAATTATTCCATTAAAGTGGTAAACAAAAAGATGGCTATGGCACTTCTAAGAAGAAAAGGTAGCTTCTCCTGATTGGATAGTGTGTGTGCTTTGGACAGCAATCCTAGGTGAAGAGCTTCAGTGAATCAAATAGTTTTCTGGAGTACTTTGAAAACATTTGGTCATCATCCTGCAAGGAATCCGGAAGAAGTAACATATCACTGGACAGTACTGAAACCTGCCTGAGACATTGCATATTTTACTTGGAAGTATAAAAACAGCTACTTTGTGTTTCTTCCTTTGCATCTATGCTGTTTGAGAAGAGCTGGCTTCAGCTTTTCTGGATGTGTTGAATAAAACTGTTGTTTTTTAAGAAATATTGGACTCCTATGAATTTGCATATACCATATTTGTGGGTGGAGCAGG
The DNA here is from genome assembly GCF_019279795.1 of Protopterus annectens. Taxonomy (NCBI): domain Eukaryota; kingdom Metazoa; phylum Chordata; order Ceratodontiformes; family Protopteridae; genus Protopterus; species Protopterus annectens. The sequence continues at coordinate 1,821,654,776 of NC_056739.1, forward strand.
CATATTTTGGTATGCCTTTTATGCAAAAATGATTGTGACTTCTGACTTTTCACTGCTTGCACAAAGTCATATGGTTTGAATAAAATGTCCTCCATCTGAAAAGAAAACATTCCTTCTCTATTGCTAATTGAACCAGTCCTATGGGTTTGTTATTAACCTTGGTGGGTGGATTGCATGTATATCACAACTGTTTAAACACCAGTATGGCCACAGTTGAATAACTCTTACACACCATACCCAGTGCCACTGAAGGTGTGGTATTTATTGCTTGAGTGATGTCAACATGGAAGACAGTTCCACCATCAAGGAAGGTAACTAGGGAGGACAGTCTTGAGCCTTGGTGGTAACTTTCACGTGGTATGCTCACCAGAAAAGATGAGACTGGAAGGACTGGGTTCGAATCTTCTCGGCTCTGCTTACTTGTGAACCTTCAAAAGTCTTCTTAGATGGGGAAAAGACTGATTAGCAGGTATATGAGAAAGTAAAATGGCATTGTTAGGGCTGGAGATTACCTCTGAGACACACACTGCAGGGTTAGACTTACCTCTGAGACACACACTGCAGGGTTAGATATTTTCTTCTAATAAAATAGTAAGGATTCTGACAAGCATGCACTTAAACTGTGGATAGATGCTGAAGGTCAAAATACTAAAAATAAAATGACATAATGTTAGCCACTGATACAAATCCAAACATTCTTTGCTTGCTTCTTCCAAATTGTGGGTGTTTCAAACTGATCCTAATGATGCTAAAAAAATTGCTGTACTGGTAGAAATTCTGATGCTATGAAAACTTTATTGAAACTCTACCACCACAGACCTACAGCAAAAATGTGTCCGATTTAGGTAACACACAGAAAGAATCAACAATACACATAATCCATGTTAAAGGAGGAAACAGGGACCACACAGCAAAATTTTATACAATAACAGTACCACTGTTTTGCCTGGAAAAATTGTAATCAGTGATGCTGCAACTATGGAAAGTGACAAATCATTTACTGAAATAGTTTAGTCATACCTTTATTAAAGTGCTGTACCACAACTTACATCTGTATCATGTCTTAATTGATGACAGACAACTGCAGGGACCTGGTTCAATAGATGGTTCATTTGGCACCCTGTGTTGGTGTTATAAACCAGCCCCCCCCACCCCTCAGCTTTTCAAGTGAAAAAAATGGATGTTCTTTCTACTAGCACACTGACCAGGTGGCCAGATGCATGACACCTCCCCACTTCAGCTCCAGCCCCAGTCATTCAGATCCCATTTCTGTGTCCTGCCCACAACCCTCCATTAACATATTTTATTTAAAAAAAAAAGCATTTCTTCTTTTAAACCATAACTGTAATCTGTCTGCATAGAGCAATTTAGTGCTCATGTTTTAATTTTTTAAAAAAATATTTTTAAACTCTAGCAAACTGCATGAAGCACTACAGTGTTCAGGTTGTAATAAAAAAAATACTTTTAAACTGTAGCAAACTGTGCTACAATATAGCAGGCAGTTGCTATAATTTAGACCACACATGGAGTGCTACAGCACTGAGGTTTGATCCCAAATGCAATACTGGTTTTTAAAAGCTGGTATTACATTAAGGTGTGATCAGGATCAGCTGATCGTGCCCCTCAACACTTTGTACTCTTGCCCAACCCTAGCTACTCTAATGGAAGGGACTACTGGGCTTAAGCAATATGTTCACATTTATAAAGGCACGGTACTTCTGCAAAAAAAATGCTCTTACTAAAATAGGAGTTGAGGCAGTCTGTATTCATTGAGATAGAACAAGGTACATCTTTGTTCAATTAGAAATACAAACTGTGTTTATGAAGGCATTTCAACATTTGACATAGCTCTTGATTCAACACCTGATATGATGATAGGGGGTACATTTTCCCTACTTTAAGGATTTATGAAGGAAATGAGAAAAAGGTAATCCTTTGACAGATCATCCTATCAGTATAAGGAGAGAAACCAGGGTGTGAATAAGCCTACAGCTACCTAACATGGAGAAGGGGGGGGGGGGGCAACCACCATGCATCCACATAATAGTTTGAGCCTAACAAAAATCAAGTAATGATATCAGAAAGTCCTAAATTAAACACAATTTGACTAAAGTTACACAGAGGCAAAAGAAAAAAAATAAAGAGATACCCTAGCATATGCCTATGGTAGAGTAGCTAGTAGGACAGAGGCAATAGAAGAAGGGGGTTATATAGTAAAATACTGCAGCCTGGAAGTATTGCAAAACAGGATGTTAAAGTAATTAGTTGAACTAAAGATAAGGAGTGCCTTGCTGAATGTGTATATTCCAAGAGAACAAAATTAGGAAGCATGGAACATGCACAGCCTGAGCTGAATTATAGACTTAAAATGTGTAAGAACTGGAAAATTCTAAGTAGTAGGTGAGTGTTGAAAGGAAGGAAGCTATCAATGAGAAAAACTTCACTAGTGTAGTAACGTCAGAAGAAGCAATAGCTTGCCAGGGATCTAAACCCTATTTATGTTAGCATATGACAGACTTAAGTAAGGAAAGACTCTAGTCAACAGATGTCTCTAAGCAAGAAAAACAGCAAAACTGAAAAAAAAATTGTTTTGAGATACCCTTTGCAAAGGGTAAATAGCCTAGACAGAGAAATGTAAGTGAGAGGGTGGAACTCATTCACACAGATACAGAGGGAGAGCGACCTAGAGAATAAACAAAAAAGGAAAGGTTGGTATATACTAAGAGGAAAGATAACATGGACTGAAGCCCTAATTATACTCATGGTAAGTCAGACTACAGAAACCCTAAATAGAAGAAAGAGTTTTCTGTATCAAGCTTATAAGAAAAAAATAACAACAAAGAAAAAAAGCAAGCAAGCGAGAGAGAATAACTGATACTGAAAGGAGTATTGGTATGAGCTGCCTTTCTTAGGAAAAGTTTTTGTCTCGGAGACCTCAGTGCCTATATAGATAGGACAGAAGGCAGCATTTCTTACCTTAGAACAGACAGATCCTGATACAACTCCTGAGTTTGCAGAACCTTCAGTAAGCCAGATAAACTATAAAATGGTGTATTGAGAAGATGCATCTTTGAGAGGAGTAAGGGAACATATTAGTAGATTTGTAGGTGTAACAGCTGAAAAAATATTTCTGCTTTCTACTCATTCTATAAGTTTAAAAGTGATTTATTGCACAGATTAAGGAGAGTCCAGAAGTAGTGTGTCAGCTATTAGTTCCCAAACTTTTCAGATGGCTAGTGATGAGTTTAGCATACTGTTATGTACTAGGGAAGATATTTAGGGGTGGCAAAGATTAAATATTAGAACCTAACAAAGGTTTTACTGCCCAGGAAAAATGAAAGGACTTGAGATGTTTTGTGCAGAGTACTTTGAATGGTCGAAGTCAAGCTGTCACCAAGGCTTCAAATATCCATTGAATCCAATGCCCATTATAGAGATGCCATTTGAATACATTCCTATGGACACTGTTTGTTCATCGTTAAAATCCAGTAATGGGATTCAGTAGATTTGAATATTTTGTACTATGCTATCAGGTTTCCAGAGGTTATTCACTTATGTAAGTCTAATGCTAAATACAAAGATAGAGAGTTTATCGTATTGTTATTCATATCAGGGACGCATACAAAAATACTCACTGACTAAGGAATTCCATTTATGTCCAGTATCATGCACAAACTGTATCAGTACTATTAAGACTCAGTAATTAAAACCCATATCTCAATGCATCATCTCCAGAAGGATGGGCCAGTGGAGAATTTTAACTGAATGTTGAAGTCCAGAAGTTACTGAAGAAGATGGCAAAAACTGGAATCAGTTAATATGATATCTACTGTTTGTCACTAGAAAATTATTGCAAGCCTCAACAGAATTCCATCTTTTTGAGTTATTATATGACTGACACCTTTATGGACTGCTAGATATTGCCAGGTAACCCTGGGAAGGACAGGAAATCCATTAAGTGCCACATCCCATTACTACAATTTATAAAACAGGCTGAAAGTTCTAATACTCATTATATGGGAATAAATGGGAAGAGACCAGGGCTGACAATAAAAAGTAAGGATGGAAGAAGGAAAGGTATGTGTGACAATAGCGGCACAGTGCTGTGAATAATAAGCCAGAGGGTGCAACTGCATCCAGTACTACATGTACGTGAATACAGAAAACATCAAGGCAACAAGAAAGGAAGGGGAAGTTACTGATACTGGCTCATTATAATCTTAATCATGCACATGGGTATACCTCTCATTTCAGGAAAAAATCTCAGAATCCAAGCATTTGGAAATAATCTGCTGCCACAATATGAAACCTCATACTTGGATAAGCAAAAATATTACTGATTCTAAGTGAGTCACAGAAATGTTCAGTTTTTGCAGAAAATATATATTTCATGTATAGGAACTACTCTTGAGACACAAACATGAGCTCAAGACATGGGTATTTTTTTAAGTACTGTTCTAAAACAAAATTTGCTATGACTTTCTTTTTGTTCTTTTAGCAGCATTGAGGGTTTTGTGTTGATATTTGATTGTGATATGCTGCCAAACTATCATTTTCTGATACAATCCAAAAACATAATTTATAACCAAATATATAATACAATAAAATTTACCAGATACCTTTATTAACACTCTAACCCAATAAAACTAGACCATATTAAAAATCCATATCTCACAATTAAATTAATCTTTTATAAATATTAACAGTCTAGCCCCTATGCAAATAAAACAAATCAAATCAAACCAAGCATCATGGCTAACTGAAGAAATGAAAAACACAGTGGTTCAATGAGACAAACCCTGGACAGACTGGCATGAAAACAGAACACAAAATACATAATTCAGCATTTCAGAAGTCTCAGTAAGGAACACATTAAACTGGATAAACAAACCTATTATACCAACCTTTAATATAAACACCAGACAGATCCAAGACTGTTTTTGTCATCGCTAAACAAATACATCCTGGCTAAACCACTTCACCCTTTTCTTCTTCTTGTAAACACCACTGATTCAATGCCATTTCAATTCATCTCCTACTTTATACAGACAGTGTTTTCCCTTGAGTAACAATAACAAGTTACCCCTCTCTTTATAAGCTCCTCTCTTCTCCTCCCTTTCTTCCTCATCCTATCTTAATCAGCTACATCCATTCTCCTTCCTCCCTGTCTCTCCCTCTACTATAACAAAAATGTCTACTGAAACTAAAACCAATCTGTTTAGCTGCTGACCAGCTTCCAAAAGAATCCCTAACAAAAAAAAGCTGTATAATACCACCCCACAAAAATGGTACATCAATAGACTTTTCCTACTATAAACCTGTTGTCAGCCTATCCCCTCTGTCAAAAATACTAGAAAAATAAATCCTCTTACGATGCATGCAGTAGATTAACTATAACAACATTCTCCCAGAATCTAGCATGGTTTTAGACCTCATTATAATATTTCTACTGTTCTGGTCACTTCACCAATATCATGAGCCAACACAGGAATAAGAGCAACCTGATACCTTCACTATTCTTAGACTTATCAAACCTTTTAACAAAATATATATATATATAATATATATATAATATATATATATAAATATATAGAGGGTTGGGAGGGTGGCTTAATGGTTAAGGTGTTTGCCTTACAAATACAAGGTGCAGGGTTTGAGTCTCACAAGGAATAATTGGCTAGGCTTAAAATGGCTCACAAGGGCAGTTAGCTTAGTACTAAACTATGAACCTATGAACCTATATATATATATATATATATATATATATATATATATATATATATATATATATAGGTTCATGTTAAATCAACAAAAATTCACATCCCCAATGACCGGATTACCGAGACGAGATCGCCGACGTTACACATCCCTGACAAAGGTAAGTATATGTATTATGGAACAGCATCTATTCCCATGTCCATAATACACTTAAAAATAAACAGATATGTGTATAGCGGGGGCAATCCCCCCTGCATCCCCCATGTGGGGTGGCTGAGGCCCCCACACCCCCCTACTTAAATATACCAACTCCAAGATCGCACCACATTGCGGAAATGGGAATACATCCCATTCTGCACTACTCACCATTGTCGGGGATGTGTAGTATCGCCGATCTTGTCTCAGTGATCCGGTTATCGGGGATGTGGATTTTTGTTGATCTAACATGAACTCGTGTATATATATATATATATATATATATATATATATATATAGGGGTCTACTTTTGTTTATCAAAAGTACACTTCTTTGAATGCTAAAAACCCAAACTCATGTCAGCAAAAGTGCAGCGTTTTGAAAACGCACTTTCACAAATCACAGATAATCGAACTGGAAAAATAAACTGAAATAAAAACTAAAAACAAACTTTTGCTGGGGGACAAGCCCCCCTGCACCTCCCATGTGGGGGGCTGCCCCCAACAGCCCCTGCAAATTATATATACCAACTCTGACATTGCACTACAGTGAAGAAAAGGGTATATTTCCTTATCCTCATTGTACCGTGACCTGTACCTAAAAGCCCCAACTGCTCTAAACCTTACACTACCATTACAACTGCAAAAAATGAGAAAAAAATCCTCACCTCTACTTCCAAAGGATCCTGAAATGACCAAATGGAATTCACTTAGTTGTGTTTCACAAAAGTGAATTTTCGCAAAACTGCACGCATATATATATAAACATAAAGAATCAACATATTGTTACAGAACTTTCTTTCCTATGCCTCACCCATCTCTCTCTCTTTCTCATAGTTTTGTATATATACAACTGACAGGCTGTAAGTGGTCAAATGGAAATAAAATCTCTCTTCTTTCATACCAGTCACTGTCACTATCCCAGAAGGATCAGTATTAGGTCCCATTGCATTTGACATTTTTATAAGCAAACTATATGTTGCAACCCACCTTAGCAATGTATTTCAATATGCTGATGACTCAGTCCTTATATGTGCAGCCCCATTCCTATCAGCATTCAGGACATCACCTAAAATCCTTCCACTGCTATTGATACTTGGGTAAAACATGGAAATCTACTTTTAAATCCCCAAAAAAGATATGATCTTCACTCTTAAACAACACCAAAATGAAACACACTCTTTCAAAATAATCTCATTGAAAAACACAAACATTGAAATGGTACTCCAAACAAAACTTCTGTGTATCCTAATTGACAATAACTTCAAATGTCAGCAGCACATTGCAATCCATTAAACACATACCAGAACTTCCAAACTTGGCTCCCTCTATAGAACCAAACACTACCCGAAGACAATGCAAGACAAACACTAGCATCTACCTACCTACCTTCTTCCATCCCTACTATTTGCATCACCTATTCTTATAAACCTAAATAATACATTTAAAGCTATATTCTCTGCCTGTTACAATAAAGTAGCTAAATTTGCTGCCAGCTTTATGTATAGGACTCTCCACTGAAGCCCTGAAACAAGTAAACTGTCTTGAGCTACCCAACTATTTAACATACTTACAACTTTGTACTCTACACAGTCTAATACATGCACCATAAGATGTCCAACACTAAAACATACCCTGCAACACTACCATCCAAGGAAAGACCTTTGCTCAACTGTTAAACTTTCAGTAATCACAACAAAGTCTAATAACTCAACAGTCCACTCACTATAAACCCATTATGTATCTGAACTGTGCAACACCATCCCAACATTCCTAAAACAGACAACAAAACTTTCTGCCTTCAAGTTCTTAATAAAACAACACCTAAAGAAATTGAAGATATGAATACCTTCCTCACTCGAATAACCCCATTTTCCTTTGTTAACTCATACTCCCTATCCCTTTATAACCTCTATCCCCTTCTACACAATAAACCTTTCTACCACACCTCCTCAGTTACCTTCCTGCCTTAATCCCCATTTTATATTTCTTACAGACCTTCCTACTTTAGCCATTTCCTTCAAATACTCTGCACCACTCTCTTATAACAAGGTTCTATTTCAATATGTATTCCAATATTTTTATCCCCATAATCCATGGTTCATCAGGTATGCAATGCCTTTTTCCCTCTTCTAGCTTTAACTATTGTATACC
>NC_056739.1:1821667841-1821702841 GCF_019279795.1 Protopterus annectens
ATTGGATGCATCTGAAGAGGATTTGCCACAGCGTGATGTTTTGGAGCCTCCTGTAGCAGATTAACAAGAAAAACAGGATAAAAGTACACAGAAAAAGAAGGATTAGGAAACAATGGCAACTATGAGGCAGTCAATGCCACAGTTTGATGAATCAATGTGTCCCGAAATGGAGGAGCAGATGCATCACAGGACAATATGTACAGGAAGATGTTCTAGAAAATTGCAAAGGAGATTCTCATAGTCCAAAAAAAAAAGATCTAAAGGAAGGCCTGCTTGATTTATTAGAGATAGACATATTAAGATAGATGAAAAAATGGATTACAGAAAGTAAATAAGACCAGCAATGTTAAAACATTATTAAAAAAGCTGAACTCAGCAAACAGAACTATTATTAAAAATTCACATGGTATAACAGAAACAAATAGGATTTATTACTGTGCAGCTATAATAATAATGGACAAGGTGTTACCACAAAAATGTAGAGTAACAAATTAAAGAAAGGGAACAACTAGAACGCCACCATGGAAACACCAAATAGAAAAACCTTTAAAGCAATTAAGACAAGAAGTATCACTACTAAAATAATACAGAAAATGAAACAGATAATCAAAAATACTTAGAAAGATAGGTGTGGCAAAACCAGGATACAGTATCATAACACACTAGAATTTGTCATAGACTGTTTCCAATATCAGCACAAACAGATAAATATAAAGGAAATTTACAAAAATAACAATTCATTAATTTGGGAAGTTGGCACAATAGGGAAGGTGTTTAACTTACAAACACAAGGTGCAAGGTTTGATTCTTATGTGGTAATTGGCTAGGCTTAAAATGGCATGTAAAGGGCAGTAACTTAGTACTAAACTATGAATGCTTATAGCATGAGCCCTTTTTGAAAGGAGCTGTATAAACAGCCAGAGTGACTAAAAATATGATTTGTTTGGCCTGCTTGCTGTACTCTGCCTGAATAACATCTTTGTCTGTATTTTATCTTGAATTGAAGTTTTTCATTTAAGGTTTGGCCAATTCTATTTTGTATCTTATTCTTGTATTAAATTTGTTTTGTTTTAAGTTTTCTGTTCTTTTGGAGTTTAAGAGGTATTGGCTAGGGTCAGTTAGAAATGTTAGCAAATAATTCCTTTGCAAACAGTGAATAACATCAAATAATTAGTGAGAGGATTTGAGAAACTGCAGTCCTCTTTTAGTTAGAATATCTCTGTTTAGCTGAAGTGTTTGTTTGGCCTGCTTGCTGTACTCTGCCTGAATATTGACGATCTCTGGCTGCATTTTATTTTTCTCACCAACCCACCCTCCTAATTGTTGTATCATTAAACTTGGTAGCTTTTGAGCTGCCTGCCCTACAATAAATCTGATTTTAGACACTCCCCCCAGTCCCATCTCATGAGCTCATTCTACTGAGTAAATTTGGGAAGGCCCAATCCCCTTAGTTTCTTAACCTTGAATTATCTTCTGTTTCCTCCCTTCCCACTTAACTTAAAACAAATTGCACATTATTCAGCTGCTTTTACTATATTTGTATTTCTTCCTACATTATTACTTTATTTTGGTTTTGCTGCTCGTTCTTAAAGGTGTTCAATTGCATTTATTCTGCTGCATTTATTACTGCTTGTTAGTAGCCTGATTACATTGTAACTGTTATTCTAAGTCTCTTGGCTTTGGTTTAAGCATTTGGGCTTCAGGCTAGTTGTTTTAAATTAAGAAGGTGTGTGGTCTGTACTCTTGTGGCAGGAGTGGTAGCTTACATCCTTCTACGATGGGAATTGCTGGTTGAAGGCTTAGCATGTCTGTTATTCTAAAAGTATCTTTGCTCTGGTTTAAGCTCTTGGGCTTCAGGCTAGGTATTTTACATTAAGAAGGTTTGTGGTCTACACTCTTGTGGGAGAAAAAAGTAGCTTCTGTCCTTCTGAGCTGGGAATTGCTGGTTGAAGGCTTATTGTGCCTGGTTATTTGAACTGTTTTTTTTTCTGAAATTGGTGCATTTTGTTTGCTGTAACATAGACTAGATTTAGACCTGCTGAATCTAGCTCTGTTTGTATAACTTGAGCACTAAACCAAGCCATCTTTTGTTGGAGAGGGTTCTTCTCCACCCTAGTGGCAGGAGTATGCAGTTCAAACTCAACTGATTGAAGGCTGCAGCAACAGGGCTCAGTGCTGAGCTTTTTTATTGGTTAATTTGTTTAAATCAGTTTGTTCTCATTTGCTGCATAAGGAAATCCAAGCCATCAGCTAACCTCTGCAAAACGTTAATAGAACTTTTCACTGTATATTGCACTTTTGAACTGCATTTTTACCATATCACTGCTTATTTGAACCGCTTTTTTCTGAAACGTTTGCACTTTGTTTTCTTTAGCATAGACTAGATTCAGACCTGCTGAATCTAGATCTGTTTGTATAACTTCAGCACTAGACCAGGTCATCTTTTGTTGGAGAGGGTTCCCTTTCATCTTAGTGGCATTTGTTTAGATCAGTTTGTGCTCATTTGCGGTAGGCAACATTGGTGGTTATAGATGCAAACACATTTGCCTGCAAATTCTCCCTTAGTACTCTGCTGGTGCTCCATCGGTGAGTTCTCATGATTGTCCCTCACTGACAGGTGATGCATTCAGCAAAGCTCCTGGGGTACCAAAACAGATCCTACCCACTAGCCCTTCACATTTTTGTCCACTTTTCCTGTCCTCTACTTTATATGGTCCTTCCTGTCCTCTTTCTGTTTTCTGACCACATCAGTTTACCTAGCATTATGGACTGAAAATTTCCCACAGTTTTCCAGCCAGTCTGGTCAACATGAGCATTCTGAGGCAATGTAGCAATTGCCTCATGTACACTGACAACCCACTTCTTTAGCCCACACAAATTTAGTAAGAGATGCATCTGTATCAAGAACCTAGAATCCAGGCTCCCTTCCTCACCAGTCAGTTCCTCTGATACTAAGCAGGTTGTCAGTATGCACACCTCAACTCCTTCCCCCACCAAACCAGCAATGCATAAACTTACATATGCAGAGATCCTTACAAGAAGTTTACCTAAACATTAGAGACCTCCCAAGCACAAACACAAGCACTCTTCACATAATACGTCCTCTGTAGAACATAGTAAACATAATATATCACACACCAGTGTCTCACCAGTCAAGTCCCTATGGTATAACGCAAAAGCAAACATCTTAGTCATAGGTGACTCAGTTGTGAGAAACACACCTGTCCCTCTCACCAGGTTGGATAAGCAAAGGGTCACGGTTAGCTGTCTGTCAGCTGCCAGAATCTGCCACATCACACATGCACTCAAGTCTCTCAACCACAGGCACTGTTACAACTCTGTCATAGTCCATGTTGGTGTGAACGACTTGAAATGTACCTCACTGGACTATATAAAGAGAGACATGACTGAGCTCTCTGATTATGTGTCTCAGGCAGGTATTTCCCTAGCCTTAAGTAGCATTTTACCTTTGCTTGGGATGATACCTCAATACAAACAAAAAATGATTGACTTCAACAATTGGCTTAGTTTCTGGTGTCATTCAAAGGGGATCTAATATCTGTCAGCCTGGGAAGACATCATCAACAGACCTCAATGCTTTGCCAGAGATGGTCTTCATCTGTCATCCCTGGGATTTTAGTTACTGACTAAGGTTCTTGCCATCCTTATAGTGCCTTTTTTAGGCAATGTTGCAAGAACAAATTTCCCGATGTAAAAATACACTCTAGAAACAACCTCAAGGTTATGCTGCTAAACGCTAGCAGTCTAAACCAGAAACTGCACTCACTGGAAGCAGTCCTCACTCTGGAAGATGCTGACATTTGTGCAGTCACTGAGACCTGGTTTAAGGCTGCGGAGAGTACCCCAGCTATACTAGGTTACATTTCTTTCCACATGTTCAGACCACAAACTGAAGGAATGAGAACTAAAGGAGGTGGTGTATCAATAATCATTAAAGATAAATACACCTCTAGATTGTTAAACAGGACAATTCCCTTGAATTATTTTAGGTGCAATTGACTGTAGGTAAGACCCCTCTTCAGGTCATTGCCAGCTATAGGACCCCCTCCATGAATCAGGGCATCCACTCAGCCTACTTGGATCTACTTGAGTCAATCAAGGTACAATCAAACACCCTGGTTTTGAGTGACTTTAATTACCTGTCCATGGACTGGGTAAATTATACGTGTTCTAATTCACTTGCCCAAAAGTTCCTGGACTTCATTAACTCCAATTCCCTGGAACAGCTGGCTGACACACCCACAAGGTGCTCAAGAATCCTTGACCTGGTGCTAACCAACATGGGGGCTGCAGCACCACCTCCAGTGTGTGGCCATCCTTGGTGAGATCTGACCACTAGTCAGTCTCACTAAAAGTGAGTATAACACAAGATCCCCCCCTTAGCAATATTTAGACTAAAATGTTCTCCAAGGCCAAGTACAACCTCTTACATGACAGCATAAATACCTTCATAGCTATTCCCCACTGATGGAACAGACACCTATGTTGACTTATACATGGATGTTTTATACAAGCACCTGTACAATTGTATTGATTCTGCCATACCTGATAGAACCAAACCAAGGTCTGCAAGGAAAAACAAATCTGCCTGGTAGACAACTGCCATTAAAAGACTAACAATAAGAGAAAGAAATTGCTGTCTAAGAGTAGGAAGGAATGGTCTCAAAACTGGAGACACTCCCTTGTCAACTTAAACAAGCAAATAAGACTCCTAGTGAAGTCCTTCAAAGCTAACTATGAATACAAATTAGCTTCCCTAACTAAGGATAACCACAAGATGTTCCTTAGTTGCATTCGTAACCTTAAAGTTAAAGCCCAGATTTGTGCCAAACTCATAGTTAATGCTACTACATATATAAAAGCTGTGGATTTAGAAAACCTGCTGAATGACAAGTTCAGTGAAAACGTCAGTCCCCTGTCCACGCCACATATACCCCAAAACATCCCTAACATCTGTCCCCCTCCTAGTATCTCTGAGGAGCAGGTATTAAAAGCCCTCTCCAGGGCCAAAAGCACAACCTCTAGGGGAACAGACAACATCCCAAGCTGTGTTCTACATGGGTTAAACCAGGAATTAGCATCATCATTGGGCACACTTTTCATTCACACACTGGCTTCATAACAGAGGAATGGAAAACAGCTACCATCATCCCTTTGCACAAAGGGAGTGGATCCATGGACCCTGGGAACAATAGACCCATTAGCCTGACCAGCTGTATCTGCAAGGCTATGGAACAAATCGTCATGGGATTTATTAACAAAGATATAGAAAATCTCTAGACACTCCCATCCACCCAGTTTGGCTTTGACAAGGGGAGATCATGCCTCTTAAACTTGGTGGACTTCTTTGAGACAGTCATCAAAGCACTAGACCAGGGCAAATATATGCATATGACCTAGCTAGATTTAGCCAAGGCTTTTAACACAATCCCTACTCATACATCATTGATAAACTCACCCAGATGGGTATCAACCCATATATTGTCAGGTAGGTTACAAACTGGATCACTGATAGTACTCATACAGTCAAAATAGGGGACTCCACCACCTCCGGCAGACCTGCAACCAGTGGTGTTCCATAGGATCAGTTCTAGGACCCTACTGTTTGGAATCTACTTCTCTGAAGTACAGGCTAAAACAAAAGGACTGTGGTTGACAAAGTTTGCAGATGACTGCAAACTGGGAGTGATCATTGAAACCCCTAGCAATGTCAGCATCCTGCAAGAAGGTCTTACATAGACTAATGACTGGTGCCAAAGTCATGGTCTTAAACTTAATGCAAAAAAAAAAATGCATTATCATCCTCTTCAGCATGGTTGATGTTCTTGCAAACTACCACATGAATAGAAATGCCCTAAGCACACAGTCAGTGGTGAGAGATCTGGGTACACAGGTTGACAACAACCTTAACTTCGATCACTATGTCTCCACAGTGGGAAGAAGGGCATTTTATATTGCTCATCTCATAAGTAAGAGCATTGCCTCCAGAAAAAAAGAGGTGATTACCTCCCATGTACACTTCCCTCATCAGGCTAATAATAGAGTAAATGCTCCCTTTGGTATGTTCCTTTCCAAACACGTGCAGCAAATGGAGAGACCACAGAGGTTCCTTACAAAGAAATTTCAGCGTCTTCAAGATCTGTCTTATGTGGACCGAGATCATTGTTGCTTTACTCTGTGTTATACAGACTGCTTAGAAGTGACCTGTGCCTTGCATACAGAGAAATCTCTGACCCAGCTTTAATGGAAATGCTGCACATTCACAAGTCAAGTGGCACACTGGTCACTCGATCAAAGGACCTTAACCTGGTATGTGACATCAGCAGAACTTGCTGGAGAGACAGATTTATCTCACACAGGTTGCCCCACATTTGGAACAAGCTTCCTATTCATGTTAAATGAAGCCCCTTGTTTGCCCTATTTAAGCATAATTTGGATGACATGGATGGGTAAATGGAAATTCACTCTGAGGGTTCCACCTGTGTCCCTCCTGGACAAGGGCAATAGGAATTAATTTTAGTGTCTGCTTCATCCAGACACCCTTGGGAACATGGGATGAACTTGGCTAGGCTTCTAAGGACCCTGGGGCCATTAACCTACTAACCTCCTATGATCCTATGATCCAAAAAGGTTTTATAGAAAATTGGGAAATAAAGCAAAATGAATAGAAATACCACTAATAAGAAAAAGTAAGTACATTTTGGGAAAGTATTTATGAAGAACATGTTGAATACAATCAGATACTGAATAGATAAAAGAATTAAAAGAAACAGTGAGGAGCTCTAATGTAGAGAATATGAAACCAGATAAAGTAACAGAGAGATTGAGACAAAATTAAGAAAAGCTACTAAATGGAAAACTCCAGGCCAGATGCAATACTTAACTCCTGACAAATGCATAAATATCTCTACACAAAGATTTAGCCCTAAGTAAGAATTACTTACATGTGCATCCAAAGCTGACACTAGTATGATTAACAATAGGAAAAACAATCGTCCTCCTCCTTAAGAGTAAACCTGCAAGCTGTCCTAAAACCTATCGACAATAACTTGCCTTCTGGTAACATATAAATTATTTATTTGTTTATTTGACATTTGTTGACCAGGTTAGTCTGACTGGGCAGAAGCCCTTTTTCAGCAGAGGCCTGGGGAGAAAAGCTCCACAATGAATACAATCAGGTATAAAAAATACAATGAATACAATCTTTGATATAAAAAAATCAATAGTTTACAAAAATAAATGAATTATAAAAGAATTATATGTAAAAGTTATACAGGAAACCATAGATGTACTAGGTAATCTAGTGAGGTAAACAATATATTTACATTAATCATAAAAGGCAGTCAAGAATTATGTAAACATCTAGGTGTAGTTATTTAGTTGATTAAATGTGGGTGAAGGACTAGTAAAGACACCATAAGGAGAAGGAAGTTATATTTTCAAATTATACACCATAATTGATGCAGACAGAGGGTATAGTCATTTAGGAAAAAAATGCAATTGTAGCAATAGAAAAAGCTAATAAAAGAAAGGCATAAGTAACAAAGGGTCAATTGTTGTTAAACAAAACCACAATAAAGAGTTGCAAAATGGAGAATAATTTAAGTATGTCATGGATAGACTACAAAAAGCATATGACAGCTTTCATCTTTCATGGATAATGGAATGCTTATAGATATATAGGACACTCCCTATGTTGATCACTTACATTGCAGAGAGTATAAAACAGTGGCAAGCCACTTTGCAGCTGAGCCGTGACAAATGGCAAATTGTCATCCCAGTGATAAAAACTGAAAAAGGGATATTCTAGTGTGATTATTTGTCACCACTGCAGTTTTGTCTTGTCCTTAACCCATTAAGCTGTTTATTTGGGTCCATATTAAAATCTCGAAGTCTGACAATATCGAATACGATATTGTCGATACGAGAATACTGAAAGCACACTACAATGAATGTTTAAATGGAAAATCTCCATAAGGGGAGATTTCTGTTTACTTCAATGTAGTGCATTCTCAAAGTTGGTATATTTAAGTAGGGGCAGGTGTGGGGGTGCAGCCCCCCACGTGGGGGGTGCAGGGGGGCTTTCCCCCCTGTCTAAACACTATTTAGTTTTTTTTTTGGTTTCAATGGTTTAAGACTTCGATCACTAAAGTTCGATCTTTAGTGATTCAAAGTTTTAAACCTTCGCGATTATAATATAGACCCGTTTATTTAACTGATTAGGCTATGGTTACAGTTTGGCCCACGAAATCCATCTTGTTTAAAACCTATAGTCTACTTTTTGTGGATGACTTAACATTATATATTTCATTAGAAGATGAGATGAAAGTACAACTTAAAATAGTTAAAACCTTTTCAGATATAACATTTGGTCTTGATAAATGTACAAAAGCAACATTTTAAAAGGAAAACTGTAGCACCAAGAAAATCTCAACCTGGGGCAGAAATATGATATAAGGAACTTGAACAAGAGAGAGTGTATAATTATTTGGGAATAGATATAAGGTTGGCAATAAAACACACAAAAAATGAGAATAAAACACAGTAAGGAATAGCTCAGAAGACTAAAATTAATATTGAAAACTGCCTTGACATCTAGAAATAAAGTCCAAGCTATAAATCAATGTGTTCCTTCTGTTATAACTTGCAGCTTTAGGATGACTGAATGGCCCCAAGATATATGGATTCCATTGGACATGAAAACAAGAAACAATCTTCATACTTAACAAATAATATATAAAAATGAGTGTATACTAAGATGATGGGCAGGATTCACGAAGGCTTGCACGGAGTGTAAGAGACGTGTAACACTCCATGCAAGCCTCGCGATCCAGGAACAGCCCGAAACTCCGTGTAAGAGACCAGCTAAAACGTCTCTTACACAGACTGGGTGTGGATATGCTAAATACCTCACTTGCAGCTGAAAGGTATGCAAATGAGGTATATTAGCAATCCACGAAGCAGAAACCAGCCCGTGTAAGAGACGTTTTAGCTGCAGATATGTACTCAGTTGACAACTGAGTACGTTTCTGCAAAAATCACAATGGAGCCATGTCAGCTCCAAACAAAGGGTGCATATGTGTCAGGCAGCATGCCAATGGCCAAATATGTGGCCATTGGCAAGGTAACCCGATGCAAAAATTAAAAAATATATATATATATTTTTTACGCAGCGCAGCCCCGCGCAAACGGACTGCACTGTATAAAACATAAAAATGAAGGTTATAAACCCACAAATGTGGGTTTTATGCAATACATGGAATGACAATGCAGGGACCAGCAGACCAAAAACAACATGGCCACTGTGTAGTGGTTGCTAAGGGGGGAAGCTGAGTCTAAGACATGTAACTAAGCATTAGTAGGCAATCTCATGTAAATGAGGGTTAGGATACTGAATCCCACAGTCACATAGCAAATGAGCACAGTCTGAGTAGTGTAAGAGATACATAAGGGGGAGGAATAGAGTAGGGGATAGGTGACATCACAGGGGGGAATGGTAGAAAGAACTGCAGTTCATTGGAGGTCAGTGTAACATGACAGATGACAGACACAGATCAGGGAAAGAGGAGTGCCACAAGATAAGCATGGGAATGTCAAGAAATGGAAGGTGTACACTGTTACTTACACCAAAGTTTCTTGCTGGTCGTGCATGCGCACGTGTGCGCACCATGAAGCGCGAGTAGGTCAGTGTGCGCACGTCTAAGGCAGACTGAGCATGTGGGAGCGTGTTGGTAGATGTTTAACACTGTTTGCGCTGGTGTGCGCACGTGTAGGGCAGACTGAGCATGTGGGAGCCTGTTGGCAGACTTGTACGACTGTTTGCGCTGGTGTGCATGCATTTTAACCCGAATAGGTAGATCCTGAACAGTGTAAGCATGTGTGCGCGCGTGTAAGCCACTGTGAGCGAGTTTCTGCTGGTATGCACGCTGCTCCCCCCTGAGGAAACAGAAAGGAAAAAGGAAGCAACAGAATTAGTAGGAAGCTAGTAGGGAATACTGCTGGAGCTAGCAGATGAAAACAATTACAAGCAGGCAATTACACAGGCAGAATAGTAGCCCAGCCCAGCACTTAAAACTCTGCAAACAGCAGTGCAGGATGTTTCTCTCAAGAGACACTGCAAGGCAGGAGTAAGCTATTAGAAGTGAAAACTGAAAAAGCTGAACTCAGAGCAGAAATTTTAGGGGCTGCCATAGCTGTCATAATGAGACATAGGCGACTTGCTGAGGGTGGTGACAATGCAGATGGTGCCAGACAACCCACAGTGAGGAGACGGAGAAGAGTGTACAGGCCCAGGGTCACCTACCATGGGTTACATGAGTTGGAGATAGTAGAGCGCTATAGAGTGGACAGAGAGCTCCTGCAGCAAATAGTCGAGCTGTGCAGGCCACGCCTCACACACAGAACCAACAGAGGGGAACCCATCCCAGTGGAAACCAAGGTATGTGTTGGCCTAAGAATACTAGCAACAGGTACCTTCCAGAGACCAACTGGTGATATGATGGGGATATCACAGGCATCAGCCTCCAAGGTACTGCACCAGTTCCTGGATGCCATGTCAGCACATGTCGGTGATCATGTATATTTCCCCAATGCCCATGAGGTATTGGCCAGAAATATGCATCTCTTCCAGCAAATAGCGGAATACCCTGAGGTAGTGGGTGCAATAGACTGCACGCACATACGCATCAAAGCGCCAGCCGGTGAGCGGGGTAGGGCCTACATTAACCACAAGGGCTTCCCCTCCATCAACTGCCAGGTCATGTGTGATGCCCAGGGCATAATAATGAATGTGTGTGCTGGCTGCCCTGGGAGCTACCATGATTCCCACATCTGGCATTTGACGCAGCTGTACCAGACATTTGCCAATGGGGACATCCCACACGGACACCTAGTGGGGGATGCAGGTTATGCACTGGAGCCGTGGCTGATGACACCCATCAGAAACGCACACACACCTGAACAGGAACGCCATAATGAGGCACACGCACAAACACGTAATGTAATAGAGTGTGTGTTTGGGCTGCTCAAGTCACGGTTCCGGTGTCTCGACACATCTGGTGGAGCCTTGCAGTACTCACCAACTACATGTACCCAAATTGTCATGGTATGTGCTATGCTACATAATATGATCTTGCAAAAACAGCTGCAGCAGGACCAGCATAGGGCTGGGCCAAACAGCCCCCCACCATTGCCAAGGCCATCACAGGCAGAGCGTGACTCGGAGGAGGAACAACCTGAGCCTGCCCCAGTAGGCAGAAGGAGGCGTGCCTAGTATGCCCTGGCCTTGGCAAAGAGGCAACGCATAGCACATACACTGGCTCAGTAGGAACCCTGGGAATGATACACCCTCTAACTCACTGAAATAATAACAGGGATGCCTAAAATGACATGACCTGCTCACAAACATGTACATGGAGTGTAATATGCGCATCTGACAGAGGCAGCCCTGCAGCACCACCTGAGGCATGAATGCCATGTGTTAAGTAATGTAGCACCATGTACTATATGCACACCTGAGGACCCTGACTACCATCCACCCTCACCAAGCATGAAGCCACAAAATGACAATGGGATGATCAATTGCAATAACTGGCTGAAGTAATGCAGTTAGTCAAAGGGGAGCCAATGTGTTTCAGCCTGGGAAGACATGCGGAGCATGACATGATGCACCACCTGCTAGGGGTGGTGTGCACCTATCAGTCCAGGCCCCATGGATACTGGCAAAGGCTGTCAGTACCCACAGCATGCCCTGAATAAGTAAGTCTCAAAACACAAACCCACCATCATAGGTACCACAAGGGATAGGAACCTAGATGTAATGCTACCCAATGCCAGAACTCTAAACAGCAAGATGCGTGCAGTGTAAACGCACACAGTATGGAGAATGTTGATATCAGTCCTGTAATAGAAAACTGGGTCAAGGCTCACATCAGCACCCTAACACTACCAGGTTACACCTCATACTGTGCTGTACAGCCGCAAAACATGGAACATGCTACAAAAGGAGGGTGACTAGCAATAAATGTCAAGGTTAACCACACCCCCATGTTGGTACCACAACAAGAAGCAGCATGGATTAGCCATGGTCAAATACCAATGGCTAAAACCGCCTCCCAGTATATAGCCTGCTGCAGACTACTGTCCTAATACCAGGAACTGCACCTGGCCTATGTTGGAATACATGAATATATTAAGCCCCCCAAATCACATTATATTGCTTGACTGAAAATACCCAGACATACACTGGGAGCATTATACTAGCACCAACACAGTAGGAGAAAAGTTCCCAGAATCCATAAACCAAAATGCCCAGGAACAACGTACCACTCCAACAAGAGGGGTAAGCATACTGGATGTGATAATCAGCAACATGTGTACTGGATGGCAAGATGAGAAGTGTATCCTTCACTGGTAAGACCAGACCATAGAGTAATCACACTGGATATACACATCCTGACCACAGTCCCTGGCCAGAAAACCACAGTGAAAAACATGTGTAAAGCATAGGTTGCACCCCTACAAACCGATGTGGAATCCACGAAAGGCCCTGTGCAAGTGCAGAATATGGGACACACCGCAGAACATGTTATACAGGCATTCCATGAACACAGCCAGGAATGCTTGGAGTATGCAATCACAAATAACAACAAGACACAATGCCATACACGCAGGCATCTGGCATTCTGGACTCCAGCCATTACCAAACCATGCAAGAGAATGAGGAAGCTACTACATGATAGAGCAAACATAAAAAGAGAAGTAATCACTGATCAGTAGTATGGCAATAAAATATGTCCACACATACAATCCACTAAGGCCAGCCACAACAAGTAGAATCTGTGAATCCAGAGGCAATGTGACACCTGCCCCAAGTACACAGACAACCCCACAACTCCCCCCCAATAAATACAAATATATGTGAGAGATGCAACCATTTATCCAAACCGGAGGCTGAGTTCCCCCAACTCAGTACTGTCAAAACTAGTCAGGAGGAGAAGGTAACCACATACACCACAAACCCAGTCCCACATACACCTATCACAACTGTAAACCAAACACATAAACACAGAAAAACATTCCCGGAGGCCCTAATTACAAGCACACCACACCAACAGAAGCCTCCACAGCAGATCCCAAGCAACCACAACCTCCAAACATAGCCCATGCAACACATAGTACAGAAAGCTGGTGTGCCAAACAGTTACAGGCCAGAAGGAGAAACAACATGCCTGATACAGTTGTAATAGGTGTCTGTATAGGCAGACACACTGCTGTCCCACTCACCAGACTGAACAAGGGAAAGGGTACAGTAAGCTGCCTGTAGGCTGCCACAATATGCCACATAACACAAGTACGCAGGTCACCCCAAAGCAAGCAGAAATATGATGCACTCATTGTCCATGCTGGTGTGAATGACCTGAGATGTACCTTCCTGGACTACATGAAAAGAGACATGGATGAGCTCTCGGAGTATGTACTCCAGGCCGGTATGACACTGGCTGTTTGCAGCATCCAACCCTCACCAAGAATGATGCCACAGTACAAACACAGAATGATCAGCTTTAACAGGTGGCACAGTTACAGCTGTCAGTCCAAGAGGGTCTAATGTCTGTCTGCTTGAGATGTCATGCATGACAAGCCATGCTGCTGTTCCAGGGATGGCTTGCACCTGTTACCCCTGGGCGTCTGGATACTGGATATGGCCTTTGCCACCTCCATAGAGCCGTACGTAGGCAAGGCCAAAAAGACTAACCCACCACCCTAGAAAACATAAGTGGTAAGAAACATAAGGGTAATGCTGAACAATGCCAGATGTGTAAACTGCAATATGCATGCCCCTGAGGCACTTCCCAGTATGGAGAACATCGATGTCTGTGCAGTGACAGAACCCTGCTGCAAGCCTACTGATAGCACACCAGCACTACCAGGTTATACCACATATCATGCGTTATGGCCCCAACACCTGGACCAAAACATCAAAGGAGGGGGAGTATCCATATACAGCACAGACACCCATACGGCCAGGTAACTGACAATGCACGAAGCAGCGGTGACCACCCATGTGCACCTAAGTGTAGTCAAAACTGCTGTACAGTCTGTAGCATGCGACAGACCACACTCTCACACACAAGAACCCCACCCAGACAACCTGAAGACACTGGACAGTATGAATGTCCCACCAAATACCAGACAAGGTACTCACAAATTACCACATAGGTGGTAAACCATTATGTATGCAAGGAGTAATCAGGGACCTAGGGACACAAGTCGACAGTAACCTGTCATGTGACACTCACCATGCCAATGTGGCTAGGAAGACTGTCTATATTGGACACCGTATCATGAAAGGATTCACATCTACATCAACAGAGGTCACTGTGCCCCTGTACTGTTTCCTTATCAGACCCATAATCTAGTACAATGACTCATATGGGATGTACCGTACCTGACCCCTGCAGCGGTTCGGAAGACCTCAAAGGTACCCCACCAAGAGGATAAAGGGTGTCAAATATATGTCATATGCTGCCTGGCTGTAGACACCCCCGCTGAATGCAGTCACAGACTGCCTACACATAGGCATTGTATGTCTGTTGTACAAGGCCATGTCCAACACAGGAGTAATAGACATGCTCCACCACAGGAAATCAAAGCCATTGGAGCTGTGAGAGTGACAGATGTCAGCCTCAACACATAATGAAATAGGATGTGCTGGAGGGACAGATACATAACCCAGAGGCTCCCCACACCCAGAAACAGGATTCCAATCCATGTTAGGCAGAGCCCCTCACTGACACCCCTCAACAGGAATATTGCCAAGTGGATGGATGATCGTACATGTACACTGGGGGTCTTCACTGTGTCACATCCAGACAGAGGCACAGTAAAGAAAATCATAAATGGCCATAATAGTCACATAGCAAGGGGCGGCGAAAGACACACACACTCTGGCGTGGCTTACTAATGCCCTAGGGTGGATAGCCTAGTATGAACCCATGAACCTATGAAGATACAAATTGTACAGGACACTATGGATAATCACAAGGCTTACTTAACTGATGGTAGGAACCATGTTGGGAATTCACAGATATGCTCCGAATCACACAGATATTACAAACAACATACCAAACACACACACATATTGCCAACATACAACCTGATAGGTTCAGTGCAAACCCCCCCCCCCCAGAATGCAAAATATCTATCCCAGCAGACTGCTGGTCCCCTGACATTGCAGATACTGAGGTAACAGCCATCATCTGCAAAGCAAAACACACAGCAGCAAAAGTATGTGATGGTGTCCTGGGCTGAGGCCAACATGGACTCCAAGAATAATGGAATGTCAAATCACACTACTGCCCAATGTCAGCCTTACCACAGGATATGTACCCAAAGAGCAGTGTACAACAACAGTGGTCCTTCACAACAAAGGTGTTGCCTGAATGGATACTGCAAACTACCACCCCAGGATCCTGACAAGCTTGGTCTGCACAGCTGTGGAAAGGATCAGTATGTACCGCAGACATAAAGCTGTCGTGGACCTACTGACACCAGACCCTACACAGTGTGGCTGTCTTTACTGCAGATCCTGCCCCTAAACATGTTTGACCCATTTGAAACAGTCATTAAGGTCATTGATGAGGGCAATGTGGTCCACACAGCGTAGCTGGACCGTGCATATGCTTCCAGACAATACCCTACGAGTTCAGTATGGATATGTTCACCAGCTTAAATATAAACCCCTATGTCAGTAGAGGGGTTGCAAACCAGACCAAGGAGAGAACTGACATGGTCAGACATGCTGCATCCATGTCAGACTACAAAGCTGATATGAGTGGCATCCCACAAGGCTTGGTCCTGGGAGCCCCCCCGTTCCGTATATATGTCCCATAGGTACAGGCCAACATGGAAGGACTGTGACTGAACATGTATGCAGAGGAGTACAAACAGCCCACCATATCCGACCCCCAGCTGACACAAGCAACCCACAAAAGGGCCACATAGAAACAGACAACTGGAGCCATAGTCATGTCAGCAAGCTAATTGCAGAACTGTGTATAGAGAACCACCGTGGATATACAGTAAGTGCCCACAAATTACCACACAGGTGTTAACCCATTACGTACCTAACATGGAATGAGAGACCTGGGGACACAAGGTGATAGATATCCTGCATTGGACAAACATGTGGCTGTAGTGTTCGCAGAAACATACCATATACCCACCCAATCATGAAGGTTGTCAGATGTAAATAAGGGGAGGTTACTGTGGCTCTGCAGTCATCCTTAATCAGCATCACAATTGACTACAATATCCCCTGTGGGATATACCTCAGCAGACACCTCCATCAACTGTAAAGTCCACAACAGTACCCCACCAGGAGTAGCAAAGAGCATGAACAGATGCCATGTGTTGCCTGAGTAAACAAACTGCAGCTCCACACACTGCCATACTGCCCACCCAGAGGCAAGCTGTGCCTGATGTATGAAGCCATGTCCAAGCTGGAATCAATGAACATGCTGCACCTTGTACAATCTGAATGGCAGTGAGCCATGCACATGAGAGACCTGAACCCCAGCACTGACATACATAGGACAAGCTGTACAGAATGATCCATAACACAGAAGGCATCCCCACTCTTGAGTAAACTCCCAGTACAGGTTAGCCAGAGAGTCACCTATTGACACCCCTCAAGAGGAATCCCGATGAGTGGATGGGAGATGGTATGTTAACCCTGGGTATCACTGTTATGTCAGAGGTAGACGGAGGCACAGTATACTAACCATGACATATGTCATGGCAAACTCCAGTTACAATGTGTGTCGAAGGACAAACACACTCTGTGACTAGCATCAGAAATGGCCTAGGGAACATCGCTAGTGTTTGCCAATGTCCACCTATGTTGTGGAATACACTACCAGTGTTGGACAAGCCTGGTGTAGGTAGTCCATATCTGAACATAATGCAACATGGTCATATGTGCACAACTGGCCCCTACACAGTCTGTTGTGCTCACTATGAAGATGTCAAGCAGTGATAGGACAAAAGCCCAGAATACTGTCCACCACAGTGAAAGTACTGAACCAGTACACTATACGGTACTACAGTGATAGGTCATTATGAAAGGATGTTGACAACTGTATGCAAAGTATCCCATGCAATCCCTGCAGGCACAGTATAATCCCTGTTGTGGCAGACACAAAGCAGTTGGCCAGTTAGTACACAACATGACACCCAACACACAACCATAAACATGAGATATTGTTGAAGTTCACACACACCCAAATATGTGGTGGACTTCAGAGTTCAACATATGGAAAGCTCACACTGGGCATGCTCGCACAATTTGATAAATGAGGCATATGTCAGACAACATGTCATGGAAAGGCTGAACTGGGCATGCTCACACACTTAGGCCATATCTCCATTTAGCAGTTGGCCACACATATCTGGTATTTGTACGTGTCATTCCAGGAACCACCCACAACACAGCAATCTGCCCAGTGCACACAGTAAATGATTACAGAGACATAAGTGATATAGTGGATCGCCCTCATATTCAAACATCTTCCACAGATACACAAGTTGTTCATAGGAACAGGGAATGCTATGGCAATAAAGACTTGCACACAGTCTAACAGCACAACAAATATTGTGCATCTGACAATTGAACATATGGGTGCAGAGGTCAATATAGGCTTGTTGCCCTAGGGAATGACAGCTTAGCCAGAGTGTGCTTGGCATCTGCATCCCCAGTACAGTAGGCTACTGTGCCACTGTAAAGTAGGTCACATAAGGCAACGTGTGAGGCTAGTGAGCTGTGCCTCTGTCAAGCAGGGGCACAGTGGAGATCCCAGGGTTTGAATGTGCTAAGCCACAGCCATGTTGTTGGTGTGTGCTGGAAGAGGGTTGCTGAGGACCTCTAACAGTAAGTGGGCATCAATAACAGACTGAGGGGAGCCCTATCTGCACTGTCTGGACAATTCCACTATCAACACTGTGTTGTGATGGTTATGTGGGAATGAAGTGTCATGCCGGTACTGTTCACAGATGTCCTCCCTCTGTGGGCTACAGCTCTGCAATGTATTAGCTCACTCTGTCTGTTGGACGGCTCATATATGGATGGTGTACACCTGACAGGTGTCTTGTTGTGGAGCAGTCATGGGTATATGTGGGATAGCATGATCAATGCAACCCTTACACATGCTCATTGAATGCAATTGTCAAGGATTATGCAGAGTGGCCAGTATAGTCTCCCAGCATGGGTCCTTTGAAGTCGTCCACCCCAGTCTTCACAAGTGTAGAGTCTGCTTGTGCTAAATACAGTTTGTTTGCAGTGACAACCTTGCTTGGGGGTGGGGATGGGATATGGATGTTCAGGAAAGGTGGGTATGGTCAGATATCAACAATGGTGGTCTACCTCTGGTGTGGAACAGTGAGTACCCATGTTGCAGATGGACAGGTGCAATATGTATTCCCCATGTGGCTGTGGTGAGTGGTTCTGCCATAGCACATGGACCCACAAATTGTAGTGGCTGTAGGGTAAAGTGGTAGAGGCCTGAGTAGTTCCCACACACAATATGCCTGTACCTGATGTTAACAACTGGAATGGTGTATGTGAACACCTGCATATCCCAGCACTGTTCCCAGGGAAGCAAAGTGTGTGTCCTGGATGTGGGAGTGGTGTTCTGGACTGGTTGTGTTGTGTGTTACAGGTCCTGTGGTCACGAAGCATGGTATAGAACATAACCTGCCAGTGCGATGTGCATATCTGACCCTGGCGTAGGTGGCTGCAAATGCATATATATGCTATCCCCCACCTGACAGGTAGTACTAGATGTACATACCTCTGTAGAAATAAAGATGTCAGCACCCTATAAATACTGCAGGTGCAGACCAGATGCCCAGTAATTAGGTTTGCGCACTCTGCTAATGCGTCTCCCTCAAGTGTCATAATATAGGTAGGTAGGAGTTCGAACCATGCAAATGCTCAGTGTGTGTGTGTGTGTGTGTGTGTGTGTGGGTTGATGTGTGTGCAAGTCTGTGTGAGGGAGGTGTCCCTTTTGGCAACTGTGAAAACACTCTACAGGATGCACATTCCCCTATCTAAGCACGGATGATGTCAGTACCCTAAAAGTACAGCAGGAGAAGGAAACCCTCCTAGTAATGCGAATAGCGCGCTCTGCTAATGCGTCTGTCACAAGTGTCATAACATAGTTAGGTAGGGGTTTGAATCCTGCAACTGCCCAGTGTGTGTGGAGGGGGGGTTAGTGTGTGTGCAAGTCTGTGTGAGAGAGATGTCCCTTTTGGCAACTGTGAAAGCACTCTACAGGATGCACATTCCCCTATCTAAGCACGGATGATGTCAGCACCCTATAAGTACAGCAGGAGAAAAAAACCCTCCCAGTAATGCGAATAGCGCACTCTGCGAATGTGTCTGTCATGAGTGTCATAACATAGTTAGGTAGAGGTTTGAATCCTGCAACTGCCCAGTGTGTGTGGAGGGGGGTTAGTGTGTGTGCAAGTCTGTGTGAGGGAGATGTCCCTTTTGGCAACTGTGAAAGCACTCTACAGGATGCACATTCCCCTATCTAAGCACGGATGATGTCAGCACCCTATAAGTACAGCAGGAGAAAGGAAACCTCCAAGTAATTCGAATAGCATACTCTGCTAATGCATCTGTCATGAGTGTCATAACATAATTAGGTAGGGGTTTGAATCCTGCAACTGCCCAGTGTGTGTGGAGGAGGGCTAGTGTGTGTGCAAGTCTGTGTGAGAGAGATGTCCCTTTTGTCAACTGTGAAAGCACTCTACAGGATGCACATTCCCCTATCTAAGCGCGGATGATGTCAGCACCCTAACAGTACAGCAGGAGAAGGGAAACCTCCCAGTAATTTGAATAGCGCGCTCTGCTAATGTGGCTGTCACAAGTATTATAATATAGTTAAGTAGGGGTTTGAATCCTGCAACTGCCCAGTGTGTGTGTGGAGGGGGGTTAGTGTATGTGCAAGTCTGTGTGAGAGAGATGTCCCTTTTGGCAACTGTGAAAGCACTCTACAGGATGCACATTCTCCTATCTAAGCAGGGATGATGTCAGCACCCTATAAGTACAGCAGGAGAAGGGAAACCTCCCAGTAATTCGAATAGCGCACTCTGCTAATGTGTTTCTCTCAAGTGTCATAACATAGTTAGGTAGGAGTTTAAAACCTGCAAGTGTGTGTGTTTGGATGTGGGGAGTTTGTGTGTGTGCAATTCTGTATGAAAAACATGTTCTTTTTGGCAATCAGGAGATCACACTACATGATGCACATTACCCTTTCCAAACACTGATGATGTCAGCACCCTATAAGTACAGCCGGAGAAGAGGAACCTCCTAGTAATCCGAATAGTGTGCTTCGCTAATGCGTCTCTCTCACGTGTCGTGACATAGTTAGGTCGGAGTATGAATCCTACAATTGGCAAGTGTGTGTGGGGGTAGTAGGGTGTGTGTAATTGCAAGTGTGAGAAAACAGATCCTTTTGGCAAATACTACAATACACCAGATGCTGCATATTCCCCCAGTAAACACATGGGATGTCACCACACTATCAGCACGGCCAAACAGGGCTACTTGGCCAGTAATGCCAATAGTGCGCTCCGCTACTGGGTCTATTACCATTGTCAGAGTACAGATAGGTATGTTTTGGAAACCCACAACTGCCACGTGTGGTTGTGTCACACATTATGACCTTGTGTGGGTCTTTGTGCATAACAATGCATGCCATTGCCTAAACCAACAATGGCAATGCACACATGATGTATGTGTGTGACACATACACATAAATACCTGTGACCTGCAGTAGTTACCATGTCTGACATGTGCCTCGAGTGGATAAATGGTATTCACAATGCATAACAATATGACTGTGTCTTACTGTGCAGGGGCCACACACGGTATGTGTCTATACAGTGTGGGTTGTATATGGTAAAATACCTACAGCAGGGGATACACATCTGGTCTGGGCCATATAGTCTACATGTAGTCAATGAACAGGTGTTGCATGTTCCCACCTGTTGTGGGAGTTGTAACATGTTATTCACTGCAATTCAGTGACCACATGCTGGGAACCTTTCAGCTAGTGTGTTGTAGCTACAGTAATGCTCATGCACAATGTTTGGCTGGATGCAGTCCTGCCATATAAAGACATTTCTTGAGAATGTCATATTGCCAGTGTTGTTATGGAGGATAGGTGGGTTTCCTGTGTATGGGAGGGTTGTGTGTGCCAGGCTATGAACCAGAAGGCAGTCCGACACACTGTTGGCTGCACATGAATAGGCCCTGATGCTTTGTGCTGTGCCAACAACCTGGAGGTGTGTGTATCTGTGGTGCCTTGGGATACCACCCCCCTGTCCATGTGTGTTACATGTGTAGGGGACGGCAGGCATGGTATGAGGTATAACCTGGCAGTGATGGGTTGCACCTGTGAGCTGTGAATCAGGACTCTGGTACTGCACAGACATTGCAGTTCACCGTGCTGAGGACAGTGTCCAGTGCATGCATCTTGTGGTGTACACTGCTGGTGTTGTGTAGCATCACTGTTAGTGTCCTATCCTGTGTGATACCCATGGAGGTGGCTATGTAATCCGTGTCCTGCAGCAAAAGGCACTATGTGTGTATCAAGGGGCTTCACCAATATACAATGGCCCATGGGTGTCATGTGCAAGCTGCCCCTCGCAAATCATTGTGGCTTCCCTAGCATGTAAGCACCAGTTGACAGCCAGTGGATACCCTATGAATGACATTGGAGATTGAGCAGAATGTAGACATAGAACACCCTTCCTACATATAGTGGTAGCATACCTGGTGAGGGTATGATGGCAACCAAGATCAGGCTCATACTGGCCCATGCCACATGCTAAGAGATCCCTTCTATTTTCCCTATCATGTAGTCCAGGGAGGTATGTCTCAGGTCATCCATAGTGGCATGGTCAATGACTGAGTCATATGTGTCCATGCCTCTGACTGACCTGTATGCATGTGTTTTGTGGTGGACCATAGTGCCCCACAGGCATATCACTGTGACCTTCACCATGTACAGCCTGTTGAGCGGGACCCCACTGCAACGGCCAAGAGAGGTACCTGACACATCTGTAGCAGGTGTGTTGTTTAGCCCTACAGGCTGTGAGTGTGTGGCACACGGGATGAGTGTGCCATGTGTGGCATGTGCTCTGTTCCGACGTAACGTATGCCTGTGTGCCAGCTGCGGAGGTGTGTGATGCTCAGGCAGGATGCTATTCTGAGTCTCCAAGTATGCCCCAGTGTGTTCAGATTGCTGTCAGTGCGGGTCTATGTCAGACTGGTATTGTAGTCACTGTAGTATGTCATGCCA
This sequence comes from Protopterus annectens, assembly GCF_019279795.1. NCBI lineage: Eukaryota > Metazoa > Chordata > Ceratodontiformes > Protopteridae > Protopterus > Protopterus annectens. Next base: position 1,821,690,230 of record NC_056739.1, read on the forward strand.
CCTGACAGGGTATGGCATTACTGGGTTCAGAGTGCTCAGTCCCCAGATTGGCTATGTGGTGGCATCCCACACATGTGTTGTACGTTCCTGGCCAGGGGTGAGGGTTGACTGCATACATGTGGCAGCTGTGACATTGCCACATGACTCACATAAACCACAACTGGACCATAGAGGTGATTCACAGGTTACCTTTGCACATGCTACCATAGTAGTGTGATTGCCATGGTGATTACCAACACATAGGGCCAATGGGGAACAACATACTGAAGGTGTGTATGTGTGGGTGTACTGCTACTGATTTCATAGCACTGGCATATATGACTGCACACGTGGGTAAATGCCAGGTAAGGCATGTGCAATGTGTCACAGGCAACGTACATGCGAACAGGACAGACAGTGACGTTCTGTCATGTGTAAACTTGACATACGTATAGTACGTTATGCAAATGTCACTAGGAGTCCACAGAAGCACTGTAACTCTGCATTGCAGGTGGAAGCAGTGTTCCAGGGAACCTCAAGCGAACATGCATGCAAACAAAGCTACAGTAAGCAGGGCTGGAAGTAGTCCATTGTACAACAAAGAAGGGGTAACACTAACAGTAGGTAACAGTGCAAATATGTAGGCACTATCAACATGTACCCAGGAATGCACAGCTCAGATGTCCATGGTAGAACTGATATTATGTCATAGTTAATTGTGATTTGGATTACATTGGTACTGCACACATATCAACATGCGCAAACATCCACATTGCATAGCCATTGTGGGCAACTTGCCACCATTACTGCACATGTCCATCATTGCGTATCACTACTTGCATTAGCTTCCCCCCTGTGCTACCCATGTATGTGGCTATCTGTTGACATCCTTACCACCGGTATGCAATAATGTGCATCTGTTACACTTTGGTACGTACTATGGGTGTAGATAACAATTCAGGACAGTCATACGGTTACTGCATCAGGCATGCTGGGATATACACACAGTCATATCAGCACACTGTACTGTTACCAACATGATACTACTAATACACTTCTATATAGTCACCCTGTGCATCAGCAACGTGTTTACCTGTTCCTGCACTGATGTTGGAGATTGCAGGAGGTGGCACAGTTTCATCATATGCACAGGGTGTGAATTAGGTATGCCTGAGTCTGCCACTGATACCACCAATTGACATGTGTGTGTATGTGTGTTGGTGAGGGACAGCAGTACAGAGTGGGCCACTGTTGGTGCAGTGTGTGCGTGTATGTGGTAGTCCTTGGTGTTAACATTTCACATGTGTGTATGCACGCACACAGTTCCACTTCATGGCTGCCATATACAGGAGTTTGAGGACAGCCACAGACTGCACCTGGCAGGTCATACAGATCAGTGTGGGCACAGACATGGTACCTGTGCCTGGCAGGGGTGCTACGGACCGTATCCAGTACTAAGCCAGACTGGGTACTGTCATCAGAAGCGGGAGTGTGTTGACTGGACACAGGTCCCTGTTGGGACTGTCCAGAGCCACATGCACGTGGTCTCCTGGGGTGTTCCGATGACAGCACAGACCCAGCATTGCTGGGGCTGCTGCTGGCACTATGGGGGCGTCCGCGGGCCTGTTGTCGTCCGTGCTGGCTGCCAGCTGCTGCTGTTGCTGGCATATGGCCCTGTCGACGCCGCAACCGCCCACCATTGCCCTGGCTCATGGACATGTGGTTGTGGAACTGCTGTAATATGTCCCCACAACATCTGTCTATGACATCGGTGAAATTACGGATAGCATCCGCGATGTCACTCATACTGTCAGTCATGGCTGTGCGACATGCTCTCAGCTCCCTCAGACCCTGTCTGGTGTACCTTTCCATATGCGACTGTGCCTGCATGACATCCCGAAACATAGCTGAGATTGACAGACCTCTTTGGGCACGTCTGCCAGAGGCAGTACACCCATGGATGCTCCCACGAGAACCCATGGGCAACTGTCTGTGTGGTACCATCACAGGACCCTGCCCATGGCTGCTGTGTGGGGAAGCATGTGCCACAGATACCACATTACCTTGGTCAATGCCCACTGTATCCTGTCCATCACCTAGGGACAATGGTGACATAGGATGCACTGGCAGGATGACTGTGCGCAATGATGGGGTTGACAGCTGTGTACTGTCAATTGGCTGACCAATGATGGACCCTGACACACCTTCCTGTGCCATTACACAGATATCATCATTATCAGTACCTGTGGCACCAGATTCAGGTTCCCTGCTGCAGGACACCAGAGCAGCACCAGAACCTGTGGGAGGAAGACAGGAAACACAGTTTACAGTGTCCACACAATGTTACCAGTGATGCACTTATGCACACATGCACACATGCACACATACACACATGCACACATGGACACAGGCACACATGCACACATGCACACATGCACACATGCACACGTGGACACAGGCACACATGCACACATACACACATGCACACGTGGACACGTGCACATGTGGACACATGCACACATGCACACATGCACATGTGGACACATGCACACATGCACACATGCACACGTGGACACAGGCACACATGCACACATGCACACGTGGACACAGGCACACATGCACACATGCACACCCTGCAGTATACACACAGAGCACTACTGAGTTACACTAGTATTACTAGCACTATCAGGACTATTATAGGTATTGTTAAAACACACTCACCAGCATGGATGGCCTGCCTTGCTGTAACACCAGAGGGACCTGCAGAAATGAGGAGATTAATGTCAGTGGGCACAACTGTGCCATTGATACTGCATATGATACAGTGCAGTAGTACACCAGTTGCCTTTCACACGTCAGCTGCTGATATTGCCAATATCACACCTGCACAATTACATACTATGTTGACAGCTACATACCACAGACACACCTTACACATGCATAAACTAACAGTGTACAGAACAGTCAAGTGTACATATGGCATATTACCTGCACGCTCCATGTCATGCTGCTGTGTGGATCCAGCCTCCATCATGATGCAGGTGTATTGCTGTTGCTGATCTGGGGCTGGAGCCACAACACTTAGGAGTAGCCCCTCCAGTCTGGTGAGGGGGGGGTGTGTGGCCACCCCACCTCCTGTGGCAACCTGTTGCCTGTGGATATCCGATGCACGCTGATGGACATTTCTGATTAAATCACTTCAGTGATGTCGTACCTGCTCATATGTCCTATTATGCGTGCCAATGTCATTTACCCTACGGACAAGGTCTTGCCACAGTGCAGCCCTCTCCTGCTGATTCTGGCTGGTGCGGGAAAACAGTATGTCATAATCCCGCACCAGGCTCTGGTGTATCTCCTCATCTTCTGCTGCAGAGTAGGCGGGATTATGCTGACGCACCATGTCCCTGGAAGAGAACACAAACAGGATATCAGCAGACTATGTCAGCAATATATGGCACACATACTATACATGATACTCAACTGTAGTGATATACTGCTACTCCCATATGTAGCATGTGTGTGTCTCTTGGTGGATACACAAGTACATGGCCAGATATTAGTGCTCAGCCAACACCTGTGCAACAATACCTGCCACATTCCATACAACATAGTAGCATGCCCCATCGGTCAACACACTGCGACGGGTCCAATGCACATCCTCACTCTGGGGGTTCATACCAAGGTACTGTATGTGGAATGCCATCCACTAGTGTGATCTGGACACAAGTTACTCGGCCTGGATATACATATCCCACCACCACCACCACCAGCACAGTAGACTACTTTGATATGTATGTGATTAGACAGTTATTCACTTGTTAGGATTGAGATGGTATCCATGCAGCCCACTGGGCCAGTGGAAGCCACAACCCACACTGCTGACCCCTTTGCGAATGCTTCCCACGGACATCCCAAAGATTGCATGGAACATGCACACACATTTCTAACCCAGGCCCTATGCACAAAGGTTAGGTATCCTGTCCGGTGGACCCCAGCCAAAGGCAGATTGTATAACGATAGAAGGAGGCTACTGCAGGACAGAGCAGATTCACATTAAGGGAAGGCATCTGTGGTCAGCACTGGTAATAAGCTATGGTCTCTCATAACAACATCCAAGGCCTACTCTGGGAGGGAAATGGCCACGGACACTATGGATAACCACAAGGCCTTCTTCAGTTATGTTACACATATGGACCAAACGCCTCAGATATGCTCTGAGTTAATACACACCTACTTAACATTCACTGAACACACAGATATTGGCAACATTCTTGCAGACAGGTTCGGTGCACGTATCCCCCCTCCTTCTACCCCACACTTAGAAATACTTATCACAGATGAATGTAACCTCCCTATCATCTCACATGTCCAGGTGAGGGCCGCCCTCAGCAAAGCACAACACACAGCATCAATGTGACCTGATGGTATCCCTGGATGTGTGCTACATGAACTCCAAGAGGACATACAAACGCATATAAGACTGATATTTAACCTTGGCCGTACTACAGGATATGTACCTGAACACTGGCATACAGCAACAGTGGTCCCACTCCACTAAGGAGGCACCTCTACTGACCCTGGGAACTACCGCACCATAAGCTTAACCAGCCTGGTCTGCAAAGCTATGGAATGATTCAGTATGGGACGCATATACAGCGATAATGGGCACCTGCAGACACTTGTTCCTGGCCAGTTTGCCTTTGTGATGGGCTGATCCTGCCTTTTGAACCTGGTTGACCTTTCAAAACAGTCACTACAGCCATTGATGAGGGCAACGCAATCCATACAGCCTACCTGGACTTGCCTAAGGCCTTCAACACAGTACTCCACTCAGGCATCATAGACAAGCTCATTAGCTTACATGTTACTACATATGTCACATGATGGGTTGCACACTGGTTGACATACAGAATCCATAATATCGATATTGTAGGAGCCATGTCAGACTCAATGCCAGTCACACGTGGTATCCCACAGGCCTATGTCCTAGGACCCCTCTTGTTTGGCATTTATTTCTCAGATGTAAAAGCAAACATGTGCGGGTTGTGGATGACAAAGTTCCCAGATGACTGCTAACTATGCCAGTCACATGTGGTATCCCACAGGCCTATGTCCTAGGACCCCTCTTGTTTGGCATTTATTTCTCAGATGTAAAAGCAAACATGTGCGGGTTGTGGATGACAAAGTTCCCAGATGACTGCTAACTAAGCGCCATAGTCGTTACACCAGCTGACACACACATCCTACAGACAGGCCTCACTGCAACGGAAAACTGCTGCCAGGATCATGGCCTAACACTGAATGACATGTAATGTATAGTCATCCCCTTTTGGTGGAACTATGTGCACACAACATATCACATGGACATACCTATAGATACAGACCTATGACACATATGGAGGGTTCACAGTATGCAGACTATTAACCTGTTACTTTACATTACCTGTGTTTGTCACAGCTGGTTGTGTTACCACTACTACTGCTTCCTGCTGCTGCTGGCATGGCTTGGTACTGTCACTGCTGACAGCTTCAACTCAGTTTGTGTACCGTGTGTTGTTGTTTGTGTTGTTATTATTTTCTCTCTCTCTCTCTCTCTCTCTCTCTCTCTCTCTCTCTCTCTCTGTCTGCCTCCAGACAGTGCAATGAACAAATTGCATGTGTGGAGTGTGAGTACAGGATGCTTTTGTAGGTATCTGCATAAGTCCATGTGATGGCCTCTGCACCAATTGTAAGCCAGCATTTGCTAATTGCATGCAGCCAGTTGTGTACTGATTGCAGTTCTCACTGTGATTTCAGGATAGTGCTATAAAAGGGTATGTGAGATAGGCGTTGCCCTTTCAGATTGTAAGGGTGGGGACCATGCTGGTATGCTGTGGATACTGTTCTGTGAGTGTAAAGGTTAGTATCTCTCTCATGATTCAGGCTGTGTTGTAGATTCACATTTCTCCATTCCTCTCTCCTGTTTCCTGTAGTAAGTGTGTATTTACACTGACACCTACAACTATATATATATATATATATATATATATATATATATATATATATATATATATATGTAAATATACATACATTTATATATGTACATTAACTGACATTATTACCTACTAGCTACCAACTAGCATGGCTGTTTCTGTTCACACACTACTATTATGGAAATCCACTAGTTCTGACAGTAAGTATGAATGACATGCTTTGTGTACTACACATCCTATATTCCCTTTACATTCATTCCTACTATTACATGATATATTTATTTTAGCACAATGTTCTTGTATAAGAGTCATGGCTTAGGGGTAGGTCATGCAGACTACTGTTTCTAAGGTCCTGGGTTCGGGACTGACAGTGGGATTTTATTTTGCTTTTGAACTGACTACAGGACCTGTCAATCAGAGTGACTAAGGCACTTTTAAGCAGTTGTAACCGGGTTAGCTCTGGTTTGCTGAGCTCCCATGCGCACTGGCGTTCAGCTCCGCACACCCGCTTACAACCGCTTAACAGTGCTTACTCTGGCGCGCACACGCGCTATTTTCTTTGAAAGAAATGAAAATGGGGAGACAGGAAAGTGGTGAAAAAGGGGTCACAAAGAGGGTAAGACAGTAGGGAAACAAGCTTGGGTTTTGCAGGAGGGATGTAGGTAAGGCCCATAGCTGCCCATTTCTTCATCAGCAACAGCTGTGCATATGTATGTAATTTGGTGTGACATTTGAAACCTTCCACCCCTGAGAGAGGTGTCAGGACAACAATAACACTTGTTGTACAGCCAATTGTAATTGATAGTTTCCATGTCCAGCAGACGTGTGCGGAATGGGCAGCTATGTATGGGGCGTAATTTTTTTGTGGGTACAGAGTGCCCTTTTTTTTTTTCAGGTGAGAGTGGTATGTCAGGTGAAGGAAGTCTGTATAGCTGGGGAGGTAGGTTGGGTAGGTCAACAGACAAGACAAACAAGATGCATACAGGGGCGGTGTATGACACGTGTGGGGGGGTTACACAATTGACGGGGATGGATGTTTGGATATCCAGAGCCCATGAGTCCACAGATGGCAACAGTGGAACTGATATCCCCACCCATGGGCAGTTGCCACTGTTCCTTCACTGCCCAGGACGGGGCTGTGCTGGGGGCTGTGTAGGCCGGGCAACAGGCATGCCCGTAAGTTGTGCCACCTGTGCCTCAAGCTGGCGTAGGGGCCCAAGAACAGAGTCCCAGATCTCCCTACGCACCACAGTCCGGACGCTATGGATGGTGAGTGGTGGTTCTCCTCCGGCCACACTTGCAGAGGGGGGACGGGTCCCATCCCCTGCAGTGCTTCCACCCGCAGGTGGCACAGGGCCACCGGAGGAGGGTCCAGACTGGGCACTAGTGCCAGGTGCACTCGCCAGCTGAGGTGGGAGAGGTGGGTCCGCTGGAACCCGCCTTCCCTGTCATCCTATGTTTTGCATTATGTCATGACAGTTTGGGTTAGTAACATACAATACCATTCGCAAATAGTTGTAACAGCATGCATTAGTATTCCCATTAACCAAACACCCAGATATTCACACCATTGAACAGTGAGCATAACACATGCATAATCTGAACAGCAATACACAGTCCAACAACATGCAGGGTTGATTGATGGCAACAGGTCATCAGGTTTGGATGTATGAACAGGGCAGATGCATCAACGTACATGCAAATATTTATGACCCAACAGGACAAATGTCCAGGGGTGTTAATTGTGATTGCATATACCATTTTCACATGGAATGGGTTATATGTGGTTATAGGGTGGGGTGAAGAAAATAATATTAACACCTTTGAATACCAATACATATACTGTACATTTCTAATAGCTGCAGATATATACACACTACTGTTCTAACTACAGTTTCCTATATGATAACTACTTCAATTTGGTGATAGGACTGTTACTGCTACATCAATATACATTTTATTGTTCTTCATACACGTTCATATCTGGCTTTGTTCAGCTACATCATCCTGCTACATTTGCTTTATATAGCTATAGACAACTGTGGATGTTTGGTATTTCAGACAATCATACTATCTGCATATTGCAGACTGAGAGCAACATATCCAGATTATGGGATACACATTCCAGCTGCAGCAACACTTTGAACACATTTCACTGTTTGGTTCTGCTTGTCACATTCATTTCATTCTGTACTGACTGCAGTATACTTTATTCAGAGGTTATTACTACTTTATTGGTGGATTCATAACTCTTTCTCACACTCTCTCACTTGTTTTCATTTTACTATTCAGGATGGTACTTACTTCTAGGCTTTATTGACATGTTTTACTTGTAGTTATTACAATCCTTTCCAGCAGTCTCACTTCTGTCAGGTTTCAGTATTTCAACAGGGGTATATATCACACATGTGATTTGCTCATCTTCTGCAGCTGTACTTTTCAGCCTGCTGCAGGTTGTGTACTATTATATTACAGGTGGGGCATCTTTATTTCAGACTTTATTTCAGACATTTTCATTTTTCTGTTTGGATTACAGACTGCAACACACTTTTGCAATCAAGCAATACTTGCAAACACTCTTACACTGTTACTTGCACATTTTATTACTTAGTAACTACACTGCACTCTTTTGCTAGCTGTCATACTTTTATATTTCTTTACAGTTACTGGGAGAGGATTACTGACCTGCCTAGTGGTGCAACTGCACCAGCCTATCGCCATAGGCTCTGCAGTTCGCAGATCGGACACCTGCAGCTAAAATATAAATGCAGTAATATTGGAATACACATCTCCATAATATCAGCTAGTTTAATTTCTTACATACATAATTAAATGTAACTTACTCAGTAGTGGGGCGTTGGGAATTTGCCGGGCCTCCTGGATCCAAAGGTTCAATTGGTCCTGCTTGCATCTCTTCAGGTCCGCATGGTGGTGATGGACCTGCTCACCAGTCCTTGGAATCCCTGTGGCACTGGTGAGATCATGAGCCAACCGGTCCCACGCCTCAGCCCTATATGCTCCCCACAGGACCTGGCCCTGCATGAGTTGGGCCTCATGATTGTGGACTAGGAGCCAGACCATGTATATGGACTCCTCAACGCCCCACCTCTGTGCTCGAAAGCAACTACCCTCACCTACTCCTGACATTCTGGCTGCAAGTTAGTTCTACAATCGTTTATGCTGTGTATTCCCACCTATGGGTCTTATATATGCCGTTTTACCCGCACATATCTGTGATTGGCCATTTTGGAATTGTATCAACTTCACAAAACCTGCTTTGTCATGCTCCACTTTGTATTCATTCCTATATATTTGCTATTACTGCATTTCTAGGTACTGCTGTCATGGCTTAGTGGTTCAGTACCTTGACTATGGTGCATAGTATCCTGGGTTCGAACCTGGCCACTGCTTTTTATTTTTTATGACTGTCTAGACAGGCTAGGGGGTGTGTCTGTGTAAAGGCAGTTTTGATACAGCTTGCTCAACGTTGCCCATCGGTTAGCTTGTTGGCGCGGTGCGCAGCTCCGCGCAAACGGGGTACGCTGGTTTACACTTCATTTGGCTGTTAGCACGCATATTACGCTCAGCACAGCTAGGGGCACACAGTTTCAGCGTGTTAAACCACTGCTCACCTACGGGCACTCATTTTACACCTGTTAAACCACTGCTCACCTACGGGCAGATGCACTCACCTTGTTAAACTGTAGCTCAGCTATAGGCACATCTGACATTTTTTATTGTTTTGTTATCTCACATTTCTTCAAAATAAATGGACTATTTCATTACATTTTACATAAAATATAATTTTATATGTGTACATATTTGTCAGGGACTTGTTTCCTGCTTATTTTACTAAAAATAAAAATTGATGTTGTGGGGGCTCGAACCATGACTGCCTGCTCTTCAGCCGACATCTCTACCGCTACGCTATTGCTTCTTGGCTTACTTTGCATATTTAGTTCTTATATGCTTTTCCACTGACTGCTAACTGTGGCTAAGCTACGGGCACGCCCGAGCAAACGAGCGCACTCACGGGCAAACATCTTTACGATTTAAAAAATATATAACATGTTCATTTATATATTTTATGTTCATAGTCTGTGGGGGCATGTGTTGTGTTGTGTTTATTCACATTTCCATGGCCTCTGTTGTGGGTGTTTACTTTGGGCACTTTTACTCTTCTGGGGGCGTGTCCGCTTGCAGGGCACGGCCTACAGACACGCCCCCTACTGTCTTCCACGGACCGTGTTAGCCTTAGGTGTGATTCAGCATGCCCTCATGCATATGCATGACATGCTGACATCACACCGTTTAACTGCAACCTCCGTGTAAGCCATGTATCTCTTACACGGAGGCTTCGTGAATCCTGCCCGATGTCTTCCTTGATTTGAAGATGGCAAAGAGTCACTCAAAACTGACTACATGTATGGATCTACAATCGTGGGACTGGATGCATATCTACTGACCTCATCAGATCCAAACACAGTGAAAGTTTTAAACGTGTAGAGATGAGGTTTAAGATTATATATTTGCTTAGATTTGGAGAAGCATTTCAGAATAAAATGCAAATGGAATTCAGACCATAAGTAGACAAAAAATAGAAAGCCATGGAGTGTGTCAAAAAACAAAAGAAAGAATATTAGGAAAAGGATCAGATGAAAAAAAAAAATGAAAGACCACAAATATAGTGGCAAGTACATAGATCTTCTAGAACAACCTCATGTTGATAGTGGTTTGATGCAGGAGTGATTAGGGTTTGGTGAAGTGAAACCAAAAGATGAAAACTAAAATGGTGTCCCAGGATAGTGGACTACATACACATCCATTTACAAAGCCTATTGAAAAAGTGAAAAAACAGACAAATGCAAGTTCTATAAACAGAACTAGAAACAGTTGCTTATCTTGTTGCTGGGTCTGATAACCCTGTGGCAGTGGCCTGTATGCTGAAAAGTATAATAGTGTGGCAAGACTGTTTTATTAGGGATTTTGCAAGTATTATAATATAGACGTAGCTTAGAAGCATTACAAATGTGAACTATAAAGTATTATAGAGAATGATGACATTTATACACATGGAATCACCCATTAAACAGAGTTTCAAAGTGTACTTAAGTATGATAACAATACAAGTAACCCCATATGAGGTACAGATGGAGGCGATTCTGGGCACAATGCAGGTGCTGAAAAGAGCACCCTTAGCTAACATCAAAGAATGAAACTATTCTATTTTCATGACGTTTAATGGTACCCTGACTTAGGAATGGGGCCCATTCCTGTCATAATATTTGAAACCCAAAACACTTCAAGAAATTAAAAACTGACAAAATAACTCTGTGCTGCTCCATGAAGGTAAATATGTTATATATGTAATTTTGCATAATGGGACAGCATTGCTATAGAATGATGTCCTTCTAATACTGTGAGTACATGCATGCCTTATTGTATTAATGCACTTTAAGTACTGCACTTACAGCATGCACATAAGATTTTACTACTTTCTGTGATTTCATAATGTTGTGAAACAGTACAGTCATATAACTATGGCTATTGACAATTATAAAACAATATTATCGTTACTGAAATATTTGAACATAAATAACTCACCTGCAATCAGAATTTTAGTGCCATATTGTCTTTATTTGCATTTGTCATTTCTCAGACTAACTTCTAATTTCATTTTGACTTAGCTCCCTGAGTGATCATCTAACCTGCACTTTCCCCAGTGGAACTCTGTCCCTATCCAGACAGGTGAAATTTGAAGTAGCAAACTGATTGATGACCAGACAGCATTCATGTGACACAGGTAGTTTCATTTTATGCCCTACATCCTTATCTATATTTCTGTATGGTGACAAACAGGCATAGTGCACTGACATTAGTTCTGGGACCTGTACGGGTGTTTACCTCGGCCCTATACAGGTGTTTGCCTGAGCACTGTACAGGTGTTTACTTCCATGCATATACTTCCTGGCTGCGGTGAGCTATGTGGTACTACATCTTCTTGCTTAACCCTCTGTTCAATCCTGATTCCTTTGTTGTACTGCAAGTCTTTACGGCCACCATCCTTCCAGAATGGGAACATCTGGATTAGCTATTCACTTCTATCCCAGACCAGCTTCTCCAAGCACATGAACTCCAGTCACTGTGGATGCTGCTACAGCTTCATCTATGCTGTGCTGCATAGGTGAGTGTTGTCTTCTTGACCCGAAAATAATAATGTCCTGCCTTGTAGCCCTTCTTCAACAGATGAAGTTAACTTGACCATAAATCATATGATTAGTAAGTGAATCCCAGTGAAAAGCAAAGTTTCTTACAAAGTAGGTAGCACTATGTGCAGGCTTCTTCCTTTACCCATTTTCACAATGTATATTCTTGAAACCACTACATATATGACACAATGTCAGAAGTGAAATATTTTTGACTCCAGAAACTGTTTTTGTACCAGGTCTGCATTTGTCAGAGTTAATTTTTGTTTACATATGCAGTGCTCATTTCAAGCAGAGCAAGGCTAGTAAAAAATTGATTTAAAAATAGAGCATGTGTATATAGAAGGGAACAGATCTGCATATCTGTGTATGCAAGATGCATACATTCATTCCACAACTGTGCAGGGTTCACACTAAACAAAAGCTGGCAGGTGCTAGGCCACTGGCAGTAGAAA
>NC_056739.1:1821707841-1821720341 GCF_019279795.1 Protopterus annectens
TTTTGCTGAGAACCTCTACTACTGCTTGGTTATCTGATCTAAATAATAAACATTTATTTTTTTAGTTGATCTTGCCATCTTTGGATCGAGACCTATAGTGGAAAAATTTATAAAAATGTAATGTCTCTCATCCTTGCATGAGATGGCTCTGAAAACCAGTGTCCATTGAAATAACCACCCACACCATATTTCTCAGAGGAATCAGTGAACACCAAACTGTCCTGCCAAAATGATGTGCAATTGCAGTCCAAGAGAAAACAGGACCAAAATCTGTGGTCTTCTCAAACTCTCCTGTTAATGCTGACCCTGCGGGATTCCTTGCAGCCTCCCTGTAAAAGGTATGTTAATGACCCAGTAAAATGTTTTACTAGGTACTATCGCTTGGCATGCAAAGTTGAGAAGTCCTAACAGCTCCATGACCTACCTGATGATTGCACTTTTGGACAACAAAAAATGTATAACAGCCTTGGAAATCTCACTAAACTTTTCTTTTAGTAAATGAACACAGCCTTGTGTGGTGTCTATCTGAATGCCCAAGAATGTTAATGCCTTGACTTGTTCTTCTAATTTATCCTTAGCTAAGGGAACACCTAATGATTTACAAAGCTTGATGAATCCGTAGAGACTTTCATTGGTTTGTATTTCCCCATTTCCCATGATTTAAAAATTAATCCATGTATTGAACCCTCAAGAAAGGGAAGATTCATTTGCTTCCAGCAACAAAGAAGGATCTTGACAAAACATTTGAATACTTAATACGTCACGGAAAAACCCTTTGGTATAGCTGTGTCAAAAAAGAAAAAAATGCATGCCCTTGAGGTCCATGCCTAACTTGTGGCAATCCTGAAAACAGATGGGTAGAAAGCAAAAAGCAGACTGTTTACTTTAGCCACCCATGGATTACATAGTACACATCTGGTTTCTTTTTCTTTTTGGAAACTAGGCCTATGGAAAAAAATGATAAATGGGTCTAACGGGAGGATTCAGAATGGACCCATGATATGATTTTGTTGGATTTGTTTGGAGATGAGGGAGTAAACTATATGTTCCTTCCCCTTTATTGATTTTACATTTTTGCATCTTGGAAATGTGTTTTGGGTGTTAGATCTTATGGTGAAACTATTACTGACACCTTCAATAAAAAAGTTACCTAAAGTTTGGTCCGGTAAGTCCATTAAGAGTTCTTTGAGGAACTCTGTTTTTATGGGAGAATGGTTCCAGCTTGACTTATCTGTACCTATGAAGATTATGGGCTCTGTTGAGGCCATGAAGATATTTGTTTTTCTCCTGTTCAGTGTTGCATCTGGGTTGAGTTAGGTCATGGTCAAGTACTGTCTTAAACTGTGAACACCTTTGATGTATTTGTGACATCATGTTATGTCAGGGTGTCTACCCCTACACATGATATATATGTGTGGGAACCTGCATGCCAGACAGCCACAGTTCCTTGAGTTATAGGCCCAACAGGTTTTACCTTTGGCAGATTGGTATTCATTTTTTGGATGGCTTCACTTTTTTTATCCACCATGATGCTGAGCCAAGTGTCAACATGTCTGTTCTCCCATTTTAAATGGTTGTATTTTGCTTTTTTCTTTGGTCATACTGGTACTGTCACATCCCCCTTTTTAAAACATGATCCCCCCTTATGATTTAAAAGTAACCCAATAGTGGGATAGCCATGAAAGGGTGCTTTTCCATAATAGCTGTCATGTAATGTATGAATTCCACCACCTAGTTGTCCCAGGACTTTACTTTAAAATGTTTTGCTTGTGTCCAGCCCATAGCTGCCAGGGCTTATCAGACACTTGGTCAGTATCTATGATCCTCTGTATATCATCTGCATATACTAAATCAAAGATGTCTATGAATTTACCTCTCCAATCTTCTCTTTTACTGTTTGTGATATATGATCAGTAATAGCTGAGCCATGATTTATTTTTACACAGCTGTTCTCCATGGTGATTGTATTGCTGCTACTATATTCTGTTGCTGCTAAGAGGATCCCAGTATAAAGGGGTGCTGTTGGTAATAACAGGAATGGAGGAATAGTGGCAGCACCCCCAGGTTACTGTGCTGGGCCTTCACTTAGAAGAAGTGTTATTGTTCCTGCCGACTATTTCAGTTAATCAAACTCTGCCTTTGTCATTAAGAACTTCAATAAAAATCTCCAAATATTCATCAATATTCCCCAATTGCTTATATTCTTGATTAACAGGCATTCCTGATGCCTCCATACCTGTTTGGATTTGCTGAGGATTTTCCCTGAGGTCCTGACTGATGTCTCCATCTTGTTCTTTCTTATCTTCCTTTTAGGACCCAGCCTGTCCTCTGTATTGATTGAGTCATTGAGCTGACCTGATGTCCTCTTCCTGTTCACCTGAACCAGTTCAAGTCGGTAAGTCATTCTTCTCCATTGAAAGCTCCTCATATAACAGTATGGCTGCTTCAGAAATTTGATTCCATCTTTGTTACAGATTTTGTATTATTGCCATGATGACAGACCTAAAAAAAATAAGTGTTACTAAATCCATGCTTTCTCCTTATTTATTTTTTTAATTAACTATCTTTGCCCATTTTTGTATGAATTGAAAACTTATTGGCTCTATTTGTACTGTTTCCTGGTAACCTAACTTGTCTATCCTGATATAGTATATATTTTATGTTTTTTTTTTAACTGACTAGGCTGGCCACAAGTGAGATGAATTGCTTGCTGTGTGGTTTGTTGGATGAATGCTGCCTGAAACAGAAGACCAAAACTGTGTACCTTAACTGAAGTAAAAGTGGTAACTATGATTTGCAGTAAATGCATCCTACTTTGTGCTCATCACCTGTAGGACAAATGCAGGACTCTAGGGCCAGTAAACAGTTATTTAAAAACATAAGTGCTGTATATTAGAATATACTAAGCATAGCTTGATGTGAATTAGTGAAAATGTTATGATGTAAAAGCAGACTATATCTCTGATTAATTGTCTTTGCTACTTGCATTAAAATAAACACTTTCTACAATGTGAACCCTGTTTGGCAGGAGTTGAAAGAGAAAGGTCAGAATTTGAATAGGTTTGTCGGGATATCCCAAATGATGAGAAATGGGTGGAGGTGCGGCCTAAGTGCCATATGCTGACTACAGTTGTCTCTTGTGGTTACATTGCCATTTGTATGGCTTGGATGACATTATTGACTTTAATTTTTTACAAATACATTTGGGCTTGCATCTTCATGTCTTTATTTGGGAGTTGCTAACAATTACTGAGGGCCATTTGTGAGAAGTGAGGTGGAACTGGCCAATTGTGTCACCTGGCCTGGATGACACTGCAGAGTATACAACTGTTTGATCATCCCCTTGAAAGTATTTAGACAACTAAGGCCTCTGTTAAAGAAAAGGATAGTGGGCATCAAGTCCCATAACCATACAGCTCTCAGGCCAGATGAGACACCATGGAAAAAAGACACCCACCCAGATGAGGTGAGTTAAAAATCTGAAATGTTAGCCAAATGTCAAGAAAATCTTAAGTTGTCACATAAGTGAAATTACTAAGAACTGTTAAACTGTCTGCCACCCATTAACAACATGCATCTTTTTTTTTTTTTTTTTTTTTGATGACATGAAATGAACCCACTCACCCACGGTCAGTGGGCAGCAGCACCATGTTCACTGTTGTTCACTGGTTGGACACTGCTTGCCAAAGTGACCATTGTTGAGATGGGAATAACTATATGTAGAGAGGCTGAGTTCTCCAAGCAAGGGAATTTAGCGAGGCAGACTGTCTTGATCCAAGCTCGCAAGCAAATGCATGGCTTGCAGACTGTTATACATCAGACATAACGAAGATCAAATCAACAATAAGCTTCATTCTTGTAATGTCGTTTCAATCTGAAAGTTTCACCTCTGCTTTTTTTTTACCAGTTTTAGGGTGGCTGAGGTATGTTTCATGGTCTAAAACAATCCCTGTGTACATTGCTCTCAATTTAGAATTCCTTACTATTTCTGTTAACATAATCCTAGTTCTTAGAGTTGTCCTCCACTGCTATCATTTGGTTTTGTGACACCCGACATATTAACACACCTATATGAAAAAGATAGAGTCAACAGTCAAGTGTATGCACAGAGAATTAATCTCCTGGCATGGAAAAGGAATCAGTGCTCAAGCATACAAAAGAGAGAAAGAGAGAAGAGCTATGCATTATACATATATATATATGTGTGTGTGTGTGTGTGTGTGTGTGTGTGTGTGTGTGTGTGTGTGTGTGTGTGCGTATACACACATTTATAAACAGCTAATCTCCTGACAATCATTAATAGTGAAGAAAGGCATTTACTATGCTTTGTTTATGCACTGAATCACATAGTAAAGATATATAAGCTATACAAAGCAAAGTGGCTAAAGAAATGTTTCAACAATCTCAGAACAGCATGTGTTCATCTCACAAGCACTGTTCTTAAGTTAAATGTTTACATATCAGATTAGTAAATTACTGATTATTATAAACCCAAATAGAAGAGTATATTACAAAAATCATGTGGATGACGGTATTGCATGCAAACATGTTTTCAGAACAAACTCTGAAAGCAATCTTATTTAGAAGGTCATTAAAATGTAGAAGAACTGACTACTTCAATCGCTTGAATCATTGTTTTGTTTTTTCAGTCATCAGCTCTTCTCATCAAACCACTAATTAACCTAAATAATTTGCATATAATATTTTAGAAGTTTGTGTACTTTACTGTAAAAGGTGGCCCCTTGAAAGGTTGCAGAAATACATTATTCTATTAGGAAACTCGCTAGAGGTGACAGGTCTCTTTTGTGGTCATTTATCTAATTGCTTTTTGCAGATAAAAATTAATTAGCCTGATTATTTTCTTGGTTTTTGGATAGCTTTCCCATCTGGAGTGAAGAATTTCCTCAGTGTCAGTGATTAATTGCTTAGACAGAGGCTCTCTGCTGTGCATGTGTAATAGATGCATGCTAATGCTCTTGGCTGTGTTAAGTCAGTTGATTTGTGGACAAGCACAGAAAATTGTTTAAAATACTTTTAAAGTCTGTACTATCAGATAATTATAAATTAATGCTGTCTTCAGAGATTAAAGATGGTGAGCACTCTGTCAACAACCTGACTTTCTAAAGTTGCACATTTATGTATATTATTTTTCTAGGTAAGTCAGGCCAATGGATATTGGTAGTAGATAGTTTATACAGATGCATAATCAAATATTTGGAGCAAGACCATTAGGTTTATTACAAAATACATGTAAAAAGTATTAATTGCATGTGTTATCACTTTAGAAAATAACAGTTATGTTTCTAATATTAGAAAAATATTACCAATGCATCCTTCTTGGTTCTATCTTTAATTTATTGGATGACCATAGCAGTACTCTTTAGAAATAGAGCTTGTTTACAGCACTGACATGGGATGCTTTGTTCAGACAAGTAACCTGCTCAAGGTCACATTCTTTGCACACTGGCACTTCTCAAAGCCATTCCGCTGTCTGTAAGAATAGGGTTGTAACCTAATTACATTTCACTGTCATCAACAGTAAACTACATGACGTATTTCACTAGGCTGAAAACCAGTTGTAGAAACAGTTCAGAAAATGATGCCTTTATTGTACTCTTTCTTTCTAAATCCTGCTATAGATCTCGCTTCTTATACATTTGCATGCAGAATAATTAAGGTGTTCTGACAGCAACTTGCAGGAGTAAATACACTCACTGCCTTATGCATAATCTCACTTTTATCGTGTAAATATCAGAGATTTAGAGATTTCTTGTTGGCATTTGACAAAACATGGCATGCTTACTTCTTTAAGAATTATTCTAAAATTTTATTAGATGACATCATTATCCTACAGCACACTGACAGATACCCCATAAAAAATGAAAGGCTTACCGAAACATATTATATTGCTATGTTATTGTTCTCAGCAATATGTATTCACAATTCTGAAGACATTTATTTGTTTACAATTATGTAAACACATATTTTTATCAAATTTGATTTTGTGCAGAATTATTTTGACATAAATTATATCAATAAATAAGCTGTAACATTAAAGGTTTCTTAATATACTTACTTGACCTATAGGTAAAACTATTACTTGTACTTCAGAAAATACATGTCAGAAGGATTACTGGTTAATAGACAACACCTGTCATGTATTTGGCATATTTTTTTTCATAACAGATGTTGTTTCCTAGAAGGTATGCCACAATCAATAATTAGGTTAAGTGAGAGTTTTAAAGCTCAGGTTTGATTGAATGGTAGTTAAAAGGTTTCATTCATTTTGTTTTCTAGTTATGGTTCACAAAATGTCCAGGTATGTACCTTGAACTGAATACAACTATTTGGTATTGTTATTTATTACTTTACTGACTACTACATATGACTCTTCAAATTTGAATCTATATAATATTGCTTTTGTCAATCTGGCAATGCTTCAATGACTTTTTTTTATTCTTACATGTAACTATTACATATACATTTGTTTCTGCCAAGTGGCATTAGTCGTGACTAAAAAGAGTCAGTAAACTAGGTCACCCATCTAGTTAACAAACTCAAAAAGTAAAGCAATGTAATAAATAAATAACATTTAGGATAAGCTGTATATGCTTAATTTTGAAAGTATGGAGACGTGATGGATTTATATCAAGAATCTATTGATTAAGATATCTATTTTACTCCTTTAAATAATATTAAACAAATCAGGATATAGCAAGAAGTTTACAACATAATTGCAACTGTGAACTAAATTACATCCCTTTTATTATGTGTCAGTGTGTGTGTGTGTGTGTGTGTGTGTGTGTGTGTGTGTGTGTGTGTGTGTGTGTGTGTGTGTGTGTGTGTGTGTGTGTGTGTGTGTGTGTGTGTGTGCATATGTGTGCTTGTTTGTGTATGCACGTGGTGTGTCTGTGTGTGTTTGTTAATACTGAATGTGCATGCTTATAATTGTGCATATTACAATCTGTGTAGCAGTACCTTGGCAGTTTGCCTGATTACAGTGATGAGAGTTTGTGAAATGTCTGACATAACAGTCCCAGGGCGTAGAATTGTGACATTCTAACAGCTTGTTGTTTACATTTTAATCTCTTGTGTTTGAGGAATAAATAATGTATGAAGTAGGCACATCTGAGCTGTGAAAACTGGTCATTTTGTCCAGAGAAGTCTTTATTTTGTTCACCCTTGATATATGGATAATTGCTAGAAAAATTCCAAGGTTCATTTTACCAGTGAAGGCTGGCAAATACACAGGTTTACCAAATTGTTACTCCTCACAATTTTGCTAAATTACAGTTTTGATGGCAATTTCCCTCTCTGTTTATGCTTATCATCCAGACAGACATGAACATATTATATTTAGGTATTATTATGATGTTCAAAGCATTTTCAGAACAAAGAGTAAAGGTTTTAATTAATTAATTGAAGGGTTACATAGGCAACATTCATCTTGATAAAACACAGCTGCTCATATCATACAGAGTTTGACATCCTGTTTAAATAGTGATTTCTCTAAAATCAGGAAAGGAAAGAAAAAGGCAAATAAGCTATTTTTATTTTTTTGCAAAAATCTTGTTTTTGCCTTTTTTCTCTGAGTGATAGTGACCTCATATATAACTGCATTATATTTATTTATTTATTTGTTTGTTTATTTGTTTGTTTGTTTATTTATACATTTCTTAACCAGGGTGGAACACTAATCCAAATGAATTATTTTCAGCTACAGCCATGTTGTAAATTTACACAAATACTCATACACACACACACACACACACACACACACACACACACACACACACACACACACACACACACACACACACACACACACATGCACACACACACACATACACACACACACACACACACACACACACACACACACACACACACACACACACACACACACACACACACACACACACACACACACACACACACACACACACACACACACACACACACACACACACACACACACACACACACACACACACACACACACACACACACATATACACACATTCACAAAAAAAACAAGTATGAACTAAAGAAAACATGTATATGCATCAATTGTGATGTGAAACAATTTCATGCAAGATAGGATATGAAATGAACAGAGTACATTATTAAGAATTACACAGTATAGGAGCAATGACACTAAACAGAGAACAATCTCTCCAACATTGGATTAAGAGAAAGTACAACTAGAGAGAAAGCTCAGAACACAAGCTAAGTCTTCAAGTTTATAAACTAAGTGACTGACTAGCAACAGATGCAGTTGGCAAGTTTCTCGGCAGGTGGAATATGAAGGATTGTGTTCCATAAAATTCTAATTGCAATCAAATTTTTATTCTTGATCTTTTAATTACAAGGAGTCCTTGATGTGAGTTCTTTAGTACTTGCAATGTTTCCTGTTTTCCATCATGTGGAGCTCTGTAGAAGAACTAAATTTGCAGTTGTAAAACAAACACACAATTTTAATAAAAATATATAATATTATATGTTATAAATTAATGTGTTACCTGGGACATGTTGTATAATTTGCCATGTCTATTTGTTGTTACAGATTGCTCCTGTATTGATTTCATGCTCAGAAATCCTTTCCTCTCTCTGAGGCACTGTCTCTGTGTCTGTTTCTGCCTCTTCCTCCCTCCCTCTCTTTATCTTTCTCTTTCTCCCCCCTCTGTCTCACTGCACTCATGACCACACATGTTAGTACTTACATATATGCAAGTATAAAGGATAATTTAACAAAAAATATACATATTCACCTGAATCAGAAAATTATTAAACTATATAATGGAAAAAGAGATTCCCCTTAACCTTCAGAAATTATCTTAGTCATAAAACAAAGTCTAGATTAAAATACATACAGATGCTACTTACTTATGGAACATTTCCAATCCAACTATAAATCTGGCTTGATCCCAGGGACTAAAACCAATAACAAGCTACTCCTTAATTACATTAGAAAACATGACAGGAAAAAATTAAGATAACTTGCTATCAATAAATAAAACATGATCACTCATCCACTGGATACTGAAAATGTTTTGGAAGAGAAAAAAGTGTAAGCTTCACCCAATGCAGAACAAATCATGTCCAAGTGCCACCCAGAAAGACAAACTAAGCCATCCCATATATTACTAAAGATATGTATCTGCTGACAAAAATAAAATGAAAAACTTAATTTCCATCCACTGTGGTAACTTCCATTGTAGTATTCTATAGAAAAGCAAGGAAAGCCTAGGAAACCTTAATGAACATGCTAACCAAAATGTTACTCTGTGAGTATATCCCTAATCTATGGTGTCAGGCTGTAGTGGTTTCATTTCAGAAAAGAAGGCATGGATTTGGGTCATACCCAGACAATTTTAGACCTATCAGCCTGACCAATATTCAATGTAAAATCATTAGAGCAGATACAAGGCATATACAAAATAAAGAAGTTGAATTATTTTTTTCTACATTTAGAACTGCATTGGTTTGCTAAGGGTTGATTCTGTTTTTTGTGTCCTGAGGCATGTTTTGAAGAGGGAACAGCAACAATTGATGATGCAGTTTTTCTTGGCCTTACTAAGATTACTCCTGTCATATGTTTCATATAGGAAAGTAATTAAAATTAAATGGTTAAAATGCCAATCTATGCATAATTAAACGAGTAAAGCAAAAGTTAAGCAATAGGTCACAATAAGTCAGGTAAGTACTTGCCTAGCTATCTGTTAATGAGTACCACACAGTCCTGTACTTGGACACTTCTGTTTAGACTATTCTTCTCAGAAGTAAAAGACAGAAATGGACACATAATTATCATAAATATATGCTGATCATCACAAACCAGATAACGATATTACTTCAAAAAGGATGCTGATGATCTCCAAGATGGCCTACAAAAAATACATAGATGGTTTAATAGTAGTGGCTTCACGTTTAATGTTAATAAATGTAGCATCTGAAAACTAACCATAAAGGATATTATTTTTTACTACAAAATAAGACTTCAAATCATGGTAAAAATGGCACCATCATTACAGATTTAGCCAAAATCTATTTTACTTCATTTCATTGTATTAAGCATTCTACAATGATTGTCCACAATTGCATACTACTAGCCTGAAAACGTACCATTAAATAATATTTATTCAGATTAACTTCAGAGGGATTAAGGGACATCTCACATTTATTTATATTGACTAACAATGAGCTCCAAGTATTCAAAACATTTAGTGGTCTTATTACTCTGTTTGAATTTGAATTTCTTAGCAATCTATTTGTGAATGCAGAGCTGATTGCCTCGGTCCAAAGGATTCAAAAAGAAATGTATTTTTACTGGTTTTATAGGTTAGAAAAATGTATTCCCTAGTTTTTTTACATGAAAGAGTGATTAAACATAATAATTTTAGTCTAGTTTTGATTGTAACATTAAAAACAGAGATAATAACGTCATTTAATCCAACAAAACATATTCAAGCACCTATCATCATTAACAGGTCTACCAAATGTGAAATTATTAGGAGAAATATTCCCAGGATAATAATTAAATGATGATGTTTCAATCATCTGATCTTTAATTTAATATTTTAGTATCCAAAACTCATGGAAGTACTGTTACCTATATTGGTCTTCTTGTTATTTGTTTTTGCGCAGTCACACAAACATCTTCAGGCATTTTTGTCAGTTGTTTAATTTCTATTCATTTAAAATTATCTTCCCAGTTTTGAACTCTTTGGCATATATCTTAACCAAAATGCTATATTCAAAAGATCAAGTTTGCTAGATATAAACTGAACCCGTTTGGATAAAGGCTAGATCCTTGGGGACCCCTTTAAATATGCTCACTGGAGATATCCTTGTAGGATCACTTGATTTAAGACAAACCAAATGTTTTCTTCAAAGCACATAGCCCATTTTCAGCTGTATACTTAATTCTAGATACAAGATATTGATGGTATTTCAAAAACCTAACTTTTCAGGCTTAGCTAACAGTATACTGCAAATGATAGAATTGAATGTCTGGTTAAGCTTATATATGCAATATCAGCTTTAATTCTCCATTGAAAACAAGAATTAATGTTATCTTGAAAACTTAATCAACAAGTACTGGCTAATCTGGAAGGAGTGAAAACACGTATGAGTTTTAAATTAAATCAAGCTTCCTCACTGGGTATTACAGCACATCTAACAGTAATTTCACCTTTGTTTTACTTATAGGTGCAATCAAATAAATTGGCTTACAGTTTTTATCTTCTTTTTTCTGATACATTACCTTAATGATACCTTTCTGCAAAGTTCTGTTGAAAGCAGCTATTAAAAGCATGTAATAAAGGCTGCATTTTTAATGCCAGTAGGTTCCGAGGGTTATGGCTGTGAACTGTAATCATTGTGGTACAGGGTGTGATTCTTTCAGCCCTTATATGCCTACTGTATGACCTTGAATAAGTTATTTAACCAAACATTGCTCCCAGTTTTTCTCTGAAAGGGGGCCGCATGTCTAGTAAACCGAACAAATATGGATTATTATTAAAGCTTATCAATCAAATTAGGTGGTTCCTGAAAAATCTATATTTGTCAGATTATCCAGTCCAGCATCTCTTTTTATATATATAATGAAGTCAATATATTATTGATGCTCTCAGTATTTAATGGACTATTTAGGGTTTCTACATGTCTATATTCAATGAGATATAGTTATCCATTCCTTTTCTATTAAAAAATGTTTTTTTAAGCAATCACAATGGGCTTTGATTGTATCAGCTACACAGGATGTTATTCTATAATGATGAACCAAGGATGCTGTAATATTTTACTTATCTTGCTTTCTTTAATATGTACCAAAATAATTTCCTGTTATTCAGTATCTTATCAGTTTCACTCATGTTTTACTTCTTTCTCTTTTACTTCATAGTTAACCTTCTAATATAACTCATCATACCTTTTCATACGTTCTCTATATTTGTTCCTAATCCATTATTATATTCTTTATTCTTTCCAGTAGCTATCTTCTCTGTCGCATTTGCAAAAACACATTTCATTCCTAATAGGTTTGCTTAGTATATTTCAGGTTTCCTGTGTGTTAAGATTCCCACATTCATCCACAAAGTCCCACACTGACAACACCTTAAAAGCTATCTGATAATATCTTTTTACACCAGATGTTGGTATAATTTGTGAGAATCTGTTGGAATATGGAGAAATATAATTAACTCACACATTACTTAAAATTAATACCTCGTCACTTTTTTAAGGGTGGCAATAATTTGTTTATACTTCTGTAAGTTTATCATTTAAACATAATAAATCTATGATATCACTCACCCTCATGGGATGTCTAGTTTGTGAATTCATTATGCTTGAAAAATCCATGTCACATACCCTTTTTTCTGGTATGAATGTATATGGTTGGCCACTTATATTTTGGTAGGGAAAAGTTCAGCTATTAATAGCTATTAATAAATAACAAAATATATCAGAGATAGAGTATAAAAATGCAATAATTTGGG
>NC_056739.1:1821722841-1821842841 GCF_019279795.1 Protopterus annectens
TAAATATATTTTAAATATGTCCTTATGGGGAGGTGCCATTAAGTAGTTGTATGGCCTTCTTCATAACAGCAACTCTGTAAAGGCTCTTGTTGAGTCCTTGTCATGACTAGTGCCTCTTCTTATTGACTATTTCACTGAAGGATATATTGCATGCATTTACCTCTAAGTCAAAGATACATACTCCTTTGAGTACTGTCAAGATAGTATTATGAAGAAAACAAGTGAGCAAGAGGCTATGATAGGAGTGGTAGAAAACAGTGTGAAGTGGTTTTACATGGTGTTGCAATATAATGTGGATGAGAAAGTTGGGAGTAAACTGGGAATTCTTTGAGAAGTAGATATGAAAAACTATATAAATATTAAGAAATAATTAAAAATACTACCTCTATTTTGTTAGGTGGTGTATCTGCTGAATAATATATCACAGAAAGAAGCTGTGATGAGACTTTTGAGGAAAGCACTTAATGATATATATGTGTATATATGTTTGATGTTACTAGAACACTGGATATCACTTCTATTCTGTGTATATCTAAGAAAATTGATAATAAAAAAATTGGGACATTAGATGTGGTATTATACGTGGAAGGCATAAGTATAAATTGAAACGGAGCTCCATTCAACAATGTGAAGTATCACAGAAAGAAATTTCTTTTTTTCTAATTCTTTTTATTAAGAACTATAAATAAATAGCAAAAGATATCAAAACAGTATATATATATATATATATATATATATATATATATATATATATATATATAAATTGCATTGATATATAAAAGTTATTAATTACTAATAAACAAAAAAATAAACACACACACACACAAAATCAACAATTTACAAGGTGTCTACTTATATAAGTATGATAGTATTTAACAAATTTATATATGACTGGTTCAATGTCCATTTGTTCAGCAATCACTTGAGTTTCATCCATGAATTTAAAGAAGAGGTTATTCTAGTAGTTCTTTCTTTAATTGATAAAATCTGTAATTGACAGGTTTTGATTGCAATGTTAGAAAATTATTTCATTGTTGGAGTAGAAATGCTTTTCTAATTTTTTATCACTTTCCTCACAATTGTTATAAAAGGGTCCAAAGAAGAGAATAGTCAATTTTCTTAACGCATGCAGGAATTGATGTGTTAAACAAGATAAATTATTTGTTTAGCATGAAATTATCATTTACTAAAGCCTGCAAGAAAGAATTGACATCATTCCAGAAAGGTTTAATTATATTACATTCATAAATCATATGCTGCCCATCAGCTGTACTATGCAACCCACATATCCAAAAAAACAACTTTTTTTAGGCATCAATTCAATTTTATGAGGTGTAACAAAAGCTTTGTGCATAAATGTCCATGGAAATAATTTCCACCTCAATGACATCGTGGTTTGTGCAGAGGATGCAAGCATCGTATTTTTCTGTCTTTCACTTGGGTAATAATTGTTAATAGTTATAAAGTAGTCCCAATAATTATCTTTACAGAGATCTGACTTACTTTTAATTACTTTATAAATCCAAGATAAACATCCTTTCATTGAAAAATTTTGAGGAATTAATAAGATCAAATATTCAAAACATTTTGGAATCTCCTTTTTTATTGATACTTGCATCAAAGTTATTCTCTTTTCTATAGCATACATACAATTTTGTGAATCTAACCACATTTCACTATTTAAATTAAATTTACTTAATATAAAATCTAGCAAATGAATATTTTCTTTGTCCATTAATTGAAGCCAAAATATTAACTGTTTTCTTTTAAAATGTTCATTGTAAGTATATTAAATGAGACAATATTTTGTGTATATGCCACTGAAAATATTAAGAATATCCAGGCTTTATATTCAGGCTCTCTGTAAACAAGATATCTAAAGTTGGAGATTGTCATAGTGATATAGGTTGAATTTATTGATATATTTTTATATCCCAATATATAATCTTTCAATAACCAAAGAAAACTATTATTATTCATTTTATTATAGTGGTTATAAATTGATTACTTTTCATAAAAACATTTTCTTGTATGTCTTTCAACTTAGCAGAATAGTTTGTATTTGTCCAAGAAATAAATGTTTGTAAAACGGCTGAAGTAGAATATAATTCTATATCTGGTAAATTTATTCTTCCATTGGTCCAGCTATGTTGGTGATGTTTAAGTGCTAACCTGGGCCTTTTGGGATGCCAAAGAAATTTAAGTATTAGGGTATTGAAAGTTCTTATATGTTGTTTTGGAATGGGGAGGACTAAAGATTGTATTATATATAGTACTTTTGGTAGTACTATCATTTTATAATTAAAAGTCTCTCATCTATTGTAAATAAGAATTTGTTTCATTTACAGAAAGAAATGTCTGAGGTGGAATAATAAAACAGAAAAGGTGGTATAATGAGTATTAGATGAAATAAAGCACTCGACAGAGTGGGCAGTGGTAAACTGTGTGATGAGGTTTATGAAGATGGGTTAAAAGAAGGTGAACTAGATGTAGAACCACTACTATACACTGACCAAAGTGCATGAATACTTGTGAATACAAAAGTGATGGATGGTGTGTAGCACAGTACACATAGAGTCTATCACTGCTTGGCCTACATACAAGTTTCTTCATGATAACTATCAAGAAGAAAAGAAAAGGCAGTTTAATGTAGGTTTTCATTTGGAAGGAACAAATGATCTATATACAGTGATGTCAATACCTCATTTACATTTTCAAATTTAACCTTATATATTTTGTTCTCTTCTTTTGGCTAATTTTCTTACCTCCTTTTCCCTAAAAGTTCATAATTTTCATCAATTATTCCTTACATTCCATGTGTTTATTTCTATAATATACTCTTTTCTTGCAGTGAGCACCTCAGTGATACATTTATCTGCTCATTTCTCCAACTCTGCTTCAGACTTTGCAAATACATAATGTAGCTTGTCCAACTTTTGCTAGTTTTCCCCCTTTCTTTGACTTTGGTCAGTTATTCCATCTCACAGCCAATACTGTCATGTTTGTTGCTCACTCCAATATTTCTGTCATAGCTCTCTCATAGGGATACAGCAATTATTTATCTTCTCAGCACTTCAAAATTTTGGCTCCACTCAACCACGCTCAAAGTCTCACAGTCTAGATTGTGAATAACTTTGCATGGCTCTGCTTTAATAAATAATAATTAATTACCTCTTCCAAATAGGAAATAATTGAACTTTTAAAAAAGACTACGGGTGTATCTGTGGAACTCATTTCTCTTATTTATTTATTTATTTATTTATTTGCATTTGTTTAACCAGGATAGTCCATTGGGCTCATATTCACTGTAATGTTGGCCCTTCTAAATTCACAGGACTTCTAATGTCTATAACACTCTGAATTACCTTAACACTAATGCTAATTTCAGGGTGTGTTCCTTTGCTGTTTATGCCCACTTTTGCTACCCTCATCTCAAGTATTCTTAACCTAGTTGTGTATAACTTAATAATGGGTACAATAACACACCTGACACTTCACTTCTTCATTATCATCTGATATTACTTCCATGTTAGAAATGTGTCTAAACCTCATTTATTGGCCATGAATAACTGGAATTCCAATTATTCATTCCTGTGATATGAAAGGGCTGCAAACACTTTTTTGGCTGCCTTTATGGTTATTGCAAAATAAAGCATCATGCCTGTGCACTTAAAATAAAAAGAAACACTGAATGAATTTAGCCTTAAAATGGCTTGTAGCTTATAGCCAAGCTTACTTTTAAGAACCTTTGGCTATATATATATATATATATATATATATATATATATATATTTATATTATTGTCTGCATTTTTATTGTTCACACTAGAAGACCTTCCTATATCACTCAAACCTCAGTGGAGAAAATAACAATATCAGTTTATTAGTGGACCTGAATGCTAACCTGACTGTTTTTATTGGTATATCTGTGTTTTTATTTATGACGTTTACTTGACACAACCCATAGGTTCAGAGGTGTGTACTAGGCTAATGGCCCTGGAGCCTTTACAAGCCTAGCCCATAGAAGTGCCTTGACATCATGCTGCCCAACGTTGGTTCCCAGTGCCTCTATCAAGTAGAGCCACTGGAGTGAGCCCTGGGGTGAACTTTCTATTACCCATCCACTCATCAAGATTTTTCTTGAAGAGGGACAGTGTGGTGCTCTGCTTGACATGTATGGGAAGTCTATTCCAGAGCATGGGCAGTCTCTGGGTGTGGAACCTGTCCCTCCAGCATGTTCTGTTGATTGTGGTAATGTGGTTGAGATATTCACACCACCAGGCTAGCTGCCCAACACAATGCGTGTGAAATTCTCCAGGTGCAACTAACACTAGGTAAGACTGCAATCCAAATTGTAGCTTGCTACAGATCCCCCACCATACCCCAAGATTCTCACTACACCTTTCTAAACATACTGGAAAATATTAAGATAGAACCAAACACTGTAATACTGGGTGATTTTAACTACCCTGCCATTAACTGGGAAAACTACTCATGCACCAACAACTTTGCCCAACGGTTCTTGGAATTCATAAATTCAAATGCCCTGGATCAACTAATCCATATTCCCACCAGGGGCTCCAATATCCTAGACCTGGTCATTACCAACATGGGAAATTGATGCTCCACACCTATGGTCACCCCCTCGTTAGTCAGGTCTGACCATAAGCTAATCACCCTTAACATCCACATCCCACCCCACCCCCCAGTAAGGAAACCTCCATAAAAAACTTCTCCAAAGCCAACATCATGCTACTCAAGTTAGAAGTGACAAACTTCATGACACCCATGTAGATGAGAACTGAAAGTTCAACTGCTGAATCCTACACTAAGGCACTGTATGAGCACATCCTCTCATGCATGAATCGTGCCATCCCAAATAGAACCAAGATGCTCTCATCCAAAAAAAGGAAGCCAATCTGGTGGTCCCCTGCCACAAACAAACTTTGCAAAAAAAGGAAGAAACTGTTGCAGAAAAGAGGAAAATCCCAGGATGCAAAAAACTCCCTTACCAGACTCAGTAAGAAACTGAGATCCCTCATAAAATCCTTCAAAGCTAGTTATGAAAATAAAATTGCCAAACATTCCAAAGACAACCACAAGGCATTCTATAACTATGTCAAGAATCTAAATGGCAATGCTCAGATCTGCCCTGAGCTAAAACAGAATGGCATTAAATATACTGATCCCAAGGATATTGCCAATATCCTGGCAGATCGATTCAGTGCCAACTTCACCCCCCTCTCACCCTCTAAATGGTCCATCTCAATACCGGAAGATTGCCAAATTCCGGTAATAACGACCACGCAGGTAAAAAACGCACTCTCCAAAGCTAAGAATACAGCATCCATGGGACCAGATGACATCTCAGGCTATGTACTACATGAACTACAATATGAACTGGCACCTCACCTAAGTGTCATGTTTAATCATAGCCTCACCTCAGGTTTCGTGCCCACTGAGTGGCACAGAGCTACAGTTATCCCACTCCTCAAGGGGGGATCCACCTTGGATCCTGGAAACTACGGTCCCATCAGTCTGACAAGCCTTATCTGCAAGGCCATGGAGTGTATTATCATGGAACTTCTAAACGAAGACATCGCCAACCTTCAAACACTGGACCCAACCCAGTTTGGGTTCGAGAAGGGCCGATCATGTCTCCTGAACCTGATTGACTTCTTCAAATCAGTCTCCAGAGCCATGGACAAGGGTAAGGTGGTCCATACAGCCTATCTAGACCTTGCCAAGGCCTTTGACACCATCCCTCACTCTGGAATCATAGATAAACTTACTAAACTGGGCATTAATCCCTACATCACCCAATGGGTTGCTAACTGGCTTACTGACAGATCCCACACTGTAAAAGTAGCTGACTCCAAATCCAGCTCCAGACAAGTGACAAGTGGAGTACCTCAGGGTTCAGTCCTGGGACCGCTCTTGTTTGACATCTACTTCTCTGAAGTACAGGCCAACACTAAGGGACTCTGGCTAACAAAGTTCACAGATGACTGCAAACTGGGAGCCATTATTGAATCCCCAAATGATGTGGATACTCTACAAAAGGGCCTTACAGAAACAGGTGCTTGCTGCCAGAGCCATGGGCTCAAGCTCATTGCCAAGAAATGTATAGTTATCCCCTTTGGGAAAAAAACATGTATCCGTGAATTACCATATAGGTGGCAGGACACTAAACACCGAAAGTGTGATAAGAGACTTAGGGACACAGGTGGACAGTGGTCTCACCTTCGATAACCACATCGCCACAACAGTCAGGAAATCCTTCTATGTGGCACACCTCATCACTAAGGGCTTTTCATCCAGAAAAAAGGAGGTCATTGTCCCACTGTACTCATCCCTGATTAGACACATTATAGAATGCAATGCCCCATTTGGTATGTACCTTTCAAGACATCTGCAACAACTGGAAAGGCCGCAGAAATATCTCACTAAAAGAATCACAGGCCTAAAGCAGATGCCCTACGCAGACCGCCTTAAAAAACTCCAGCTATACTCTGTCGCATATTGTCTACTCAGAGGCAATCTCTGCTTAATATACAAGGCCATGTCAAACCCAGAGCTGTTGGACATGCTACACAAAGAAATCCCAATCTCTCAGAGCCACACGCTCCAGGGATCTAAACCTTGTCATCACAATAAACAAAACATGCTGGAGGGATAGGTTCCTGACCCAGAGACTCCCCAGACTCTGGAATAGATTGCCCATACATGTCAAGCAGAGTGCCTCTTTGGCCCTCTTCAAAAGGGACCTTGACGATTGGATGGGAGAAAGGAAATTCACCCTGGGGATCACGTCAGTCGCCCTGCTAGACAGGGGTCCAGGGAAGTAAATAGTGTGGGAAGAAATAGCCAGGGAATTGTTATGGCTAGGCTTGTATAGGCCATAGGGCTGATAGCCTAGTACCAACCTATCAACCTATGAACCTATGAAGTATGTGGTGTGGAGGGATTGGGATTTTTTTAGATGTAGCATTTCTAATAGAGCTGTCTATCTGTCTATCTGTAAAATATATGTCATACTGGTAATCAGCTCTTACTAAATATTGTAGCTGATAACCAGACTAACACAACTGGTATCATGCAAGGTCTAAGTCTTGTAATTAGTGACCACAGTCCCATATTCTGTTGGGTGCTGAAAACCCCTGTCCCAGCATTGCACTGGGCTACACATGCATGTATTCCTAAAAGAAGTTTTAATTGTAAAGGGAACATTTTACACTGACAGACCTTAATGACATTATCTAGACTATTTCCTTAATATAGAATCTTGATTTTTTTCTATAACTATCCAGTATTCTCCTTAACAGTAAATGTAATTTTGATCAAAAATACATTTAGGCTATGCAATAACATAGGATATCACTGTACATTATCTAGTAATATTACAATAAACAACTCCTTCATCATTCTTTGCTGCTTATGTAAAAAAAATTGTTTAATCTTACAATAGAAGGCATTCCAGGACAAGGCCACCAGTGTTTTTTTTTTAATCTACCCAGGGCATTCTGGAAAGGTGTCAACCGCCTTGCAGGCTGGTCTGTCACTTACAATATACATGTTTTTGCTCTTCGTCATCTGGCTGTCCCTGATCAACAGCTGCTGGCATTTATTTTCACAGCTGAATTTGCATTTCAGCCCAGACCGCACTCTACTAGCTTTTCTTCTGGTTTGCTATCTACCCCAGAATTAGAAATAACCAGGGAAACTAAGAAGGAAAAGACACAAATGTGTCTTCTGAGCAGAGACAGAGATGACATTAAATGCATACTTCTGGAGAACATATGGAATGATAACAAAGAACAAGAGACAATGACAGTGGAAGATGACAAAAGTGGCGTAGAGATGAGGTCTAGAACATTGACTTTATGGACTAATTTAAGAATAGTGAGTAGAAAAATAAAAGTTTAACTGCCATCTGTACTGTAATGTCATAATAATGTTATATACTTAATGTATATTTAATACTTGTTAGCTACTTGTTAAAAAAAATGCATCTTGTGGTAGTAACTGAGTGAGTGAATATAGACCCACCTCTATATTTTGAGGTAAAAATGATTGTACACATCTGGTAGAAATTTGCCTATCCACATTGACAGCAGTCTAAATATAAACTTTCTTTATGGGATTAAAGCACTTATTCCCTCTGCACTCATGCAGCACTACATCCAAAGTTTCTTACAATGTTCACTGATCATATTTACAAAACACTGCTTCACATCTCCAACTTAACAGTAACTACAAATACCTTTCCGTACTCCTGGAAGCATGCCACAATTGTCTAATTCCCAAAATTAGTAACCATGCTTTTCCATCTGATTATAAACCAACAGCTATACTTTGATCTTTAGCAAAAATGCTGGAAAATCTTCTCTGAAACCAGTCAATGCAATAGATTCTGAAATATGACTTTCTTATTAACAATCAACATGGCTTCTGCAAAAAGTACAATATTCAAATAGCCCTGTTCACAGTGACAAACTGCATATAATAAGCCATAGGCAAATAAAACATAACATGATCCCTATTCCTAGACCTAAAACATGCTTTTCATGAAGTCAGCCGTTCTCTCCCAATCAACACACTTTCTAACTTTGGTATTTGCAAAACTGTCAGTAAATGTTTCTCAATTTTGCTCCATAGCAGAACATTATTGTCATGTCTGATATAAGCACTTCAGGCAGTGGAATCTTTTCTGCTGACATATCCCAGGATTCAATTGTATATCCTTTTCTGTTCTCATAGGTTCATATGTTCATAGGTAGGTACTAGGCTATCGGCCCAAGGGCCTACATAAGCCTAGCCAGCAAGGTTCCATAGCTTACGCCACCCAAAAAAGTTATTTTCCTGTGCCACTGTCAAGCAGAGACACAGAAGTGATCCCTGGGGTGTATTTCCTATTTCCCATCCACTCATCAAGATTTTTCTTGAAGAGTGCTAATGAAGAACTTTGCTTGACATAGATGGGTAGCTTGTTCCAGAGTATAGGAAGTCTCTGGGACAGGAATCTATCCCTCCAGCGTGTCCTGTTTATTGTGGTGACAAGGTTTAGGTCCCTAGAGCGTGTATATTGGAGAGATTGGGATTTCTTTAGGTGTAGCATGTCCAACAGCTCTGGGTTTGACATAGTTTTATATTTTAGGCAGAGATCACCTTGAAGTAGGCGATATACTACGGAGTAAAGCTGGAGTTTTTTGAGGCGGTCAGTGTAGGGCATTTATTTGAGGCCAGTAATCCTCTTTGTGAGGTACTTCTGTGGCCTTTCCAGCTGCTGCAGATGTCTTGTGAGGTACATTCCAAAAGGGGTGTTGTACTCTATATTGGGTCTAATGAGTGACAAGTAGAGGGGAACAATGACCTCTTTTTTCCTGGATGAGAGCCCTTTTATGATGAGGTGTGCCACGTAGAAGGACTTCCTGACCACTGTGGGGATGTGACTATCAAAGGAGAGACTACTGTCCACCTGGGTCCCAAGGTCTCTTATCATGCATTTGGTGTTAAGTAGATTGCTGCCTATGTGGTAGTTCATGGGTACAGAGTTTTTACCAAAGGGGATGACACTGCACTTTTTGGCATTGAGCTTGAGGTCATGGCTCTGACACCAGGCATCTGTCTCAGTGAGGCCCTTCTGTAGGATGTCCACATCATTTGGGGACTTGACTATGGCTCCTAGTTTGCAGTCATCTGCAAACTTCGTCAGCCAGAAGCCTTCTGTGTTAGCCTGTACTTTAGAGAAGTAGATACCAAACAGGAGAGGTCCCAGGATGGAACCCTGTGGCACTCCACTTGTCACTGCCTTGAGGTCAGATTTGGAGTCTGCAACTTTTACAATGTGGGTTCTGTTAGTGAGCCAGTTGGCAACCCATCTTGTGACGTAGGGATTTATACCTAGTTTAGTGAGTTTAGCTATAATTCCAGAATGGGGTATGGTGCTGAAAGCCTTGGCAAGGTCAAGATAGGCTGTGTGAACCACCTTACCCTCATCCACGGCTTTGGTGACTGCCTCAAAGAAGTAGATCAGGTTCAGGAGACATGATCTGCCTTTCACAAACCTGAACTGGGTAGGATCCAGAGTTTGGAGGTTACAAATGTCTTTGTTTATGAGTTCCATGATGATACGTTCCATGGCCTTGCAGACCAGGCTCGTCAGGTTAATAGGTTGATAGTTCCCGGGATCAGCGGTGGCTCCCCCTTTGTGGAGTGGGATAACTGTTGCTGTGCGCCATTCAGTGGGCACAAAGCCTGATGAGAGGCTATTATTGAACATGGTGCTTACGTCGGGAGCCAGTTCATTCTGACGTTCGTGTAAAACGCAGCCTGGGATGTTGTCCGGTCCCATGGGTGCTGTGTTTTTGGCTTTAGAGAGTGCAGCTTTTACCTGCGTAGTTGTGATTACAGGGGCTCTGCATTCTTCCTGTATAGATATGGGCACTTTAGGGGGTGAGAGGGGGGTAAAGTTAGCACTGAACAGATCTGCCAGGATGTTGACAATATCAGTTAGTTCTGTAATTTTCATGCCATTGTGCTGTAACTCAGAGCAGATCTGGGTGTTGCCATCAAGATTCTTGACATAGCTATAGAATGCTTTGTGGTTGTCCTTGGATTTAGTGGCAATTTTGTTTTCATAGCTAGCTTTGGAGGATCTTATAAGGGATCTCAGCTTCTTACTGAGGCTGACCAGGGAGCTCCTCCACTCATGGGATTTTACTCTCTTTTGCAACAGTTTCTTCCTTCTGTTGTACAGTTTATTTATGGCAGAGGACCACCAGATTGGCTTCCTTTTTTTGGAGGATAGCGTCTTGGTTCTGTTTGGGATAGCACAATCCATGCACTTGTGTAAGTGCTTATAGAGTGCATTTGTGTAGGATTCAGCAGTTGTAACTGTTTTGTCCATTTGCATGGGTGTCATGAAGTTCACCACTTCTGTCTTATGAAGCATGAAGTTGGCTTTGAAGAATTTTTTTACTGTGGTTTCCGTAATGGGGGGTGGGGTTGGGATGTGGATATCAAGGGTGATAAGCTTATGGTCGGATCGGGCCAACGAGGAGTTGACTTCAGGTGTGGAACACCGGCCACTCATGTTGGTAATGACTAGGTCTAGGATATTGTTGCTCCTGGTGGGGGTGTGGATAAGTTGATCTAGGGCACTGGAATTTATGAATTCCAGAAAGAGTTGAGCTAAGGAGTTGGTACATGAGTAGTTTTCCCAGTTAATGGTGGGGTAGTTGAAGTCGCCCATTATTAGGATGTTTGCTTGAACCCTAATATTTTCCAGTACATCAAGAAAAGAGGAGTGGGAATCCTAGGGCATGGTGGGGGATCTGTAGCAAGCTACAATTTGGATTGCAGTTTTGCCCAGAGTTAGTTGCACTTGGATAACCTCGTATGCATTATGCTGAGCAATTAGCCTGAAGGTGTGGATATCCTTAATGAAAATGGACACCTTTGGTGTTTTGGTCCAGGTTACATGGCCGAAAAGTGTGATATGAGTTATAGCCTGGTAGTGCAGGGGTGCTCTCTGGAACCTTGAACCAGGTCTCAGTCACTGCACAGATATCGATGTTCTCCATTTTAAGGAGTGCCTCGAGTGAGTGCATTTTGAGATTTAGACTTCTAGCATTGAGTAGCATTACCTTCAGTTTTTGTTTGCCTGTTCCTGTTATGGTGGTGAATTTGTTATTTGAACCCTGCCTAAAAAAGGCACTATAGCGGCAGCAAGAGCCTTAGCCAGTATCCAGAATCCCAGAGGCGACATGTGCTGGCCATCTGTGGCAAAGCATCATGGTCTGTCGACCATGTCATCCCAAGCAGACAGATTCTGGATCCCCTTAGAATGACACCAGAAGCTTAACCAATTGTTGAAGTCAATCATTTTGTCCTTGTACTGCAGTATCATTCTGGGCAATGGCAGAATGCTACTCAGGGCTAGGGTCATACCTGCCTGGGCTACAAGATCAGAGATCTCTTCCATGTCTCTTTTCATGTAGTCCAGGGAGGTATGTCTCAGGTCATTCACACCAACATGGACAATGACAGAGTCATATTTGTACTTGGTGTGGAGTGACCTGAGTGTGTGGGTTATGTGGCGGATCCTGGCACCCGACAGGCAGCTGACAATAACCTTCTTCTTGTTTAGCCTGTTCAGTGGGATACCAGTGTGCCTGACTATAGAGTCACCTATGACTAGTGTGTTGGGTATGTTGTTTTGCCTTATTGGCTGTGGTTGAGTGGCACACTGAGTCTGTGGGCTATGTGTCATTTGGGTTGTGTTGGGGGATGGAGGTTGCTTGCGTTTCTGCTTTAGAGGTTTCTGTTGCTTAGACAGATTATTATTGAGAGCCTCCGTGAATGTTTTTGTGTTACTGGGTGTGGATTTTGGTGGTGTAGATTTAGTGAGACTATGTGATGAGTGTGGTGTGGTGCAAATGTTTACCTTCTCTTCATGACTGTCAAGTTCAGTCTTTGTTAGAGAGAGCTTTACCTCCAGTTTGGCTAGATAAGTGCATCTCTCACAGGTTGTAGTGTTGGGTGGTAGGAGGAGTGGGTTGTCAGTGTACATGAGGCAATTTCTACATTGCCTCAAGATGCCCAGATTCATCAGATAGACAGGAGAGAACACTGGGAGCTGACCCTTGGACATGCCTGAATAAAAATTATTTTCCTCTAGATAAGTGAGGAAAGTGAGTACAAGAGCTGTTTTTCTCTAAGCAAGTGAGAAAAGTAAGTACAAAACTGTTTTCCTCTAGGTAATGAGGAAGATAGAGTGCTATAGTAATTAGTAGCTTATTTAGTGCTTACAAGTTCTGAACAAGTGCTGAGCATGAACAAGCAAATTTAAGTGCTAAAACTAAGAATCTGTATCTGTACTAGACGAGTTACAGAACAGAAACAAGTGCAAATGCAGGCTTTCAAATCAGAAAGTTGAGAGAGATGGAAGAGATTGCCCAAACAGCCAATAACTACAATTTCTGGGCCAGAACCACTCCTCATGTGCTAGACAGGTTACCTAGTGCTTACCACTCCCACTGATAAGCTAGAAGGCTTCCCTCCAACACAGAAAGGCTTGGAGGGCTCAGAAGCTTACATACAGTCCTGGATACAGCAAATCTGTATCTGGAATACTAGTTATAGGAAAGGTAGGAAACGGGCTTACAGTATTTTTTTTTTACAGAAAAGTAGCAAAAACAGTAGTAAAAAACAATTCACATGCAGTGCAAGCTAGCACACTTGAGTATGCAGCAATATTAGACCAAACACAGTTTAAAAAATGCAATTAAATTAAAAAGGACTAAAAGCAAGTGCAGAAAGAGTTTATTAGGTAGAATGTGGTAAAGAGATGGGCCTGGGGGAGTGTCCCAGATCAAATCTACAGTGGGGCGGGCAACTGCAAAAGCCACCAAATTTAAACTACAAACCAAAAATAGGGAGGGTGGGACAAAACAGTTTCAACAGAGATCTAAGCAACAACTAACAGTACAAACTTTAAAACCAAAAAAATATTCTCAGCTCTGTATATTTGCAGATCAGTCTCTCAGAACAGTGAGACAACAGTTTCAACACAGATCTAAGCAACAATTAACAAACTCTATAACCGATAAAATATACTCAGCTCTGTATAATTGCAGATAATCTGTAAAACAGTCTCTCAGAATACAGGTTCCAGCAATTGGAATGCAGCTGTTACTATACCAACTGAAGACACAGCAGAAAATGGGGGTGGGGGTGGGGAAAACAGTTTCAACAGAGATCTAAGCAACAACTAACAGTACAAACTTTAAAACCAAAAAAATATTCTCAGCTCTGTATATTTGCCGATCAGTCTCTCAGAACAGTGAGACAACAGTTTCAACACAGATCTAAGCAACAATTAACAAACTCTATTACCGATAAAATATACTCAGCTCTGTATAATTGCAGATAATCTGTAAAATAGTCTCTCAGAATACAGGTTCCAGCAATTGGAATGCAGCTGTTACTATACCAACTGAAGACACAGCAGAAAATGGGGGTGGGGAAAACAGTTTCAACAGAGATCTAAGCAACAACTAACAGTACAAACTTTAAAACCAAAAAAAATATTCTCAGCTCTGTATATTTGCCGATCAGTCTCTCAGAACAGTGAGACAACAGTTTCAACACAGATCTAAGCAACAATTAACAAACTCTATAATGAAAAAATATATACTCAGCTATGTATAATTGCAGATAATCTGTAAGGCAGTCTCTCAGAACATATTTTCATTAACAACCTACCACTTGACTTCCCAACCTCAATTACACTCTATATGCAGATATCATCATATTCTCTTGTGATACACCTTCTCTAAACTACAGAAAAAAAAACAAACTTCACAGGACATTGGAACTGTCTGACTGAAATTTAACTAGAAATAAGTTGTAGAAAAACAACACCTTGGTGTTTGCTACCATAGAACCCTC
Source organism: Protopterus annectens (assembly GCF_019279795.1). Lineage (NCBI taxonomy): Eukaryota > Metazoa > Chordata > Ceratodontiformes > Protopteridae > Protopterus > Protopterus annectens. The sequence continues at coordinate 1,821,737,295 of NC_056739.1, forward strand.
CCCTTTCAATTCTAGACCCCTGGAAAACACCTTTACTAGCAGTTGTTAAATAAGGGTGCTTGAAAACAATGAAATATCAAAATCGTACATTCATAATCCTCATGCAGAAATTCACCTTCTTCATACAGAATCAAGGAAAACCCTTGCATTGCAACTGATAATGCCCAGACTAGAGTACTGTCTACCCATTTTTTTTTTTTTTTTTGCATTGATCTCAACCCAGAGCACTCATACTGTTTTGGTAGCTGTCAACAGGATTTATTGTTTCTTGTCCCTAGGTATCACAAGGAAATGCCACTGTCACACAACAGTAAAAGCCAGTTGGTGGGCAATAACTGCAAGGGTGACACTACTTCCAAACTGCTTTACTTGCAAGCTATTACACTGCTGTTACTGTCTCCTACTAGCAAGAAATCTCCACCTTAGTGAACTTGTGTATAATCTTCACTCATCCTGCAAATAATGTATACTTCTTTGTTAGGCCAAACTTCACAGAAGTAACAGAAGAAACAGCATTTTAAAAGCTAGCTGCAGTAGCCTGGAATTCTGTACTGCGATATGTCAAAAGATAAAAATATGACATATTCAAGAAAAAAATATCTTCTTGGGTTCTAAATGTTACTTCAAAAGAATCTGAATCAATGTAAACTCTTATATACTACTGATGTATATAAAGATTGCAGGAAACAATGTTTTAATCATTACAAACTATATGGCTTAGGTTGTGGCTGAAAACAGTCTTTGTACGAGCTAGCCCTTCTGGTTAACAAACAAGCAAACAAGCAATAAATAAATAATTAAAGAAATAATTAAAATAGATATTATACAGCTAGTACTATCTGAGTACTCATCTGAAATTAACACAGGAGCATAACGGGGTCTACTAAGTTTGAGTGAAATGAAAAAGCTATAAAGGAGGTTTGGCAACAAACCATTTTGTCCAGAGACATCCTCAGGTGGGGGTCAGATAGAAATAATAATGGGAATTAAGAGGGTAGGAGAAGGAAGCTATGGGGGGGGGGTGAACGTGTTAAATGGGAATACTGGAATATTCAGAGGAAATGAGGTAATGGTAGGGAGGGGCTTAATGGGTTTTATGCAAGTCTAACTGGGTAAGGAATCATATTTTGGTGTGAACTTGCTACTGCTAGTCATACGTCCATGATGACTAGTAGGTAATTATGTGTGCAGGTATTCCTCGAATAGAGGATATGGTGCTTAATCTTAGTACAGAGATTTTTTTTAATCAGATGGTACCTGGGTTTCTGTAATTTAAAGCTGTTTATGTCAGGCAGATAATTATAGCACCATTGTCTCGAAGTTGTGAGTTTCTTATTTGAAGTTGTTAATACCTGCATTTTGTGGTTTACAGTTGCTGGTTTAGGTTATGGTTTGTTCAGGTTGTGATGTTGTGTTTGGTGATGCACAAGCCTCAGGTTTTTGACAGGCAGAGCGTTATGGCACCATTGCATCTGCGTTGTGAGTTTCTTATTTGAAGTTGTTAGTAAGTGCTTTGCTTTATGTCAGTCAGTGTGTCGTATTTTGGAGCTCAAAGATAGAAAGCTATCCTGACATCTTTCAGAGTAAAAAGATGCAAATGAGGAATGAAAGAATCAAACTGTGGAGGGGGATAAGTTTGTCAGGTGCTGCTTTAGGAAGCAGTCCATAAACACTTCCTAGAGCTGATGCTCACAACTGCTAAATCATTCAGCAAAGAGCAGAGAGTTTCATGCTGAAACATAACCCATTTTTCAACTTGGACAGCAATTTCAAATGTTTGATACTGCTATATTATACTGACACACACACACACACACACACACACACACACACACACACACACACACACACACACACACACACACACAAATAATTTTCGAGAGAGAATTTACAGCGTGCTTTCTCTGTATACAGACTTGCATTACTTGAAATAGCATGCCTATTTAAGAAATGCAACATCATTAGATTTACAATTTAAGGGAATCCATAAACCAGTCAATGAATTCATTCCCAGAATGTACCACATGGGAAGCAGATCACTGCCATAACAGCTGTGAGCTTGCTTCAAAAGAAAAAAAAAAGCACATACTGCGGGCATTGTTTTGCTTACCCTGTATATGGACCTGCATTACTTGAAACAGCATGCTTATTTAAGAAATGCAACATTATTAGACTTACAGTGTAACTAAATCCATACACCAATCGATTAATTAATTCCCAGAACATACCACATGGGAAGCAGATCACTGCAATAATGGCTGTGAGTTTACTTCAAAAGAAAAAAAAAAGGCAAAAGGTGGAGATATATCATACTCTCAACTTTACAGATTTTCATAGAATGTCTATATTTTTACCTCATATATTTCATCTCTTTTTTGTTTTTTTGTTTTTTGCCATTGTCTTAGAAGTTCAGTTGTGGTTTGCCTGACTGCTGGAGGTGTGTATCTGTTCGGCAGGTGCTGTTGTTGGCTCAATACTCAACCTTTGCATGGTGTGATGCTGGTGTTGGGGGCAGCAGAGGTATTTGCTCGCTCCACATGTGGCAGTTGGCTTGGGACTTGGCTGGCCTGGGGCTGCTGTGGGCTTTTGAATCCATGAGCTGCTTTTAGTGTGCTGGATGTTTTGAGGTGCATGAGTAAGCAGATGACTGGCATGTTTGCTGATGCTTTCATGTAAATTGTTTCTGCCATTTCTTTGACTGCTGGAAATTGAGCTGTTTTGGTTGAAGCAGGCACATGTGCTTGCGGGGATGGAGTGTGGATGAACTGGAGGCAGTTCGGCTGAGTCATGTTTACACTTTGGTCGGTGCTTTTGACGCATTGCCACAAGTTTAAGGAGTTGTTCGCAGGTGACAAAATGGATCCTGGTAATGGCTATTTGCGCACATGTGCATAGTGTGATTAATGGTCATGGAGCCTTTTTCCTTTAATTGTGAGCTATTCCATAAGTGAGATATGGCATTGTAATTATTCTGTGGCCCTCCTAGTTGAATTTGTTAGATTGGCTATTGGTAGGTGTTCCATGTTTGCCATTTGTTTCACATTGTGGGAGGTGGTGTTCCTCATTTTGGAGATGGAAGGTTGAGAGTTAAGGGCTTGAGACTTTTCCTGCGTGTTTTTCAGATGAAACGTGTTGGCATGAATACAGGTATGCAGTAAGGTTAAGGTCAGGGTGCCAGGTAATGAGGATCCATATCTCCTTTACCTTAGTTAGGGTTTTGGCTGGAGGAGGATCTGTGCATGTCACAGTGGGCCTAGGCTAGATGCAGAGTATGTGTTTAGTGCACATGGCTATAGGTGGTTGTAGACAGATGTTAGTGCACTAAGGTCCTCTTGACAACAGACTAGTCCTGTAGGGATCTGAGCTAGTAGTGTTAAGTAGTTGAGTTGGTTAGACATTCCAGGACTATTATGTGAAGTTATGTGATTTTTGGGATCACAGCTCACCTGTCTGTGTCTTGAATGTTGAACACAAAGAGGAATAGAATGTGCAGGGGTGGAGAGGAGTAGTGAGAAGGAAGGCTTAAGATGTAGTATGTGGTAAATTAGGAAATGTGAAGAGTGAGAGTGGTAGTACAGTGACTGATACATGGGCAGAGGGACTGTGATTTGGAGGCTTATTTGGTAACTGGTATAGATGATTTAGGCTAGGCGTTACTAATATGCTGTTTCTGGCAGTCCAGCTGCACCTTTAATTGATTATGATTACTTCTGTCACAACTATGTAGTGTTTTATCCAAGTAGTAACAGGACCTCTGGTTTGGCAGGGGAAGGCAAATCTACTGAGGTCATTCAGAGGGTGGGCAGGTAATCTGCAAATGCCTTTTTTTTTCTTATTCCTCTCTTTCAGAGGATTTACATTTGTCTTTTCTTTGCAGACGTTGGTGCTGCGTTTGGTGTTCCAGCTGCTTGAATACTATGCAGTGAGGTCACAGATGGTGGAAGCACAGAGTTCGTGTCAGCTGGTGGTCCGAAGGAAGTGGTCTTGTTAGGTGATGGATGTTACTGCAAGGGGTGTTTTGGCCACTGGGCTGGTATGCAGTGAGGTCACAGGTAGTGATACAATTTTATGTGTCATTTAGGCATGTGAGTGTTTGTGCGGTAAGGGAGCAGTGTGAGGACTGGTAAGGATGAGATACATCAGGGGCAAAGTGAAGCAGATGTTTAGGTTTAATTATGGGTAGTTTGGGGTCATCCATAGGTGAGGTGGAGTCATAACAACTGAGATTGAGTTAGTCTTTAGGATCTGGCTGAGTGATTGATTAGCTAAGCAAGCCCTAGGGGGTAGGAATGGGGGAGTCTTTTAACCCTTTCACCTAGTGCATTTACTTGGAGGAAGTGTTTGGAATAGGGCAGTATGTAGATAGTTGAATTAATTGATGTGGATGGAGTTCATTTGATGGAATCAGGAATTGCAAACAGTAAAGTAAGGATGTGGAGGGTTCAGTGGCTTTGTGCCTACATGACAGGGGACGGCTAGGTGTTAAGTTTCCTTAGGTGTTAGGTTTTATTTATTGTATGGCTGTTTGGTTGCAGAAGGATACTAGCCTGGCCTTGCCAATCTTGGTAAGTTATAGGGGTGGGGCTGGGGTATGTTTGTGTGTGACGTGTAGGTTTTGCACATTTGAAGTGTGTGGGTATTTGTTCAGCTGTGCAGGTGACAGTCATGAAGGCATGTTAGGCAACTGAGTTTGCAGCAGCTGAATTGTGTAGGCTATCTTTGTTGTCACATGGATTTCAGTGTAGTTGAATCTTCGTCTCTTATAAAGGAAGGAAGAGATTGTGAAGGTTTTGTGGAGTAGGAATGGGGGATGGGTAGGTTATTGAGTTTGTTTGATATTCTCTGCTTTGGACTGCTAGGAGGTGGTATGTTAGATGTATGGCTTTTTAGAAGTAGGTGAGGTTTGATTGAGCAATGCTGGTATGAAGGTGTTTTGGGGGATAGGTGAGGAACTGAGTGTTCTGTTGGCTATGCTGAAGTTATAAGGCTTAAGCAAGGCATGGTTTTGGGACTCCTAGCAAATGCAGTCCAGGGTCTGTTTCTTTACTGGATGTGAAGGTGACACATTGAAAAAAAAGCTTTAAAGGGGAAATCCAAGGAAAAGCAGCAGATTAAGTATCTTGCTGAGCTATTGGCAGACAGATGAGGTTGCTCATGGGGATTTGCATTTGTTTACAAATGTGACAGGATTTATTGGGTTAGGGCTTACTTTGAGGGGATTGGTTTGTGGCTTGTTTGTCAGCAGCAGGGTAGGACGATTGGAGGAGGGATGTTGAATTTTTGAGTTAGTTTCAATCTAGCTGGCATCTTAGGTTTAGCAGGAGAAGTTGTGGGGAATAGGGTTAATTTTCACTTGGTCAATATGGCAGTGGTATGGGTTGGTGGTGCCACTAGACAATGTGTGTTAGGTGGGTTAGAAGAATTAAATTCTTGCTGCAGGAGTCTAGGGCAGCTTATATAAAGAAAGCATATGGTAGGGGTTTGTTAGCTCTTTTGAATTTGTGTGGCAGCAGCCTAGGGGAAGGAGATTGGTGGGAAGGATTGTTGTGTTATTTGTTTCAGGCTCAGGAACAAAGTGAGTTAGTTCAGTTAGTCAAGGAGGATTTGACTGAGATTAGCATAGTTGCACAGGTGATATGGTTACGTGAATTCAGTAAATCTTGCATGGTAGTTCATTTGCTTGAAAGTTTGGGGTAGGTTTGGGCAGACATTGGCTTTTGACAAGGTAGTTTTTTTTTGTGAGGATTGGAGTTGGTAAATGGAGACTAATTGGGCTACATTCTGTGTGGCATTTGCTTTATGGATGTATTGAAGTCATTAAGAGGGTGGTTTGCTGGTCAGCAAATACTTTCTTGCCTTATAATGGATAGTGTTTATGATGGCAGGATTACTTTTCAATTGATCTATTAGAAAAGGAAATATAATTTTGGTCATTATTATATCCATTGGGCGGAAAAAGGGGGCTGCAGTTAGGCATGATGGCATGCAACTGACCTTGCTTTGTTTTGGGTGACAATGGGTTTCTTAGAGTTCTGGTGGTACATTTGGTGGGCAATGACCTGGGAATGATTACAAAGCTACTGTTAGTAATTATTTGTTTAATTTACAGAGGTTATACAAAGGTATGGGTATTACTTTGGCATGAGAGAGGGATCATCGGTTTAATTTCCACCAGACAGGCAATTGGGTGCTTTGGATATTTATATGATAGATCTTTGGGTGGTTGATAACAGGGATCCAGTTTGCTTCAGAGAGAATGAATACTCCAAAGGATGTTTGGCTTCACCCCTTTTTAATGTATGGTTAAGTTTGGAAGGTTTTGTTGGAAGTTTTATTAGGAAGGAGGGGGAACAGCTTGGTCAGGCTGGTGGGCAGAGAAAAGGGGTAGGCCTGTCTCTCTTCTGTTCCCCTTCTGATGTTGGATGTTCATTTTAATGAGTTGGAAAAGGAGACTGAGCAGTTGGACACTTCTTTATAAGTAAAATAAAGAGTAGAGGTAAGGACGCTGCTTATTTGTTTGGATATTTAATTTAATAAATGGGAAATGAAAGTGAGTGAGGGGACGCTGCTTGGTAAGCAAAATAAGTGAGCGGGGGTAAGGACGCTGCTTATTTGGTCAGGGTGAGAGAGGTCATGCTGCCCTAGTTAACAGTTATATGGATGTTTATGCTGTGATTAATAAATAATATTGGTCAATAAAGTTATGTTTATGGAAGTTTAATAAAGGTCATCAAGCATCATTCAGTGTGATGTGTTTATTCAAGGGGACTTGGAAAAAGGAGGTTTGATAACACACCAATTTGTCCAGGGACATCTTCAAGGGGGAGAAAGATAGAAATAGTAATGGCAATTAAGGGGGTAGGGGAAGGAAGCTAATGGGGATGAAAGGGTTAAATGGGAATGTAGGAATATTGGGAGGAAATGAAGTAAGGGTAGGAAGGGGCTGAATGGGTTTTATGCAAGTGTAACTGGGTAGGGAATCTCATTTTGGCAAGAACCTGCTACCTGCCCTCCCTCCGTTTTTTTCTTCGGAACATTGGGGATTGTGGTTATTTTATAAGGATGGGTAAGTGGAGAAGAGGGGCAGTCCTGTCCCTCTTCTGTTCCCCCACTGGTGTTGGATGTTCATTTCAATGAGCTGGGAAGAGAGAGTGAGAAGTTGAACGGTGCTTGATAAGTAAAATAAGCTAGCGGAGATAGGGATGCTGCTTATTTGGTTGGATGTTTAATTCAATAAGTGAGAAATGAAAGTGAGCGATGGGACGCTGCTTGTTAAGTAAAATAAGCAAGTGGAGATAAGGACGCTGCTTATTTGGTCAGGGTGAGCAAGGTCACGCTGCCATAGTTAACAGTTATATGGATGTTTATGCTGTGATTAATAAATAATATTGGTTAATAAAGTTATGTTTATGGAAGTTTAATAAAGGTCGTCAAACATCATTCGGTGTGATGTGTTTTTTGAAGGGAACTAGGACTAACACAGTTAATCATACATTCCAGCAAGAAACAGTGCAGCTTCAGTGCACAAAAGCTTTAAAAAATGATATTTTGAGGAACACAGGCTTTAATGCAAGTAATACCTAAAATCAATCTAAGTGCTATTAAAGAAGGCAAGCCCTTCTACACCCCACTTATGTAGGTATCCTCAGTCTAAGGTCATTTCAACTCTGAGAAAGAGCAGTAATTTACAAAGCTGGTAGAAAAAAAATGTTTGTTGTCTTCCTGAATCCCTTGATCTTTAATTTAAGAAATGAGCACATCACAAGCTATCACATTCAACATGGCGAAAATGAATGTCAGGTCAACATACTTGAGATGAAAACAAAATATCAGAAAGGTCTTCTGCAAGCCAGTGCAAAGTTATTTAAACTGAAATTGCTTTAGAGCATTGAAACTTATCTGTGCATTCGGTAGTTGTCAGAATGTACAGTGGTAAGATAATTTGACAACCATTGGCACCGTGACATTCTGACAGACTGTTCATTTAATTCCATTTTTAAATATATGAAGATGGACACTTGGAGGACTTAAATCGCCCCTTATAGATGGAAATGACAAAACTACTTTCCCAGTTTAAAAAGAAAAAAAAAACATCAGCATTGTCATTTCTTTTACTATGAATCACATGAGATTCAGTGTTGCTCCAATAGAAACATTATAAAGGGAATTGTAACTGGAGAGAGCACAATATCTTGACAATAATGGCACTTGTTAATCTGGACCCACAGTTTTCCAAGGCCCAATGTTCTAAATAATTGCTGAAAAATGAGGATGCACAAAAATGTGTTTTAATAATACAGCTCAACCTTTGTCCTGTCTTCCCAGTACACCTTACTCAGATTACGATATATCACTTGACTTCAACTGCATATGCATTTAATTCTCAGAAGACCTGTATTTCTTGGATCTCAAATCTATTCTCTTTCTACTTCATAATAGCTATATCCCATTAATATAGTTACAACAATCGTTATCTCAACTTTTCATATGGTATGCAGTGTTTCCTGAGTTAAATCTGAATAATGTCAAGCAGTTTATGTGGTGTGCTACTTAATTCACAATTTTCTAATAGTAGAATTACTTAGACATGAAGGATATCAGTAATCATATCTGACCAAATGAAGATTTTCCCAATTGGAAATAATCTATTAGAAAAAGCTCTCACTCTTCCTGCTTAAGCTGTAATCTCTCCACCAAAGTTATTACTCTGTAACTTGTAAATCAGTTATATGTTTCTGGCTGGTACCACGTGCTTTCTCTTCGATGTCTCCAATTTCTCCTGATTTCCACTGATTTTCAGTGCAATTCAGTTGCAGAGAAAAATTTGCATAGATAAATAAGGAGAAATGTTCCCAAAACACTTTTGATTTGCATGTCAAACTCCACAGCAGAACAAGAAGATGTAGTGGAATCTAAATACAAAACTTGAAAATAAGAGCTTGCCAATAAATACTGCTGTGCATGATCGGTAGATACGGCTCAGTCTGCCATCCTGTCTTTTTCTTCATTTAGTGGGCATCACATCTGAAAAGCCAGCATATGTGCTTCAGGTTAAAAAAATAACTAATGTGCTTACTAATAAGTTAAATATAACTGTGGACATGAACATTTTTCAATGAAACTATTATGCTAGTATCTTGTTTAAGTTGTATTAATGTTGATACACATTTTTATGTTGAGTGTTTTTTTTTTTTGAATGAGTGGGTGTAAGCAACCACAACTGACTAAATTAAGATTTTCTTCTTGCTTAAAGTGTAATCTCTCCTGAAAAGTAATTACCCTGGGACTTGTAAAGCAGTCATATGGTTCTAGCTAGCATCACATGCTTTTTCTTAGTTGTTCCTACTTCTAAGTGATAGCCTGACAAGTTTCAATCCCCCTCGATCCAGAAAACTGTACTGCGTATACTGAAACATACACAGCTAACCTATATCATCATGTAAACAACTGTATCTGTATGTAGCAGAACAATTCAGGGTAAACCCTTTAAAACAAACCTTCCTAGTGTAATTGCAATATCAATGAGCTTTATAACAAAAGGAATACAATTGTGACCAAAAATAAAATGCACAACACCAAGCATGTTAGAAATCCCATCACTAAATTAAATAAGCAGCTTAAGAGTCTAATTAAAAACCACACATGTCAAATCTGAGGCAAAAAATAGCACAGCACCTTCTTCGACTATGTCCATAATCTCAAAACTGGTGTGCAGCACTGAGTTGATTGTGAATGACACCACCTATATTGAAACTGAAGATATACATACCAAACTTTCTGGCCAATAAATTCATCTCCAGCTTTACTCCCTCTCACCTCAGAATACCTCACAAGAAATATCAAAAACCAATACACTCCCAGCTGTCAAACAGGGCCAAATTTAGGAAGTTCTCTCAAAAGCCAAACATTCTGCATATACGAGTTCTGACAATATCCCTGGAGGTATACTGAATAGCACAACGCATTACTTATTCATGCCCTAACAGTGCTGTTCAATTTCAGCCTCCAAATGGGCTTCATATCAAGTGAATGGAGAACAGCATTAGATACATCCCTGCACAATGGAAGGCCATCCATCAACCTGTTAACTACTGACCCATAAGTCTCACCAGCCTCATAAGAGTTTTCATGGAATTAATCTTTAAAGAAATTGGAAACGTACAAAGACTGGAACCATCTCAGTTCGGCTTTGTCAAGGACAGGTCATGCTTACTTAACTTAGTAGACTTTTTTTGAAAAAGTCACTAAAGCAACAGACAAAGCTAAAAAGTGTACATGCCACCTATCTAGACCCAGTCAAAGTTTTTGACACAATACCACTCAGTCATTCTAGAATATAACTGGTGCCAGAGTCAAGGAGTAAAGTTAAATGCCAAAAAGTGATCATTGCATTTATTGGGAAACTGACTACCCGCAGAAACTACCAAATTGACAATACACCCCCAAAAGTCTATCTAGTAGTTAGTGATGTATGAATATACATAGACAGTGACTTGGCATTCAACCAGTATATGTCTACTATTGTCAGGAAGTCTTATATTGCTTAACTTATAAATGAAGGGATAGCACCTCAGTAGAGAGATATCATTGTCTCACTTTACTTAACCCTCATTCAGCCCATCATTGAGTATAATACCCTGTTTGGTATGTCCAAATATGTGTAACAAGAAGAGTGCCCACAGAGGCTCCTCACAAGGTGAATACAGGGGCTAAATCAAATGACCTACATGGACTGCATCAAAGTTATATTGCTATACCCAGCATCTTATGGGTTATCAAGAAATGACGTGTAACTGGCCTGTAAGGCATCCTCTGGCCCAGTATTAATAGACCAACTGCACATCTGCAAGTCAAATAAAATCAGAAATACCCAGTCCGGAAAACTTAACCTCTTCTGAAACATAAACAGAGCAGTTTGGAAGGACAGATACATATCCCAGAGGCTATAGCTACTCTCGAACAGACACATCATCCGTGTAAAATGAAGCTCATCCCTGTCCATATGAAATGCAGCTTAGGTCAATGAATGGGAATGAGGAACTTTACCCCAGTACTGTCCCCTGTGCTACTAATGGACAGAGGCAGCAGTGATGCATAAGTAATAATACTGCAGTATACTAATACTAGTGCTACAAGTATGAGCTCTATAAATACTAAGAGTGTGGAACTTAAAGAAAATAAAATAAAGTGAAATTCAGTATAGATCTTGATGAAAAGAAGCAAACATTATCCACTCTGTGAATCAGACATGAATCACAATTAAATGTGCAAAGGGCAGGGCACAGTACAGGATGAGGGTGAGGTTACAGGAGGCAAGCTTGACACAAAAGAACTGCAAATGCATATGCAAAATGAGGGTCAGAGCAAGTAAGCGCTTTCGGGGCCAGTAGCTCCAGATGTATAGAAGTCAAAACTGAAGAATATCTGGGTGTGCGTGTGAGGTAGCATGAGCACCATGGGATGTACTGTGTCTGGGTCTGCAGGAACGCAGCCAAAGCAGTTGTACTAGCACTATGCCTTAGCATCCTAGACAGGTGTGAGTTGTGCATGGTAAAGAATTCAGTTTACCAGTACCTCCCCGTCCATGTGAGTTACTTTTGTCAGGAGTTGGACTGCAAGTTCTAGGATCCTGGCAAGAAGTCCGGGTAAAACCTGAATGTGAACGATGTCTGCTGAATGAGCTCTCATCATGACTATGACTTCTTTGTCTACCACACCTGAGTTTGAACACCTTAAACACTGACAGAGCAGTGCAAGTAATGCAAGTATAGGATTGGGAGTTGGCATGGTTAATATCTCATGACGTAAAGGCTGTTTGGTCTTGTGGATGCTGACCCTCCCCCAGCAGATGTTGCATAACATACACTTCATACTCCAGCTTGTCATTCATCCAATCTAAGTAGTAGCATATATAAGGTTCATGCAGTCTTGCACATCAGAATGCACAGCATGCAGTACTTTGACCATCTCTTCTCAGGCAATGGTGTAACTTACCTGTGCCTCAGTGATGGCCCTGCACATATGTTGGGTGGCAGATACTAACACATCAACATCATGAGGAGGGCAGTGAGCATGCATCCTTTGAGCATCTGTACTGACGTCCCTGTATGGTACTTCACCTTCACAATGGCTAGGCAGAGATTCCAGCAGCTCTGCAACTACTGTGACTTATCATGTCCGTCTTAACATGTCCAATCTCAGATGTTTCCTTGACATGTCATGGGTATGCCTAGACATACTGGCTATGTTCACAACTTGGGAGGGGATGTGGGAGCCATATCTTTCAAGTCAGACATATTTACAAACCCAGACTGAGCCTGCTCATCACCACCCTCATTGTCAAATGCTACCAGTCCTCTAACATCAAGTGATAGAAGCTCCACAGTACTGGTGTCAGCCTCACCTCTACTTTCACCAGAAAAACAGGAAATCAGAAGAAATACAAAAAGAAATTATCAGAACATGCTACAAAAAAAACAGAACGAGCAACAACAGATGGAAATACACTTTATAGCAAGGTATATTTACAGATCTATAAATAAATGAACACAAATAACTTATGTCCATACCATGTGCTGGTGGTCATTGAACCTCAATGTCAAATGTCCCAAAATATAGAAATTTGCAATTAATAGAGTTATTCTAAGTATTAAAGAGAATTAGCCCACATAAACAAAAATTATTATAACTCTACACCACATTGATATAGATAGATAGATAAATAGATAGATAGATAGATAGATAGATAGATAGATAGATAGATAGATAGATAGATAGAGATATATGTAGGTTCATATGTGTATGTTAGGCTAACAACCTTGGTAAGATTAAGCAGGGTCTTGTGAGATGAGACATTTAAAAGCAGGAGCCAGAGAGATGAACCATGTATATGCTGTCTTTGTCCATTAGGGAAGTAGGTGCCAAACCAGGGATGACTATCCTAGTCACCATCCATTTGTTCATGCTGCACTTGAATTAGGGAAAGGGAGGGAGTCTATTTCACATGGATGGGGAGCCTGGTCCAGAGAAGGGATAGCCCCTGGGATACATACCTGTCTCTCCAGCAGGTCCTATTTATATCACAGGCAAGATTTAAGTCTTTAGATGGGTAATTCTGGTGCTGTTTATTTTGAGGATATGCAAGAAGTCTATCTGAGTGGGGTCTAAAAATGCCTTTTATGATAGACATAGATCTTCCTTCAACAACCTGGAAGAAACAGAATACAGGTAATGAGCCTTGAGTAATTCAGCATAGGACATGTTATTTATGTCCTATATTCCTTTGGTGAGGCCTGTCTGTAGACTATACAATTGTCAGATGTGTTGGGTTAGGTACATACCAAATATGACATTGTAGTCAATGATAGACCTGATAAGTGATAAATATAGTGGGGCCATGACCTCCTTGGACCTAGGTGCTATACCTTTGTTTATAAGTTGCATAATAATTATTTCCTCACTACTGTAAACACATGATGGTCATAGGGTAGATGTATCCCCAAATCTCTGACTACTGGGTCATCTCTTTGGCATATTTTTGTCAATATGATAGTTACCAGAGGTAGCTGACTTCCCAAAGGATACTATTATGCATTTTGTGTCATTTAGTTTTAAGCTATACCTCTGACAGCAGTTATTTGTTTGTATCAGCCCTTCTTGGTGGGCATTAGTGCCAGTAGGGCATCTATGACTGCTACTAATTTTCAGATGTCTGCATATTTGCATTGCCGTAGACCCTTTGCAGGTAGTCTTGACTTCCTAGAAGTAGATTCCAAAAAGGAGTGCTCCCAGGATTGATCCCTGAGGGATTCCACTAGTGACTGGCCACTTTGTAGAGTTAGACTTCCCAGTTCAACTTTTTTGGGTCCTGTCTGTAAGCCAGCTGGATATCCACATAGTAACATAAGATTTTATAGCTAACACCATGGGTTTGTCAACAATGCCTGAATGAGGTTTTGTTTCAAATGCCTCAACCAGGTCAAGGTAGGCAAGGAAATCCACCAGATTAAGTAGGCATGACCTGCCCTTGAAGAAAACTAACTGGATTGAATCCAGTGTCTGGAGATTTCCTATGTCATTATTAATCATTTAAATTATAATTATTTGCATAGCTTTGCTTATGAGACCAGTGAGAAATATAGGTCCATAGTTTCCAGTGTTGGTAGATGGCCCAGCCTTGTGCAAAGGGATCATGGTTGTTTGCTCTGCATTCATCAGGCATGAAGCCTGTTTAGGCACTGCAGTTAGATATTAATTCCAGAGGGCCTGTCAGGTCATGTTTCTTGTTATTTAAAAGGCAGCCTGGTATATTACTAGGTCCATCAACACAGTGTTCTGGGTCTTAGAGATAGCATTGTGGATATGTTCCCTAGTGATAGCTATATTTGATAATATTTCCTGGGTGGAACAGTTGGAAAGAAGAGTAACACTAGAGCTGAATTTGTCTCTCAGTTTGGTTTTGTCTGGCTCAGTATTGGTTTCTTCATTCACAATGAGCTCAGCATACACTTGTGTTTTGCTTTTGAGGTTGAAGACATAGTTAAAGAATGCTTTGTAATTGTCCTTGGCCTGCAAGGAGAACTTTCCCTCAAATTTGTCTTTAGTAGACCCTTTTGCCCTCTGAGTTATTTGTTTAGTTTGATGAAAGAACTTAATCCTCATACTCAGAAACTTTTGCCAGAAAACCATGAAACAGAAGTAAAGGAGCACTGCAGTAGCAACTGTTCTACCTTCATTAAAACACAACCCTGCAAAGTATAGACAATACTCATTTTGCTAATAAAACATACTGAAATTATTCTTTAAGCAGTAGTTGTATAGATATACCTTGGTAGAAATTGTAAGACAGTTTTTCAAAAAATAACGCAAATGCAACATTCTAATAGCAACAGTAGTTTTGTTTTGCAACACTTGGAAATCCAAACAGTCTTCCTTAGCAGAAAGGAACTTCTACAGCTCCAGGTTGTGTTCATATCATGCAGATTAATCCATCTGGGCACACTGAATATGTAAAGTGGTTGTAACTTCATTACTATTCTTAGATCACCCAATTTATTCAAAGTTCTGGGCAGGTAAACATGGTGTTAAGACCTACATGATGCTGTGCACCCACCTGAACAGTACAAGAGCAAATATGTAGAACTTTGGTAAAGTAATGCCTTACAATTATGCCTCTTTACCAGCTGAGCTTGTTTAATTGCTTGTTTGTCTCTCCTGCTAATGGGAAGCACACCTACAGAGGGTGTCTCAGAGAGAGTAGGCTTACTGACAAGTTTTCATGCACAAATATTGACTTAGATTATCTTTATATGCACCTTAGAAAAATATTATAAAAAGATTGTGTGCCTGTAAGGACAAAGTAACTGTAAGTCATGTCAAATGTATACAACTTACACATACATAAAAAGTCAAACTCATTAAGAAATGTAATACATTTTTAGTGCAAAAAGATAAAAATGAAGTAATGCATACACACACACACACACACACACACACACACACACACACACACACACACACACACACACACACACACTATAAAATTATGACAATGCTGTCTTGCAAACCTTTGTACTTTCACGTTTCACTATCATAACATGCAAGTAGCACATTCCACAAGTCTTCTGTTGTGAAAGGAAATTGACACGTGTGATAGCATGGGTATATTGCTTTCTAAATGCAAAATGCCAGAATTACTAAGCTCTGTGCATGTGCTCCACTTTCTATATATAACATATATCACTGTTGAGGTGATAAGCACTATTAATCATGTCAGTGTTTCAGTTAATTCAATGGTTTAAGGGTTCTCCTCTAGAGAGGTTGCCTTCTCTGTGAAAGTTGGAATCCTTATTGCCTACCTTTTAAGTGGATATGGCCACATGTTTGAGAAATCATCACAGTGATTCATAATTATTATTTTTTCTTCATCCTTTGTGTGACCCTTGGTATTGTGTATTAGTGACTGTCAGAAGTGATTATCACTGAATGACAATCCACTTCCCAAGGCAAAAACTCAAAAACTTATCTCATGTGCACAAAGATTTAGCCATCATTAGTGCAAATGAGAGTGTCTGAGGTGTGTTTTTAGTCAGCACTCTGGACAGTACTGGTTGGAGAATATACAACTTAATATAACTTGCTCAATGGGTCAATGTGTTAATGAAGTATGTTCTGAAAAACAGCACAGGCAGTTCAGGGATTAAATCCACCTTAGTTACATTTTAATTTTAGTGGAAGCAACACATCTTTATTTGCAGTACTTGAACGTGAGCTATGCTTGCAATATAAAATGTGAATGTTACAACACAAGTGTGTGTAAAGGGTAACAGACAGGATAACTATGATCTCTGTCACCTGCAATACTCATACTAATGATTATTGTAAAAACACACTTATATATGCAATATGCTACAAAAAACATTATTGAGCAAAGATATAAGGAATTAGTACTGGTAACATAATGATGGGAGTTCTAAAAATATGTCTGAATATGATTTCTATAAAATTATATTATTCATTACCTCGAGTGTACATTGTTCTGCTATATGTGGTATAGAACATTGCCTGCTATGCAGTGCTTATGGCCACTTCCTCAATAAGTCTTATATCATTAATGCATCATGATGACAAAGAAAACATTGAATAACAAGAACAATATCAGTGAGATAGTGATGTTATGTTTGTGATGATTGCCATAAACCACAGCAGAGAATGTGCCTAGATGTGGCAATATATCATTTGTTCAGTAACTAAGATATCATCTTTAAGGAGCAGTTGATGGAGACACTGTGGAACATTTGCATATACAATGATCAGCACACATGGGCATTTCTTACAGTAATACTTTACACCTAAAGTGGACATTGAAGAAATCATACCAATATTGCATTCCATTCCATTTATGCCTAGCTTGTCTGCCATTGTACACAAACTGGTACACATCTAAACTGATGAGCAATTCCCTGCCATTTTCCATATATCCTTGAGAAGACATGGCAGGCTATGGTGAGGGCAGTGTTCCATTTAGAGTCAAAGGCTGTTGTCAGGAGGAGTCCATGATTTTTATTAGACCTCTCATAAAGTGTTATAGCTGAAGGCTGTTGCTTGATTACTATAACAAGTTACATTACAAGGCTGAGACTTGAAATAGCTTGGTCAAGGCTGTCACCAGTGCAGCTGGTATTCCATGCACTGGCGAACAATGTTGTAATCATTGCAGTGACTTCAAAAGGCACAAGCAGGACCTTCTTTGCTGAAGGGAAAATATTTTCAAACCAATGACCAACCTCAGTTGTGTAAGTATAGTGGCCCACTAATAAACAAAAGGCAATGGCTTGCCAATACTAAAAATGTTTCATTATGATTATGTTTTATACTTTTTGTTATGTATAGCTTCTGAAGTGATAGAAGGACATATGGAGGCACATCAGGAGAAACTACAATGCCTGAGAGAGGCATGAGATAAGTATGGTTTAAGTATGAATGATATCCATATAATAATAGGTCAGAAATTGAAATCACTTCATCATTTCTGTGGGTATCAGTCCATAATTGCTCGACATAGCAAATAATGAGCAGGCATACCCTCTGTATAACAAACATACATGCCTGTTCAAATGCATCTTGCAACATTGGATCAGCCAATATTTCAGTCAGACTAGCAGTGTATAGGTTCAAATCCAGGCAGCAGCAATTACCCTATATTATGTTAAAGTTTATCATTTTGCAATCACTAAGTTAGAATAACAATGTAATCATTTATGTGCACCTTTTATCAGTTGAAATGCATAAAGCAGATATGCAGTAGTCACACAACTATTTGCCTAATGCGTATAATAATGAGATTAAATTGTGCAATTTAACACACACACACACACACACACACACACACACACACACACACACACACACACACACACACACACACACACACACACACACACACACACATACATATGACTTTACATTCATGTGGATATGACAAATCTTGACATATTTGTGTGGCAATATGGGTGGAATGTGATATATTACAATTACATTAAATTTATGCTAATTTCTGATATTTTCTATTTCTTTTTATCTTCATAATGACATTTGGATTATAATGCCCACCTCAAAATGATTGACCACCAGCATGGGAAGCTAGACTGGCCACAGGGATTAAGACTGCCATCCCTCCCAAGTTGGCACCACCATAGGCGGCAAAGAAACCCAGCACTTCTGGGGCACAACCTGACAATGTTGCCTCCACAACTCCTGCACTACTTGTGCCAACTGTGTTGGGAAATTCTTACTTGGGGGCTGGTGCATTAGTACCCTCCAGGAGTAGTGTCAGTGGAAGTGGTGATTATTTCATCAGTCAGAAACTGACAGGGTTAGTGGAAGAAATAATGGAGAGGAGCCTTGGTGCCTGCTTTGGCAGAATAGAACAATTCCTGCATCAAATAGCCAAATCAATGACCCATTCATTGCTGTCCAGTGTGTCTGTGACAGGTGACGGTGATGATAGTTCTTAGGGTGAGGACAGCATTCTCATTGTGTGCATGCTGAACAAGGATGAATCTCACAAATTCCCTACCTATCCCCAATCATAGTGTCTCCCAACCTTTTGTGTCTACCAAAATTCCTGTTTGTCTTGCATGAATTGTATGTCTGTACAACTACCCTTGCATCAGATAAACTCCCAGCAGAATACCTCCATATTGCAGCCAAATCCATTGTATACCCTATTTCCATATTAATTAACTGATCTACAGCAGAGCAAACAGTACTTCCCTCTGGAAAATCTCTCATATAATTCTTTTTTATATAGGTGTCACCTCAAATGAATTGTCCAACTACTGACCAATAGCCATACTATTCCCATTGCCAAAATATTGGAAAAAATGTATTCACTCTCAGATACTACACTATCTCCTATTTAACAACCTTCTTACCAAAATACAACATGGACTCCATTCATGCCATTGCACTACGACTGCTCTCATCAGTTTTACTGACATTGTCAATCAACAGCGGAACCTAGGTAATCTAGTCTCTACTGTCTTTCTAGACCGATCTAAGGCATTTGACACAGTCTCTTACAACAAACTCCTAGCTGTTGTCTCTGAACTCAACCTAGATAATTCCACCCTGCTCTGGTTTAAAAACTATCTCTCCAACCATCATCAGGCCATTAAATGGATGGACTCCCTATCTCCTCTCCTTCCAGTTACCCTAGTCATACAACAGGGGTCTATAATTGGACCTGCTCTTTAACATTTTCACAAACAACATACACAAAGCCACCCAACAAGCAAATCTGGTCCAATTTGCCGATGATGCCACACTAATCTGCTCCGATTCCTCTCTCCAAATTCTTCAAGAAAAAATAAACAGGAATCATTCACTGCCATAGAAACCTGGCTGTCCAACTCTCAACTTATTCTAAATCCTAATATAACCCAACTCAAGCTTTTCTATCCCTCCAATGCTAGTGATCACATACCCCTTTTTAAAATATCCTCTAGGACAACACCTTCATCACTCAGTGCTACAAACTAAACTACTATGGATAATCATTGACCAAAACCTGAATTCAATGTGCATTACTACCTCATGTTAACACTTGTATCATACTATCTTTGTATTATGGAGATTAATTTTGTAATGACTATGTTGAATATTTTGTACTGACTGTTTTTGCTTTTTTTTTTGTATTGTGATGTACTGCTAGGAGCTTTTCTGTGTATTATGTAAATTCAATACTGACTGATTTGGATATATTTTTTGTATCATAATATACTATGTGGTGCATTTCTCCCTGTAGCCTCCACTGAAAACAGGCAATTTCTGGCCAGTCAGACATTTCTGGTAAACAAATGTAAAATAAATAAATGTACATGTTACTTAACCTAGCCACTTACCTAACCTGATTATTCCTACCCACTTTCCCCAACAATGCTTTCTCTCAAAAAAAAAAAAGCCAAATACATAGCTTTCCGCTTCACCTATGTGTGTACGTCTGTATGTGTATGACACAAGTGATTTGGTCCAGTTGGCCATAAAACATGATTAAGTTGTCACACACCCTTGATGTGATAATTGTCCAAATTCCCCAAATTATTTGTGGAGGTACACTGTTAGCTTACGAAAAAATTGATAGCTATGGTGCTCTCCCACCACCATCCTGCACTTTCCTCCATTTTTCCCTCCTGTCTCCTACCCTCTGCTTGACTCCCATTTTACCAGTGTCCTATCAATCCCTTTTTACACCATTAACCTGGTCAAAAATAGATTCACACACCACATCCATGGCCAGAAATGTCCAATAAAACAATCTCTCCCTTGGCATCTTGCATCAATGCCAAGTGATGCTTCAAATCCTATGATAAAAGCAAAACATTTTACCTTCAGCTGCAGTAGTATGTTTCTTTTTGTGAAAGTGTACTTAGCTTCACTGCATGACAAAAATGAAGAATGATAGCAGAGAGCAGACAGTTATTATATGTTTAACAGGCTGTAGGATCGAATATACATCATATATAATGTTTCAAATCTCATTACATTAATGATGTCTGATGCAGACATATTTATTCCCTTGCTTCTTATTTTTTCTCAATGTCCCATCAAGCATGTAAGTTTTATTACACAAAATATGACTTGCTGTGTGGTGTGATCAGATAAATATCTAGTGTATAGAATGTGGATGATGATTGCCATGTATTCAAATCCAGGAGTACGTCAAACTTTAGTTACATTTTTTTCTTTTCAATAACATTTCCCTTCTGAATATTTGCATATTTATATTAGTCCAGCATATCCCTTTATTTGGTATACTTCTGTCCCACCCCTGCTCATACCTTTTTACCTTTAAGTGCAAAACATCTGGACATAGCCAAAAGTAGTGGGGGGATAAAGACTCATAACTTAGGACCCATTACAATAATTGCTCTTACATACCTAGAAAGTTGCTATAATAACAGATTATGCAGTAGCTTCTGAAGTCTGGCGCATAGATGATTGTCATCATACTGTATTTCAGTCCTCAATGTTTCTCTAAAAAACAAAAGTTATTTAAGGGATACAACAATATGGTTTAAACATGTGGACATTCAGCAAACCTGTGAGCAGTGGAAAGATATGCCTGTGTTGTATCCATATTATGAAACCTTAGATTAATGATCATGAAACATGTTTAAATGATGATACAGAAAAATTAATAGAACACACATATGTAATGAAATGGCACAGTATCACAAATGTCTATATGTCCATACTCCTTAGTTGTAAGACACTTGACATGGAGCACCATAAACTGCTGCTATTCCCTAGTCTAGGTTCAAAAACTGAAAAAAGTAATTACACATGTGGCAATACTTGCCACCTGTTGTGCAAATAAGCTTGGCATTGTGGCAAACTGAAATTAATGTCAGTGGCTTCTTGTGTATGATTTAACTCATTCCTTAGTTGTGAGACACTTGACATGGAGCACCATAAACCACTGCTATTTATTGACTCATTGTAGGTATGACAGAAGTTCATTGTGATACTGTCTACTTAGTACATCATGTAAATGATGTTTACACTGAAACACATTATCTTTCCAAATGTGTACCAATGAAGCAGGGCTTTTAGGCACATAGTTGTAGAGCAGTAGTGTGAGTGCACCATTATGTGTTCATCATGTATGTCTTGTATTTATCTTGCACAAAGTATACACATCACAAAGTCAGTACTATGATACACAAACTAAATGACAATTGCATACAATGATCATGAGATTAACAGTCAGAAATGGATGAGTGGCATTCCACTGGTTGTCACCTGTGATTATCATCCATCATATACATAGTCAATGTACCTTAATGCTATACACATAGATATAATCCGTGCTACAATAATATTCACAAATGAAGTGAAGTGATCTTTGCAGCAGTATGTAGTGAATTGTGATCAACACTTTTCTGTTTCTGTCTGCCTATAAAACACATTCCTATTCATCCAAACATGTCATGTACACCACAACTATAGTCTATCAGACACTTGTTATACAACATCTCTTCTTGGTTGTTGATGCAGTGTTGTTTAGATTGTGTATTTAGATAGGTGGTTGTTCAAATCCAGCAATGTATAACCAGTGTGAATGCGTGTGAATATCATGCTGAGTTGGACTGGCATATTCAACTGATCTGGCATATATACCTCTACTCAGGAGAGACATTTATACAGGGAGGGTGCTCCTCAACAACCTCAGTCTTTTTTAGCCAAATCATCTGTTTTCCAACACAGTGATAAGGTCATTCCTTCAAATATGTTTTATCTCACAACTATAGAAGAAGCACCTCCATAGCATGAGCAGCTACTGCATTGTTCTCTAGATTTTGTACCTGGGGAGGTAGCTGTTCAAATTCAGAAATGACTAATTAGTGTGAATGTGTGTAACTGTATTGCTTGGTAGGACTGGTATATCCAATTGATCTGGAATTTATAGTTCCATAGAGGAGAAACATTTATACAGGGAGAGTGCTACCTAGCAGCATCAGTCCCTTTTAGCCCAGTCATCTCCTTTGCAACACAATGGTGTGGTCATCCCTTCAAATATTTTCTATCTCATACTTGTATTAAGACTTGTGGTATGGTGGTTGATATAATGTTTGCTAGATTGTTGATTTAGATAGGTAGGTGTGCAAATCTGGCAATTACTGACTAGTGTGTGTGTGTGTGTGTGTGTGTGTGTGTGTGTGTGTGTGTGTGTGTGTGTGTGTGACTGTAATGCTTGACAGATCTTGTGTGTACACTTCTCCTCATTTGAAATATTTAGGGTGAGGTCTCCTACAACTCTTTCAGTCAGTTTTAAGGCAAACGTCTGCCTTGCCACACAGTGATGAAGTTGTAGTTTCAAATATATTGATTCTCACAGTTGCATTAAGATTTCTCCTTTGGCATGAGCAGCTTCTACATGTTTCTCTACACTGTGTACATACATAGGTAGGCATTCAAATCTGGCAATGACTAAATTATGTGTAGCTATGGAGTATCCATGTAACTCTAGTGTTAGCAATGAGTGGCTTATCTAGCAGGTTTTATTTGCACACTTCCCCTCAGTAGAGATATTTACATGTGATGAGATCTGCCACAACTCTTTCAGCAACGTTTAAGCCAGACATTTGCATTGTCACACAATGAGGAAGTCATACTTTCAGATACATTAATATTAACAGTTGTGGTAAGATTTCTCCTGTGGTATGACTGTCTAATCCAAGATTCTTTAGAGTGTGGAATTCTCTGGCAGGTGTTCACATATCGCAATGTGTAAGAAATGCAAGTCTGCACAACAACAGTAACAGATGGGAATGCATTAAGCAACAAATACTGATGTGGTTGACTTGACTTGCATTTCTGAAAACATTGACCTGGCTAAAGTGAATGCTATTAGAGAAAAAGAATTCTGAGGCAGAGAATACATTTTAAGGGAAGGGGGCATAACCATTGCAAAAGATGTATTTTGTTGCATGAAATTTAGCAGAATGCACATTAATTAATCAATGTTGTGGAATACTTCTTGTCATTTGCTGTTTGGTGGCAAAAAACTTCTGATAATTTGCCTTTGCCAGAATGGCTGTGCCAACAGCCATGTAATGGACATAGTAGCCAATGTGCAGAAGATATAAACATTGTTATAGGCCAGTGTACACCTCTTTTATGCAACCTCAAGCAGTTTCTACAGTTCACTTACTACTTGATAGTAGTGTTGCACCTGTCTGTGAGGTATGGTGCCTGATGCAACTGAGATATTATGGATGTGTTGCACATTGCTCAACCTGGAGAATGTACTGGATTCTGACATGATAGTAAATTGCTTTCAGTGGTGCACTATGTCAGGCTGCATTAACTTGTTTATGTGTGGCAGCAGCAGGGACTACACAAATAAGCCCTATGTGCATTTCCATCCAGACACACATAATAAATGTAAATGGTACATGCATCAGTTATCATAACACAATGACTGACACCAAGTACATTTTGGTTGTAATTACTTCTCCTAGGGGCTAACTATCATGGGTGGTCTTCCCTTCACACATATCGAACCATGTCCATAGGCATACATTGGCTTTTGTAGACAAACAATCCTGATGTTAATAGACTGTCTCCACATGATTCATATCTTCTAGGATTTCTATCTTACATTATTTCTCATGACATGTACCACATCTCCCTTGTAATTACATCTCATCTGTTAGTTATACATCTCTACCATAGCATCGCAGCATACTCTTTAGTTATTATGCTGTTTATAGTGACAGTTCTGTTTCTATGACAGGTCAGTGTATATTGCCCACATACTGATTTGGGATCTAATAACTATCCCAATTACTACACTCCCAACCATACACGTTGCTTCTACAGCTTTCATTTTTGTTTCAGCTATCAGTACTTGTCGGACTATTATGTCCATTGTTTTTTATTATTCCTCATAATTGTTCCACAGGTTTTATTTAGGTATTTTCTCATTCTCCCTGGATTGTTACTTCATTACATATAAACCAATGGAATTTTTACACTTGTGTTACCTGTATGTCTGTACACACATAACATTTGATTCATTTTAAATATATACCGGCTGTGCTTTATATCCCGATATACCTGACAATGCTGCTGACTTTTCTACAGTTCCAGTGAGTGCAATGTTCTGCTATGTCATGTTTGCATGACCACTAGTATCATATTCCTCTATCCCAGAGTTTTACTCCAGTTTAGCTCTTTACCTCTTATTCCCTTGTAATAATGTGTGACCTTTGAAAAAATATGTATGAATTTTTACTTAAAAGTTTATCATGATGCTGATTAGAGGTATACACATCTTTCACTTCTCTTAAAGTTCTGGTAACATCTGAAGTTAATAATTCTAACATTTAAAAAAGTCTCTGATTGACCATGATTATTTCTGGATTTGTCCCTGTTGTGCCTTTTAATTATAACCTGCTTATTGAGCTTAGGCTTGTTTACAATCCAGTGTGTACTCTGTCTACATGAACCTACTGTACGTCAAAGTGGCTGAAAACATATACTCTAGCCGTGAGTAGGGGCTGCTTGATTTTTAGGGTTGCTTAGATTCCTGCATAACTGATGAGCCTGTTGTGCAAAAATGGCCAATCATCATGTTAACTTTATTAATGAATCCCTGGAAAAGTCTCTCCCAAGGGAGGTTTAAGCACAAAAACATTGCTAAAAACTGAAACAGAAATATATAAGGTGGAGCTCTAAGGAGATGTGAGTGTGGAGCATTGGATGATTCCAGTAACAATGGGAATGGAATCAGAGTATATTTATTATGGAACAAGAAATTCAACAATGTTACTGGAAGGACTACTAACGGATAATGGGCCAGGCAGAACAGAAACAGCTAGCCAAGAACTACCAGAAGAAGCAGGTAGAAAGTAAAGTACACAGGATAAGTGCAGGAGATGGAAAAAATGGAGAATATTTAAAAGAGGGTGAACTAATCAAAGAAAGATTTAAGAAATATTACAGGGAGATTTACAAACAGCAGAAGGGACAGAAGTCTCAGAATGGAAAAAGGAAAATAATGTACAGGTATATATACTGGAGGACAAGCAAAGAGACAAGCTGAATGCAGAAGTGATAAGGAATAGGATAAAGAAAAGATATATAGAAGATGAAGTAGAGGAAAACTGGAGAAGCAGATGGATCCCCCCTAGAGGTCTACACATGAGGATGGGAGGAAATGTTGAAGGTCCAATAGGAGGAATACAAGAGAAAAAAAAACCTGGGCAAAATATTTAAAAGCACAAGTAGGACCAGAATAACCTTGAAATAATAATCCTCTTTTGCCTGGCTGAATTGGTGCTTGAGAAAGAATAGTCCAAAAAGACAGCAATCCAAACAACAGTTGCCACAAGTTTATTCAAAATATGGTCAAGTGCTTTCTTCCAGGAAGCCTGGACTTCATCAGAACCAATTATTTTCCCAGAAAGCCTCCATTTAAAAATAAAATTCAACCAATCAAATCACTTCGATCGATACATGTCATAGAATTTAAAATCACAATTAAACATTTTAATTTATACAAAAATACATAAAAGAAATTTTCAAAAATACATTAAAATATTAACTAACACAATTGATTCAAAGTGTCAAAGCTCTATGCTTTAAAAATGGCATGATAGATATAAATTCATTAATACCAGGGGTGTGGGTAGCATTTAATCTTATTTGCCATTTCATTTCAGCTATTTCTAATGCATTTGCTCAATCTCCCCCTCTGAAATCTTTGTAAACAATTTCTAAAATGCCAAATAAAAACTTTGTGCAGCCTGGATTACTATTTAAATGTCTAAAGAGAGCATTGTTTGTGTTTTTCTCTCTAATGGCATATAAATGTTCATACATTATTCTACGTAGTGTCATTTCGGTTTTCCCTATATAAAAACTAGAACAACGAAGACACAATGCCAGGTAAACACAACCCTTTGTACCACAATTACCCACAACTGTGTTTATCCTAACCCCATATTCACCTATATTCAAAATTGTATCCTTAAGAATGTATTTACAATAATTACAATGCCCACATCCAGTAGTACCTTTCCCAGGTATACCTTTGAAAAGGGTAGGATGTTCAAACAAAAATTTTAAATTCACATTAGTTTTAAACACAAACGTTGGGTTGTTCCCCAAAATGGGTAGAAGTTTGTTATTTGCTCTAAAAAGGACTCAATTCTTACTTATAATATCTTTAACATTTTGGCTGTAGCAACCAAAAGTTAATACCATGCTACTTGTGTGTCCATCAGGGTTGACTGTCTCATCACTAATCCTCATTGGGTTACCCAGTAATGGAGTGTACTTGACCCCCCCAATTCTCCTTTACAACCCTGTACATATCCAAATCTATTTTTTCTGGGTAACCTCTGTTCTTAAAAAAATTAGTAAGCACTTCCATCTCAATAACAAATTGTTCAAATGTTGAACACATTCTAGCCACTCTAATAAATTGTCCTTTCACAATACTTTTTTTCATTGAGAAGGGGTGGCTACTACTAAATTCCAAATAATCATTGGAAAAAGTGGGTTTCCTAAATATACTGGAAGAAAATTCTTTCCACACAGGTTCCTTATGAATTGTCATACCCAAATAGTTAATTTCGTCATTATTATGCGTAGAGATGAACTTAAAATAATCACAAATACTGTTAATATATTCACTAAATTTTTCACCATACCCATCAATGTTCCACATAATAAAAATATCATCCAAAAATCATACGTATAAGGACCATTTGTGTTGGAAATCAGTGTTAAATACATACTTTCTCTCCCAACTATACATAACTAAATTAGCAAATAAGGGGGCACAACTCGAACCCATGGCTACCCCTTGATTCTGTTTAAAATACTCCCCCCTCAAAACAAAAAAAAGTAATTTTTTAGAATTGTGTCCATACATAACATAACAAAGTTTATTAATGAATTGTTTAAGGTTGTTTTCTCCTTAAGGGCTTCATAAAATAAATCTAGACCAATTTTATGTGGAATAGATGTGAAAAGATCACAAACGTCAATAGTAGAAAATGAACATTCGTCACTGTATAATTCCTTTTTAAACCTTGTTAAAAAATCCCATGAATCCTTCAAGATATAATCTATGGGAACTAAAAATTCCCTAACTAATCTATCAACAAAGACACTAAGTGAATAAGTCATACTATAACGAGAAGGAAATATGAGCCTGTATGGGGGGTCAAAAATATCCTTATGTGTCTTTGGTATTCCAAAGACCACAGGTAAAACAGGGTGTTTGTTAACCAAGAAATTGTATACAGCTTCGTTAATACTACCTTGGAACAAGCTATCATCCAGCATTAATACTATCTTACTCAAAGCTATATTAACTTTGTTCTTTGATGATACGACAAACTTCCCTTCGTCGTGTAACAATAAGAATACTACAATTGTAGTCAATTTTGTTTACAATAACAATACCCCCACCCTTATCTGGCTTCATTACACTAATATTTGTATTTCCCCTGATGTTATCCAATACATTACTCTCACTAACCGATAAATTATAGTGTCTTTTATTGGTAGTATTATATAACCTAAAAATCACTTTTGTACAAACTTCTTCAAAGGATGCATTTACTGGGTGTAACGGAGGGTTAAAACAACTTTTTTTCTTAAACTGTGAGGGTAACTCAAGCTGTTCACCAAGGCCATTAGGATTCCTATTTTTAAACATATATTTCAAATTTAATTTCCTGGTGAAATTTTTAAGCTCCAAAAGAGTGTATAAGACTTCTTCTTTTCTATTTGGAATAAATTTCATCCCCTTCTTTAATAGTGAAAAATGTTCGCATGTAATGTGTTCATCTAAATAGTTAAACATATTGAAGCCTCCAAGGCTCAAAAGTCTCCCATCATATTCAACTATTATACCCACAGATTCACTGTTATTTAATGGTTGTAACTCTTTCTTCACCCCTGTCCTCTGGTTGTTTGACCCCCTCCCTCGACCCTGTCTTACTAAAAAATTATTATTGGTATTATTGTTATAACTGGCTCCCTTATTAATGAGCCTTTCAGATCTCCTCAGGGGTGGGTATCCTTGGTCATAAGACTCTACTTCGTTAGCTAAATAACCTTCATTTTCGTTCCTAAAATTATTCTGCTCCCTCCCTTGTTGCCGTGTTTCATTCGTATTCACGTAATACGATTTAGGGAAGGGATATGCTGTTCTATCCTTATATTCAGCTTCATCCCTATACAATTTAGTTTTCTTCCTTTTGATATTAACATCAGTTTGCTTCTTCACATTGTCAAAAATACCCTCATACCAAGCACTATAATCATTGAAATGCACATCATTAGTAATGGAGTTGTTTAGTTTAGCCACTTCATTTAACAATTTACTATTGATTTTAATGATAAATTCAATAAGCTCAAACCCATGTCTGTCAAACATAGCCAACAATTCATCACATTCAGTATCATCTTTAGTTAGACCATTAGGGAACTTAAAAACTCTCAGCCTTCTAGGTACTTTTTTATTTAAACATTCCTTTAAAAATGCGTTGTCGCATTGAAGGTTACGTACCTTCGAGAGCATGTTTTCAAAGTCCCTTAGTCCATTTTTAATATTTCCACCAGTCATCTTAGGTAAAGAACCTGTGAAACAAAAAATGTCAGTGTTTAACCAGTCCTGTATATTACACACTCCATTAAAGTCATTTAAAGCACCTCTCCCTTGCGCACACGGTACCTCCGACTGAGACAGCCCAACTGCATCGGTGTTCAAAAATCCCAGAAGTGAACGGTCATAGGTGCTCTCCACACGTGGTTCCACAATAATATGGCAACCCATTTTTGTTGTAGGACCAGGTTTTATCTTAAAGTTATCAACAGTTTGTTGTAACAAAGTCACTTTCTGTGTAAGTATCGCAATTAACTGAGTGAGGTTACCACTATTCAGTGTTGTATCCTCTTTATTAGTCATAGTGGGGGGACCTTCATTGAGCATTTTGCTCTGTAACCCTTCCATAGTATAGAAACAGTTCAAATAGATGGTAATAACACAAGTACCGACAACAGCCAAGGCACACACCGAAATTATAACCAATATTACCCACAGTGTAAAAAAGGTACAAAGGTACAAAGAAACCAAGAAAGAATAATCCTCTTTTGCCTGGCTGAATTGGTGCTTGAGAAAGAATAGTCCAAAAAGACAGCAATCCAAACGACAGTTGCCACAAGTTTATACAAAATACAGTCAAGCGCTTTCTTCCAGGATGCCTGGACTTCATCAGAACCAATTATTTTCCCAGAAAGCTCCCATTTAAAAATAAAATTCAACCAATCAAATTACTTCAATTGATACATGTCATAGCATTTAAAATCACAATTAAACATTTTAATTTATACAAAAAGAATTGTGGCATCTGCCGTTTGGATTACTGTCTTTTTGGACTATTCTTTCTTAAGCACCAATTCAGCCAGGAAAAAGAGGATTATTCTTTCTTGGTTTCTTTTTACCTTTTTTACACCGTTGGTAATACCAGAATAACATTGATACATAAAGATGAGGTAAAAGACAGGAAGTGGAAAATTATAAGCCTATCCTTTTGACTAAAATAGATATCAAGATTTTATCAAAAATATTGGCAGGAGGAGTGGTTGAAGTATTATAAAAATAATGCAAGCAGGGCAAAGTGCCTTTGTGAAGGAAGAGATGGCAGAAAACATGTTTATACCTGCTGTAATTTTTGCACATGGAGGAACAGAAGTAAGAAGGAAAAGATAGGATTCTGCTCTTTGATCTGCAGAAGGACTTTGATATGGTGAGGGGGCAAATCCAATGGAAAACACTGCAACAAAGGCCCACCATTCCTTGGCTTAATCTATGAAGAAAAAGAGTGAATAAAATCTCAGTTTGTGTTGTATGCAGATGGATGCATGTTAATATCAGCAGATGTGGCTGCAGAATGGGAAGTATAAAAAAGAAACACAAGAAGTTTAGGGAAATGCCGAGAGCTAGGTTTTAGATCTCGGCATGATATCTCACCAAAAATGACTTCAAAACCTATCTTGCCTCAAATAGGCAATGGGCAGCAACATGGAAAAATTATATCTCCTCTTTATTTCCCATTGCAATGGATATCCCTCAAGGATCTATTACATGTCCCCTGTTTAATATATTAATTAATGATCTCCACCTAGCTTCTGAACAGGCAACTATCATACAGTATGCAGATGACTCAGTAATGATCTGTTCAGCTAAAACCATAGATAAATTAAAATAACTCACCCAAGAGTCTTTCTCCACCATAGAAGACTGGCTGTCTGATACACACCTGCTCCTTAACCCTAAAAAAAACCAAAATTGGTCCTATTTACCCCCAAACATTCAAATGACTACAAAAACAATTTCAAATTCACTTTCTCTTACAATAAAGAACTAGTAAGTCACACTAAACTTCTAGAAGTCACTATTGAGAAAAGTTTAACATAAAAGTTTAACATTTGATCATCACATAAAACAAACAGTAAAACATACCTCCTAAAAGCTAGGTGCACTTTATAGGGTCAAACAATGCCTTATAGATAATGCCAGAAAAAGGTATTGCTCAATCCCTTTTCATCCTTACACTACTTAATGCTACTCACATCGTTATTAACATACAATATACACAACTCTCACTCTTGTAACAGTGCTATAATAAGGTGTCAAAATTAGGTGCCACGCATCATTATAGCACTCATCACAATCTGGCCTTAAAAATATTCAGTGGTTAGAACTAAGATATTACATTACACTTTCCCAACTTGTCACTTACCACAAATTCATCTATTATCCAAATGCCCTAGTCTGAAAAAATATTCTCAACTTTTTAACCCAAGTAGATAGCTGAGAATCACTGACAAAATTGTATTAACTGTTACAAACGTTAACAACTCTGCTGGTGACTCTTTGTTCTCATGCTTCCTGGACAAAAGTTGGAACTTCTTTCCTCTCACTCCAAGAAACACAGTAAACACTAACGTTTTTAAAGCACAAACAAGAAAATGTCTAAAAGTTACCTGGACCTGTACTCGCACAACTCCATGATGATAACTATTCTCACCTTGTATTCTCCTAATCTTTCCAAACAATTCATCCTCAGTTATTGGTACAAATTCTCCTCCTTGTTGTCTACCTCTCCCTCTTCTTCCTCCTAAGTATCCTAAAGCATCCTCTCTCACCTGTTAATACTAAACATCCATTTTTCCCTCCATTGTTTTCCTTTCCTCTCCTTCTACCAAGTTTATTTCTAAATGTTTGATAGTTGTTTACACGATGCTGCTAATAATTAATGATACTCTGTTTGCCTTTTTTATAACCATATTACGTATATACTTCTGTTTACCATGTTCTTTATGTAATGCTGTAATTTTTCTGCAGCTTTTTTCCATGGGCCTTCACTGACAAAGGGTAGCTTTCTGCCTAGTTGGATTATCCTCGTAAATGAATTCAATAAATAAATAGGTGCAGCAACAAAATACTGTGATAGCATGATTAGCAAAAGGGAAGGGAAAGGGGAGGTGAGATAAAAGAGGTAGAATTCCCCAAGTAGCTAGGGGGTCTATTTTGGAAACACAGTGAGAGAAACAATAGAGAAAAGCCAAAAGGAAGAGATCATTTCCTGTGTGGGGCTTATACATTGCTTGGTTGAATTAATTTAATAAAGATGATGATATTGCCAATAATCATAACAAAGAAACAAGTGAATAGACCCTAGGGGCAAAGGCTACAGCAAATGCAAAAAGCATAGAGGGCTAGGTTAATAAAGGCAAGGCAAAACTGAGAATGAACAGGCAAAGGAAGTCTGGGGGGTCTCATATGCCTTGAAGTATGCAGTGACATGTAACATCTTTCACTAGATAGAAACAGAAACAAAAGAAAATTAAGCCAAAGAGACCAAGGGAGAGAGAGCTTCAGAAGTTTTCTAAAGATCATGAATGAATCAGCACTAAAAAAACTGGGATGCATGAAGTGAGGTGAAGGAAACCTCAAAATACAATGGATAACAGAAGGCTAAGGACAAAGATAGGGAATCAAAATGAAGAACACTGACAGAGAAGTGGACCAGGTTCATAGGTGCTTATTAGGCTATTGATATATGAGGACCTTAAGAAGCCCTGTCCTTACAGTGCATATGAATAAACCAGAAAAGGTCAGCTAAGGATATGTTAGGGCATACTAGTTGCCCTTATTTATGCGGCTCATGGGTGATATATCAGGGATGAATTTACAGTTTCTCAGCCATTCATCCAAATTACATTTGAGTAGAGTAAGACAAGTAATTTGCTTTATGTGGAGTAGAACTCGGTTCCATAGAACAGGTATTCTCTGTGATACATACCCATCCAACATGTTTGATTTATGTTGCAAAATAGATTGAGAATGACTCAGAAAAAAGATATGGTATGCAGTGAAAAGGATGATTGGAAAAATGTAAACTATTGGAGGGGGTTCATACAGAAATGCAGAATACCAGAAGCTCAGTGATGGAATGATTTGATATTCAGGGAGACTTGAGCAAAGAATAAAGAGAGGGCAACAGCAGAAAGGAGAGGTAGGGCGGAAAAAAGGAGGACTAAAGGAGGAAAAAAGTGAGAGAGGATGTCACCCTGAAGGGAATGACAGAGTTAGACAGGCAAAGGAATAAACAGACCTATGAAGTCTTAAGACAAAGAAGGACAAGATCAAAGAAGAGAGTGGGTTGCATGTTGCTGGCAGAAGCCAATTCAGGCAGTGAGGCACATGCAGAACATACATGGAGAAGAAGCTCAAAGCCTGAGAATATACTATAGGTGGCATCTAAAGCCAACAAAATTGGTAAAGGATGACAGAAAGGAGGATAGTAAATTCTGGAGGTATAAAAAGGAAGAGACAGAAATGATGCACATTCTTTGGGACCATGAGTGGTCACAAAAGTATGGAAGCCATGCATGCTTGAGAATTCTGAATATGGAGCATAAATAAAATGAATAGCATCTGTAAACAAAGAGAAATATTAGACTGCTGAGTACTGAAGTTAAAACCATTGTAAGAAAAAACTGGAAAGATACAAAAAACAGTATGGGGAAATTAACTATATAATAAATTCCTGGCCATAGGAAGAAGATGGTAGAAAATAAACAGAAAGAGGAAAATAAGGGGAGAATGTATTAGAATACTACAAGAGTGAAAATCATGCTCCAAAAGATAGGGTGACCACAAAGGAAAACCAAGGGGAGGGAAAGGGTAGAGATGAGGATGAAGCTGCCAAATGCTAATGAGATATGCTGCCCCATGCATAAGAACTGTACAATGATGCACAATATTATATGGACACTAGTTAACCGGGTTAGTCTGGCTGAGCTTTTATCTCATTTTCAGCAGAGACCCAGGGAGAAAAGCTCCTCTGGGGCAGAAAACAATTTATTAAATGTTAATAACATAGTAGTAACAATCAGCTATAGGATCTTACAAGCAGAGACCTGGAGAGAAAAAAAGCTCCTCAGGCAATTCAATTATACAAAGTATTAACAATTGGCAGACAAGTATGGAGTTGCTACAAACAAGGTTTTAAACAATTAGCAGATGAAAATGTGACTAGTTACAATATTATTTAATTATTTTATATATATATATATATATATATATATATATATATATATATATATATATATATATATATATATTTATATAGAAAGATAGATAAATCCATCAACAGTATAACATGACAAACAATTAACCAATATTACTGTTTGTTATCAGTATTTTCCTTGCTATAGTAAATAATGGATGCCCTGTGCAGTGTGAAGGAATCCGGGTAAGCTATCTCCATGGGTTAGTTTTCATACAAAAGCATTCATCTTAATATGACAACATATAACAAGACAGAATACAGAAGATGTCAGCTATTTTGTTTTCTTAAATTTAAGAAGACCAGGAACAAAGGAAAATAAATGTTCCTGAATAAATAAAAAGAACCCTAACAATAAACCTTACCAAATAATTCTAAGCAGTTCTGGAAAGGAGACAATCTAATACTTAGACATGGAAAATAAGTATAGTCTAAGCTTTTCTGAGTTTTTTTATTATGTGATTGTTTCCCCCTGCCAGGTGATGGTTATGCCTCCCTCACTATGGCACAGTACTTTCACTCCATTACCCTGGAGCTTCACCCAGGATCAAGGCAATATTACCAGCTGGGTTGAATGTTGGCCTTCAAACAGAAGGTATAGGGTGAGGAATGAGAGCAAATTATCTCAAAAAACAGAATGTTAATAGTGATTCCCTCCAAGGCTCTGTTTTGCAAACATTCTTATTCTGCCTGTTAATATTGTCCTTTCCTATCTGTAATAGTATATCTAACAGCAAATATGTTGAAGATACCAAGACTGGTATGGTTGTTTTTTTTTTCTTTTTTTTTTTTTTTGTGATGAGTGTATACTGAAAACTTACACTGACAAGTTACTTAACTGGTCACATTGTAATAAAGTATTTTTCCAGCAAAAATGTAATGTGTTGCATTTGGTCATGAGATCTACAAATACTCATATAGCATTAATCAGGAAATTACTGCTGAAGAAAAGTCTGTTAAAGAATTTGGGGTAATTGTTGATGACCATCTGGGATTACATGTCCATGTTGTCCCTGAAGTGAGGAAATATTATGGATAAATGAGGGATAATGTCTGTTCTGTTAAAAGCAGGAATGAGAAAGTGGTGCTTCCTCTATATACTGCCTTGATCGGGTCACAGATTGAACTTGGTGGATCTGCTTGTATTTATAATCTATCAGCCATAAAGCAGCTAGAAAAGTGATGGAAATCATAAGCAAAACTGACTACTAGGATTTGTAAATTGGAATACAAGCACATGTGCAGATCTCTCAAACACTATATCAGATGTCTCAACTCTATATCTTACAGGTTGGAGGGGGAGATATGATTTTGTAATGTTTTGGTAATGAAATTATATTTTCAGTATTTGGACTTATATTTTCCTCTTATTATCTAAATACAAAGAACAGGAATTAATTCATGTTTTTTCTGAGTTGATCAATCCTAGATGAAAAAAAAGTGGAATCCTGTGTCTGTTTCTGTTACCATGCACCCATGTTTGGTATGTTCATGTCTCTGTTAAAAAATTGGTTTGGGGACTCTGTGTATAACATATGTCATATGTCATACTAGTGGCAGACTCCACAATAATCTTTTTGAGTTTGCTGTAAATCCTACACTATGCATTGAAAAAAATCAGGAAACTCATAATCTGTGACACATGTATAAACACACACACACACACACACACACACACACACACACACACACACACACACGCACACACACACACACACAGCCAAAATTTAGAATGCCAACCCTGCACTCACCATGTAGACATCTTCATTCTTATACCGTTTACTTCTAGTAACTATATCCAAGGTCAGACATACTTACTAAAACTGTAGATTACATATTAAAGAATACATTTACACATGCTCTTTTCAAATGAATAGCAATCACAACGCAGCAAGGTCCAAAAGATACCTGCATTCCTAATCAGGTGTGGTAAAAAAATCACACTGGAGCCAAGAACCTGAACAAAACATGCAAGAGAAAGATATATCAGCAAAGCAGATTTGTAAAATGGTAGGTAAACATAACATGCTATGCAGGAAAAAAGGATGCTTTATAGGGTCAAACTATTTATGTGAAGCTCAGGTCACTTTTCACAATAATGTTTCTGTTGCCTCGTATTCTATATGCAACATCTACCCCTGCAAATGAGAATGCTACTGTCTACCAAAATCAGAGCAGTGGTTCAGCAGGGCAGAAACATTTATGTTGGAACTGCACAACTATGTAGCCTTTCACACAATAAAATGACTTGAGTTTAAATAACACCTTTCTATGCTGTGCACCTGAATTCATCAATCTCTGACTGGTGTCACAAAACCATGTACTCCTCTATATAATTTAGGATCTACTTACTTCAATCTAGTTCATGTTCTACATGGAACAACTATGGGGAATTTTGGTTCTTCATTGTTATAGTTAGACTATGGAATAATAAGTTGCTTTGGCTGCTTCTTCATATTATTTATTCACTGATTTATTTAGTGATGCATGCACATGAGTTGTCTGAGTTGGCCTATCTGAACAGAGCCTACTTACAGAAAGAACCTGAAGAGAAAAAGTCAGAAAGCAGAGACTTTAGGAGTCCTCATTTAACCAAAATGTGGACACAGATTATATTTGTCTATCTTAAAAATAATAATATTTGAGTAAAATAAAAGAGATAAATAATAAAAAAGAAAGAAAAAAATCCAAAACCCACTTACATCCTTGTTTGCCAGAAAACAGGCGTGCAGCCTTGTTTGACTTGACCTAATTTCTTTTACATCTTTTGTGCAATTACTTAGTTAAGGATTATCTATACTGATTAACTAGTAATTTTCAGCTATGATCAACGCAATTAAAAAGCACAGAGAGGACATCACATAACTTTAAATAGTAAAAGACTACAATATCAAAATCTTAAACAAATAGTATCAATCAATAAATCATAAACAGTTAATAACAATATAATATACAAACAGGACAAACATGGCTCACCGCAATGTTTTTTTACAAAACAATGCACCCGATAATTGTAATCTCCCAATCTCATTTCATAAGTCCTCACTGCTTATGTTCTCTCATTGTACTCTTTTCACTCTCATGCCTTCCTTCCTCTCCAGTACGTAGATGCTCTATCCATGAACTCTTCTTCACTCTATAGTTAATCTCCCTTTACCTCTTTTCTCCCCCCCCCTTGCCCACTATAACTCTTATTTTTTGTATACTATTACCTCATTAGTACATGCTCATGTCGTTTATAGTTCTATACCTTTTTTCTTTCTGTTTCTATTTACCTCTGCCCACACCCCCACACATGCACACATTTTCTTATAACTTCCTCTCTTCCTATAATAACTGTATTACGTAGCTAACTGGATTAATATTCCCATAAGTCTTTGGCATTAGCTTTGTACATAATATATAGATTTTTCATTTTTTTTATGATCTAACTGTATCACAACTTCTGTTCTTTGCAGTGGTCTTACTTTTTACACTTACTGTTTTTGTACTACCTGGAGCTTTTCACCCAGGTCTTTCGCTGTAAAAGCTTCCTCACTATCTGAAATGCCCATTTAAAAATAAACAAACAGATAAATAAATAAATAAATAAATAAAGCTGTCATGTAAATAAAGTGTACATGTTCCCCAATAGATAGGTAACAAGAAGTGTAGTTAAATGCATATGGACCATCTCTTTGTCAACCAAGTTGTCACAACTCTTTAATTTCCACTTCTTAATATTTCAAAGTTACATTCTATTAACTAAAGAAAATCATATGGAAGTCATCAAGCAAATTCAGTGGTGGGTGGCTGAGCAGCTATAACAGAAATATTATGTTCTAATAAGGCTACAAGATAAAGGAGTACCCTAGAAATGCAAAAGTGACAGACAGCATATATTTAGTTTGTTTCATGTACAAAAAATATAATACAGTTAGTTGCACAGTCTTTTGATGTTATAAATATTGATTGAACACAGCTTGAGGAAGAGTTGCTAATGTTTGACTTTCAGTTAACAATCAACAATAACAGTCAAATACTACTCATGCATGTAAATACGCCCCCTTTTGCCTTCACAGATCAAAGAACATTTTCAAGTGGATGTGTTTCCTATCATTTGGATTGAGAAACCCTTCAAAGTACAGGCTAACTACTAGTCCCTGCAGCTGCACAGGAAGGGAATGTTTATTAATCATTGTTGAAAGTTATGAAGTTTTATTGGTATCAACTGAATAATTTCATGATATTTTTTCCTGAATATATAATTGCAGCTTCTGTTAAAACACTGTTACTAAAATATTATCCTTAAGCAACTGAAACGTTTCATTTGACATTACTGTCCACTGAGACTTGCACCCGAATAATCTTAAAACCACCAAAGGCATACTGAAAAAATAATTTGTAGTACAGGTCAGGTGTGTTAATATCATTGTATGACGATTTGTGGTGTCCTCCAACTGCAAAATTTCCAAGTGCATCTAAAAATCTAATGATAAAAGAGCACATTCCATAAAATCATTTTCAAAACTGTTTTACAGTGGAATTAATGGTTCTGATTTATGCACACCATAACATTTTATTCTAGAAATATTTTGTGTTCTTATTAGTCACTTAGGACCCTGAATATACATCTAAACCTACTTTAGACTTCAACCATGTTACTAGCATTATTTATATCATGCCACCCTCCCCCACATTATGATTGTCAGACCATATGTTGTTTTTAAGATTTCTTTTTGTTTTTTTTTTCTTTGCCTGATTATCAGCAAAAAAGGAACAAATGCATATGGCATTTCAGGATCTATCACAACAGTTAAAATGCACTTGAGTACGCAGGTCTTGATGTTTGATTTTTGCATTGTATGTTTTGTGAGTTGTAAAGTCAGGTCACCATATGGAGTACTAGTAAATGAACTGTCATTCATCTGAGGAGAATGACACTGACTTGAGCTACTTGCCTCTGTCCTGTTTCTAAACCACTTGGTATGATGAGGGTAGAAGTGGTATCAAGATAAACAGGGTTGGCCAGGCTTCCCTATCCTCACCAGCAGCCTTC
The DNA here is from genome assembly GCF_019279795.1 of Protopterus annectens. Taxonomy (NCBI): domain Eukaryota; kingdom Metazoa; phylum Chordata; order Ceratodontiformes; family Protopteridae; genus Protopterus; species Protopterus annectens. The sequence goes on from NC_056739.1 coordinate 1,821,776,499, forward strand.
AAGTCATAATGCTGAATCCCAATCTGTTTCTAAGCAAAAAGAGACATATACAATTTCTAGTATGTTATGGGTCAGACCTGACTCTTTATTAAAATCTTCAAACAAATCCAAAGTTTTGAGCACGTGCCCATACACATTTTCTAAAGCCAGCATACTACCATCTATAAAATATTCAGCTATGGCTTTTATTATTTGCCTGCACCATTCATTTTTAATCTAAATCTCTCTAGCAAACTCTCAATGACTATCAATAGCAAACCTGCCATTAAGGGATATCCCATTCATTGTACCTCACCTTAAATCTACTCTTTTGAAGCACCACACATTTATAAACAGCCTCAGCCTTGGTGTCCCATATAAGCTCTGACCCATTTAACTAATTACTTTTCCCCACAATCTGCTTTCATACCACAAATGTAAACTTCCACAAAGTGCAGTCAGTGGCTTTTTATTGATATTTTGGAGTCAAACTCAGAGACCATATCTGTTTTAGAAACTTAGCTCAAACTCTCAGGTGGACTTTGTGTCTGGCTAGAATTAATATTGTTTCTGACATAACAGACCTAGAAAATAGGAGACAATACCTTCATTTATGGTTCTTATACTGTTAGCATTGCCACCTCACAGCAAGAGGTTCTCCGGTTTGATCCTCGGCTGGGGTGCCTTCTGTGCGGAGTCTGCATGTCCTCCCTGTGGTCGCGTGGGTTTCCTCCAGGTGCTCCAGTTTCCTCCCACATCCCAAAGACATGCTGTAGGTGGATTGGACACTTTAAATTGGCCCTAGGCATGAGTGTGTGCATATGTGTGCCTTCTGTGGAAGGTTGGGCGCCGGGCTGCCAACTCGACACTGTAAAACTCCACTGCCAATCATGTGCAGACAGGTGATCCACTGTGGCAACCCCTAACCGGGAAAAGCCGAAAGAAGAAGAAGAAGATACTATATTAGTAGTATTAAGAAAAAAAAATAATTTTCTTAAATAATGGCATTGTATAATGCCTCCTTGCTGCCCTTCCGCAGCTGTCTGGTATTCTGCGGCAGTTCTGATGTACTGCGCATGCATATGCTTACGCAGTACATCAGAGCTGTGGGCAAAAGCAATGGAGAAAGCAAGATCCCATTGCTTTTTACAAAGTGTCTCACTATGTTAAAGGAGTTTAACATAGCGAGACAGCTTTAAAAAAAGCAACGGAGATAGGAAGATCTCCGTTACTTTTTAAAGCTGTCTCGCTATGTTAAACTCGTTTAACATAGAGAGACAGGTTGTAAAAAGCAATGGAGATCTTGCATTCTCCGTTGCTGGAAAAAAAAAAAGAGTTATACTAATGGAAAAAGTCCGGGTGACCAGACCTTTTTCCATTACTATAACTCTGATTTACAACGTGCATGCTGACCAATCAGTGTGCACATTTTGGAATATTAATGGGGGGTCATTGTATAATAAAGGGTTACTTATTACATCCTTCCTCCCATTAATGTCCTCATTCACCACAATCACTACTAATCTCTATGGAACACACAAAAATATATTTTGTTCAGTGGCTTCTATCTAGACATACAGACATCTAGACTCATCATCTTAACCTACTTATTAAGCAGTTTTATTTCTTACTCAAAAATAATACACAAAATAAACACACTTTGTATGACTGGATACTTAAAAAAGTAGACCTAAAAGAGGTAGAAAAGTTTGTCTTCCTGAATACCCTTTGTAATAACTACCTGTTATCTACAACCTGGTCTTGTAGTCTTCTCAGAACCTGTTCAGTCACCTTCAATAGGAATAGACTTCTTCATGACAACATTTGTAGGTCATTCTTGTGAAACTTTCTGTCTTAGATTGGGATCCCACTAAATAATCATTACTTTCCTTCAGTATTGCCCTGCATTACAACTATACTAACAGATGCAAAGATAAATGTGTTTCTATTAAAAAGACTATAAGTGTCAAGAGAAACAAATACCCAAGTCCATAATTCAAAGCGTGATTAAAGCATGCAATGGGAAAAAATGATAATCTAACAGCATGGAAATTAATTTCTTATTTGAAAACAAGGCACAACCTTTTCAGCCACAGTTCAAATACATGACATAATAATGCATACAATATTATAAAGTTATATATACAAAACAAAGTACATAGTGTGGTATTCAGAAACAAATACTGTACAGTACTATGTAAAATAGCAATGCGAGTGGTGATGAGCATGACGTGGGTGGTTTAGAGAAACGTAGTATAACTGTGCTCTCACAAAATAATGTAACGTGCATGATGAGCAAATGACCTTTTAATGGAAAACAAGAGGTTTATTTAATAAGGCCATCTGACAACTGACAAAGAGCATTAAGGATGTGCAATATTAACAGGTTACTTTCTCTCCTACATGGTGTGATATAAGACTTGCGATAATCTGTGCCATAAGACTTCATTCATCTACTGTGTGACCTTAAGTAAATGACAACCAGAAAATGCTTAGGGGGCTGAAAATTTGGGCTTGGCTCATTAATGATCACCTGAACTAATAACTACCTATGTACCTGTCTGATATATAAATGATGAAATTAGAGCTGATGGAGTAATACAGGAAAATATAAAGTGAGTGAGCTGAGCCTTGGTAGTCATTTAGTTTGAATACCAGATGTTTCTGATGTACACGAGCTTCATTTGCACTATGCTAATATCAGTATTAGCTCATCTGAAGTCAGTGTCTTCAATATTATAAGTCTTTGCCCTCACCATCCCACATGGATTCACCAGTGGCTAACATTCCATCAGGACATTGCTCCCTGCAACCAAGTGAACAGAGACACATAGAATAAAGTGAAATGTGTGGATTGCCTATCCCAGTGGGCATGACATTTGTGTAGCACTAACCACCCTTGCTATGGGCAGCTTTCAGCATTTGATAAAGGACATGAGACACAAAAATCATACACTAATTATTTGATGTGATGCTGTAGCATGTGGAGGAATGCATTTAGTTTCCACAGATGACAGAGGAGTAAGCCATCACAAGGATGACATTCAATGACATAGCCCATTTCCCAGAGGTTCTTATGTTCATAGGTTGTTACTAGGCTAACAACCAATAGAACACTTACAAGCTTAGCCATGCACCCAAAACCCACTTGGATCCTGAGTATCATGGGTGTAGATATGGGGGTGTGTTAGTAGGGAGGTAACTAAGGGATTTATGAGTGGGGGTGTTAACTAAGATAATATTTTTATTCTTGATGGCATCTGTCCATAAGGGACATGGGGGCCAGACTGGGGGTAAATGTACAATATCCTATCCAACCCATCCAACAGTCAAGGTTTTGTTTGAATAGGGTAAGGGATGAACTCTGCTTTACATGGATGGAGAGTCTATATCATAGCACAGGGATCCTTTGGGACACATATCAGTCTCCAGCATGTTCTGTTTATGTCACAAGAAAAGTTCAGATTCCTGGATCTAGTGTTTCTGGTGCAGTTTGTTTTGCACATGTGCAACAGATCCATTAGGGCTAAGTCTGAGAAAGTCCTGCAACCCAGGCAAAGAACCTCTCTCAGCAGCCTGAAGGAGACTGAATGCAGAGACAGAACCTTTAGGCAGTCAGTGTAGGGCACTGTATTCATTCCCTGAATTCTCCTGAACAGAAACCTTTGTGGGCATTAAAACTGTTGCAAGAGTCTGGTTAGGCGTATGGCAAAAGGGAGAGTAATCTCAATAATAGTTCTAAGAATGGCCAGGTAGAGTGGTTCTATAACTTCCTTAGACCAGGATGCAATATTTTTACCTATAAGCTGGGTGATATAGAATGATTTTCTTGCTATCTTAGCTACATGTTAGTTAAAGGCCAGATTGCTGTGTACATATGCTTACTCAGTTGACTCATAGGGGTGTCTTATTGATAGAGTAATTAGCTGGGTTGATAGCTTTCCAAAGGGCATTATAATGCATTTTTGGCACTGAGTGTTAATCCATGGCTTTGGCACCAGTCATTTGTCTGTGTTAAACTATCTTGAAAAATGTTGGTATCTTGGCTGGAACCTATTTTTTACTGTCATCTGTGAATGTGGTGAGCCAGAAGCCTTGAACATTATAGCCTTGACATTTCAGAAGTAGATTCCAAACAGCACTGGGCCCAGCACAGTGCCCTGAGGTACAAATATCCTGGTAGAGGTGCGTTCACCGATCCTGAATTCATAGGTGCTGTCTGCGAGCCAGCTGGCAATCCAATGAGTTATGAAGGGATTTATGCCTAGCTCAGAGAGCCTATCAGCAATGCCTGAATGGGGCATCACACAGAATGTTTTGGCCAGGTCAGGGTACACAGAATGCACAGTTTTCCCACATTTATTGCCTTAGTGACCCTCTAAAAGAAGTCTACCAAAACCAAACTGGAATGGATCCAGTGTCTGTACATTTGAAATGTCCATGTTTATCATTTCCATGATTATTCATTACATGGCTTTGCACATTAGGCTCATTAGACACATGACTCTGTAGATCCCTGAGTTGGTTGATCATCCACCCTTGTGGAGGTGAATAATTGCTGTAGTTCTTTATTCACTTGGATTGTATCAGTTTCAAGGCTGTAGTTGAAGAGTGCCTCAAATGGTTCTGATAGGTCATGTTTTAGACTGTTCAGGAGACAACATGGGATGTTCTGGGACCAATTGATTGCTCCCATGTTGCTATCAAGGCCTCACCTGGTCTGCATGATATTAGCTGGAAGGTCTTCCTTTCCATCAAACTGTCAGGCAGTGTAGTTTGAATATGATACTATATGAAATGCATTTGTGAGGGTAGGCAGTTCCCATGGTTTCCAGATTTTGCACATGTGGTGCAGAGTTTCTTGCAGGGTGACGTTCCGCAGGATTATTTAGTTGATAAGTGCACACACTACAGCCTACATGATCCATAATGTGCCGTTCCTATGATCATAAGCAACAGGCCACTCACAACAGTATTCACTGGTGTGTGTTGTGGGTAATGTAGGCTATGATTTAGAATCATGGATGATGCCTCATATTCATATCTCCCAGATCATGGTGGAGATAGCATATAATACCACACTGTTACAGACATAAAACAGCATTAAACATTTGTTAACTTCTGCTGTTTGGATACATCTGGTGGTGGTGTAGTTTAGTATGTACCAGTAACATGTAATAAGATAGTCATCTGTACCCTGCTACACAATGTGGTGTTACAAGAACTGTTATAACATGGGGATATCATTATAACGTCATACATCAGTGACAGCTACAGAGGAGAAGTAAAGGTAGGAGATATGAAAGGAACAGGTTGTAATGCTACCCCATCTGAGGCAGAGTCAGGTAGAATACATGGCAGTACTGGCAAAGAGGCAGTGTCTTGTACATAACTATGACAAGAATGATATAGAATAAAACTGATACATCCATTAACACGCTCAGACTATGTATTACAGTGCATTGACTGCCTGCTTTGTGCAACAGGCATAACTATAGCTACACACACCAAAGGCATGGGCAGGCACAGTCATCATCATGATCATCATCATCATCATCATCATCATCATCATCATTTATACAGATGAGGTGGGCCACCATGACAGAAGACTTCAATTCTAGCATTAATAGAAGTGCTATTGGAGGTAGATGCAGTAGCCACAAATCTATATAGGAGGTTGCAGGAGTCAGGGATCACATCTGGTAATATTAAGATGGAGTATCCATGAGAGGACCATGGGCTGGGTGTACTGTGTGGTCCTGCACAGAACTGCCAGCATCCTGTCCAATCAATGGCATACCACTTCAGGAGAATGTTCTGGTACCCTGCTTTAGTTCCACGATGTGTAGAGGAAGCAGAACATTGAAATCCATGACCCCTTGAATGGCGATGGCTAGGAACTGCACTTGGAAGGGTGACAGGGAATTGTGATGGCATGAAACTGTGCAATCCTGAGTGGCTGTTCTGGTGGAGTGTTCCTGCAGTGGAGCTGGAAGAATGTTGGCCATGAGTTTGGGACTGTCCACACCTACAGGCAAAGGCAGGCATGGAGAGTGGAAACAGTGATGCTTTCCTTGGAATGCTGTATGTCATCTGTACATACCTGGCTTGTAACTGTCCACTGTACATGTGTACATCTGTATATCTGTCCCATTTCATGGTCAAGCTGAGCATTCACTAGCATCCTCTTGGATGTATCAATGGATGCCAAATGGGTAAATACAAACCTCAGCAGATGTGGCTGTTTCATGTCCCTATATGCATGCCATGTCAGCCTGATTGTGTTTTAAGATGTCATGCAGCCCCTGCAGTGGTTTTAGTTCTAACATAGACCAAAGAGCACACTCAGCATCTCCAACATTGTGTGTACAGTGACCATCTCTGCTTGGATCACTGAGCTGCATATGCACTTTTTGAAACTAAGGGTGGCACCCAAGTCAAGGAATGTCTTGTCATTCAGCAATGGCCACCTATATGCCTCTTCCCAGTATTATACGCATGCAACTAGTAGGAAGTATGGCTCACTGAGGTCATCTGTCTTGGTAACTCCTGTATGATGTGGGTGATACTAACATGTACAGGACACCAAATGATAAACATATGGGATGCTGGAGGTTTATATTGACTATCTGCCATTTTCTCAGCTGTCTAGGTTATGTGTGTGTACTGTCTGTTATTACTGAGAATGCCACTGTGCCATTAGAGAGTACCATGTTCATGGTGTCTTCATCATTAGCCAAAGTGACACACTGACATTTGGCAAGTTCAAACGTTGTACTTGAAACTACTACCAGTGAAGCCAGGGAAAGCATGCGGGTAACATATATGTGGCAATGCTGGATCATAAGTGTTTCTGTCACCATTACCACATGGTATACACTGCTACATGCCAATATACACACACACACACACACACACACACACACACACACACACACACACACACACACACACACACACACACACACACACACATATATATATATATATATATATATATATATATATATATATATATATATATATATATATATACATATATACATATATATATCTTCTTCTTTCGGTTGTTCCTGTTAGAGGTCGCCACAGCAAATCATCTGTTTCCATTTCTTCCTGTCCTCTGCATCTTGCTCTGTCATACCAACCACCTGCATGTCCTCTCTCCCCACATCCATAAACACTAACTTAGGCCTTCCTCTTTTCCTCTTACCTGGCAGCTCCATCCTTAGCATCCTTTTCAGAATATACCCAGCATCCCTCCTCAGCACATGTCCAAACACAATCTTGCCTTTCTGGCTTTGTCTCCAAACTGTCCAACCTGAACTGACCCTCTAATATGCTGATTTCTAATCCTATCCATCCTCGTCACACCCAGTGCAAATCTTAACATCTTTAACTCTGCCATCTCCAGCTCTGACTCCTGCCTTTTTGTCAATTCCACCGTGTCCAACCCATATAACATAGTTGGTCTCACTAACCTCTTGTAGGCCTTCCCTTTCACTCTTACTGGTACCTGTCTGTCACAAATCTCCCCTGACACTCTTTTCCACCCACTCCACCCTGCCTGTACTCTCTTGTTCATCTCTCTTCCACACTCACCATTATTCTGGACTGTTGATCCCAAGTATTTAAATTCATCCACCTTCGCCAACACTAATCCCTGAATCCTCACCATTCGTCTATCCTTCCTCTCATTCACACACATATATTCTGTCTTAGTCCTGCTGACCTTCATTCCTCTACTCTCTAGAGCATATCTCCACCTCTCCAGGGTCTCCTCAACCTGTTCCCTACTCTCACTACAGATCACAATATCATTGGCAAAAATGATAGTCCACTGGGACGCCTGTCTGATCTCATATGCCAACCTGTCCATCACCATTGCAAATAAGAAAGGGCTCACAGCTGATCCTTGATGTAATCCCATCTCCACCTTAAATGCATCCATCACTCATACTGCAGACCTCACCAATGTCACGTTACCCTCATACATATCCTGTACCACTCTTACATACTTCTCTCCCACTCCTGACTTCCTCATACAATACCACAACTCCTCTCTAGGCACCCTGTCATATGCTTTCCCTAATTCCACAAAGAGACAAAGCAACTCCTTCTGACCTTCTCTATACTTCTCCATCAACACCCTCAGAGCAAACATCGTATCTGTAGTGCTGTTTTATATATATATATATATATATATATATATATATATATATATATATATATATATATCCTATGGGCATATGCATACCTTGTGTAGATTACTTTGTTGCGCATGCGAATGAGCATAGCATTTGGCATGACACTTTCTTGTGACTTTCACATTTTGCTGCAAGACAGCCTATAGCATGATCTCTGCAGCAGTGTGACTGCTGCCAATATCATAGCTATGGAATTTTATTATGTAGCCCTGTCCCTAACATGACAGCATTATGCTAGAATTCATGCATACAGAATCAACACTGGAGCATGCCAAGCAACCTTTTCCATGGCATTTAGCAAAGTGCAGTAACATGAAGCTTTCTTAATACTTTCATAAAGTGCACACTGCAGTATATACTTTCCCAGACAAATATTTTGCCGACAACAGCAGTAATGTAGACAATATTAAACAAGTAGCTTTCAGCACAAAGATCGATGTCAAAGGTATGCTTTAACTGAGTAGAATACTATTAACATTCAAGTCGCCATAGGAAAACAGTTACTTACTGCTCTACTTTCAAGATGTGCAACAGTTATAGTGGAATAACAGGAGATCAAGATTTGCAGGCAACAAGGGTTACTCATTCTAGGCTGATGTATGAAGGGAATCAAACAACTGGCATTCATCGTTTAAGTGCGTAATTTGAATGCCAAAGTTTGGCAAAAGTGAATGGTAGTGTAGATTTGTGTGTCGATATAGAAGTGTGCATAAAGCCCTGATCAAATCATTCTGATATGGGAACACAAATAGTATACCATAGTGCAGTGACATCATCTATTATGGGATAAAAACATAAGGCTGTATATTTTACTTTGGATTATCTATATATTTTGCTCAGCAGATTATATAGTATTTTGATCCTCTTCATTCCCAAGACATCAAATATCAGTAAATGAAAATAAAGGGAAAATAAAACATCATTCAGTCTCTGTAAACATATTCATTGAATCATTAATGAGCTGCCTCTTGTAATCAAAGATCATGGGTCTTGGTTCCTTCCACCTCTATTATTATATTGCTTGACCCTGAACAAGTGACATAACCACTCAGAGCTCCCAGGCTGCACCATGAAATGGATATTTGTGACCAGTGGGCTTGCACATGTAACAAATGTATACATAAATAAAATTGTCTGATTTGAGGCAAACAATGTGCCAGCAAAGGAAGTAATTATTTTACCGGTCTGAGTTTTCTGTAAATGAATCTACCCTGACCATTTCTCCCAATGAAATGCAATCACTCACATTTCAAAACAAAGATGTTATCCTCCCTGCAGAACCCAAAATCAACATCTCTTCTTATGGCACAGCTTTCATATTCTGAGGCATCGTTATTTGTAACTCCTGTCAAAAATGATTTCACAGCAGATTATAATGCCCACAGAAATTAACTGAAAGCCTACATCTTAAAGCAAGTCATGAACCAATGTTTATAGCAATCTTCAGATTCCTTCTTTCACTAAGAGACATTAATATAATCAGATAAATGCCATATTGCTAAAATCCAGCTTAGCTTAACCTTTTGATACACCACAAGGTAGGACTTCATTTGCCTGGCTTCTTAATCAGTTATTTAGTATGAACTCCTCAGAGACAATACTTATTGAAACAGTCTTATTTTGTAACAAAAAGACAGAGAAAGAACATTGGTCCTGGGTATACTGGGTCATCTACATTCCTCAACTTTATAATAATACTACAGCTTGTACAACTTTGTGGAAAGGGCAAACACCACTCGCTGTGAAATAGTATTTCAACAATTATGGGCTGTAATGAGTTTGTACTCAAAAAAATCAATTGAGTTCTCATTTTCCTGCTTAATATCTTCAGCCATACCTTATGCGGTCATAATCTGAAGAACTAGTCTTGGCAGCTAAGTAACGTGCATGAGTAAACACCTAAACCACAGTTGGTCATGCACATGCTCCTTACCTGGGTAACTCCTTTTTTATCTGTCAGCTCATACCCCTTGTTCCTTTATAAAATCTATCCACTTTTAGGCAACAAACGTTTCTGCCACTCCACCTCATTTACCTTCCTATTTTAATCCTGAGTTTGCATTTCAATTTCTTTCTGACCTTCCCCCTTTATCCGTCTGCATCAAATCCTCCCCACCCCAGTCTTATAGCTAGGCTCTGTCCCAGTTTGCACCCTAGTATTCTTAGTCCACTATCCTTCACTCATCAGATATACAATGCTTGTTTCCCTCTTCTAGCTTTAAGTGTTATCTACCTACCTATTGATGTTTTATACGCCTTAGTTCAATTTTATTTATTTATAATATCTGCACTGTAACTCTCCTTACCCATGTCTTATATGTCATATCTAATGTCTACTTGTCATATATATTGCACATGAACTGCTTGCATACTCAATGTTTTATACGTGAAATTTAATGTTATGTATAATATCACCACAGAAGAAATACCTGTCATTATCTTTGTATAGTGTCACTACAGAACAATTACCTGTTTGCTACTAGATGTTTTAAGAACTATCTATGAAATACATCTTTGTAAATAATCGGTTTGGTCATGATTATCTTAACTGTATCAGCTAGAGCTGTTCTCCCTGAGCCTCTGTTGAAAAAGAACTTTGCCAGTCAGACTTTCCCTTGTCAAATGAGACGAATAAAGAAATAACAAATAAGCACTAACAATCAATGTGGCAATACACACCTCAATTGCTGACCTATTCTTCACTCACCAGCTTATCCAATATAGGAATCTAAATAAGCCTATCCTTGTACTTTTGCATTCTCTGTGTAATTCATCCCTTACATTTGCTTTTCTGTACCACAAATATTGTTTAATGCATTTCCTATCCAGATAAACTACTAGCATGTTTTATAAGTATGCTTACTGTACTCTGACATTTTTTCTTAGCCTGTGTCATTTCTGAATAATGTACTTTGGATGACATATACCTTGATATTGAATAAATAAATAGATGCAGCTGGACTTCTAGAATAAAGCTGCAGCTGTAATATACATTAAGCTCAGATTTTTTCTTCAAAGAATTGGTGCACTACTTCTCTTGTTCATCTACACCGGTTCTGTTATTAGAATGAAGTATAAATCTGGTCAGCTAATTTTCCAGGTTGATTACTTATGTGCTCTGCTCCTTCATTGTTTAATCTTCCTCTGTTTGTTTTCCATTCCATTTAAAAATGTATTGAAACATAAATATTTATTGAAATGATTATAACAAATTACATAAAATGGCTATTGCACTGGCATACTTAGATACAAGGGTCATATGTCAGTCTGCAGTATTCCTTTCACCTTAGAAATTTCTTTGGTAGAGATTTTCAACCTTATGGCCTCGTTTGTGCTGTAGACCAGATCACAGATACAGATACTGGAGATGACTATTTGTAATCCTAATAGAAAGAGGCTTCATGTGTGTGTGTAGTTGCATCTGATGAATGTTGCTCATACATATAGTCAGCAATTTTTACAGTCCAAGACAGCACAGAGAATCCTAGCCTAATACTCCTCAAAAGTGCTATATGGTTAAGTGTCTAAGATTTCTTAGAGTCACATAGGACGAAATGGAAACTGTACAAATCAAACCTGTGCTACAGAAAGCAACTCATTACAACTCATAGCTTTAATCCTTTGCAATAACTGCCGGCCTGTCAATACTCCTTCGTACTTTCATGTTGACAATGATTATATTTCCTGGACACCACAGCTGTAATTAAAAAAAAGAACATTTAGATGTCTTATGTTTTTTTTTTCTAATTTAACACAACTTCAAACAAGCTGCATAAAATGTCCAAATTATAAATTCCCCTAATTTAATGAATTATAGCTTTCAACTAAACCTTGTAGCAGCAATTTAACAACTTGCCTTTTCACTACCATTCAGCACCTTACATTCTCATGAATTTCATATATAGTAATAATGTATAAGTACCTTATAATTAACTATGTGTCACCTCTGTTCATTTGATAATGGGAGGCTGATTTGTGATTCTGCATATCCCCCCCACTCCTTATTTAGTACTACTTACAAGCCTCAGGGATCTAGTAACTTATTTTTGATTAAACACCTTATTAACTTTTTTTTTATTATTATTATTATTTTAGAAGTAACAATGAATTTTAAAGTTGTTTAACTCTAAGTGTCAAGTAGCATTATTGCTTTCTAGCCTTCTACCGTAATAATTTAACACACTTAGGAAATCGGCCACCAGAAAGAAAAAAACATGTCAGAATAAACAGTCAGGGACACATTTTATTTCTCACACATATCAAAACTATTTCTTCAAACCTATATTTTATAAGATTATTTAAAATTATTCACAAACAACAGACATGATTCAGTCACAAAATTGTCTAATGTAGCTGTTAACATAAATATCACTCTTTACATTGAATTCATAATCTATAACTCACTATTGCTTAATGTTAAATGCACTTTATCTTCATGCTGTTATGTTTCCTTGGTGGTATCCCACTGGCCAATTCAGTGACCTATCTTCTATATAGACATTTTTACTCCAGTGCTGGTGACATAGGAAGTCTCCAGTGAAATGTTGCACCAACACACATGATGATGCTGCTCTACTGTTAGTATTTAATTTATGTCTACAAATATAAAATGAGAAGGTTTCCATCATGGTTCATAGATTTATATTTATGTAGTTATCATGCTCTTAAAATGGTCATAAAGCTTTAATAGATGCATGACAACATGCTAAGCTACATAATTTGTTCTACTTACTGAATCTCTTGAAATAAATTCTTTGATTTCTGTTTCTTGTTTGTTTGCTAACATGGTAAATACATCTGACTAAAGATCTCTTGTCAGCATAAAAAATCTTCAGTCTAAAAGCAATAAAAGCTTCTACTATGAATCACTGATGTCCACAAAACCAATGATTCAAAATACTGAAAAATAATGCACGGCACACAGAAGGTTGACATTTTAACTTTTAAGTATTTTTTGCAGTAGGGTAAGCCCCTCTGCACACCCTGAATTTATATATACCAAACTCCATAGACACACCAACTAAAATAAGGGAGGAATCCCCAAAGGCAGTGAATCATTGCAGTGCTACTTAGACATCACACTGGCATTGCCATTGATAAATATTATTATTTATTAATAATTTATTTGTTAAGTGCTTAGGTGGGCAGCTCTGTAGATCCTTTTCAACCACAGACTAACACAAATAGCACAATGGATCAAATACAGACAATGTCATGTGAATAGTTAAATCAAAGAACTGTGAAACATGAACTATAGCCACTGGTTCATTACAGCAACCTAAATATTAATACATTGTATGGACAAACAAGACATGAGGTACAAATGTACTTTTTTAAGCTAGGAGAGTATGGCAAATTCATGGCTTACTTCAAAATAATGTTGGCAAAGTCCAGGTACAAAAAGAGAATGTTTGCATCATATACTTTCATTAATAAATAATCCCCCGGATTTACTAATCTTCCATGCAGGACTAATCTAGTCCTGCACAGAAGCGGCAGTTTAGGAGGAGGACAGCAGCGCGTCATACATATTAATGAAGGTGCATTGCCTGACCACCTAATCCTAAACGGAGTGTGGACGAGTGCAGGGGGCGTGTCTGAGAGCAGAGCTCTCAGAATAAACATGCCCCTGCAAAGTAGAACAGCAAAAATTGCAAATAAATGAGTGAGACCACTCATAGGTGTCCGCATGTCCCCACCAACAGTCCCCCATGTGTACAACAGGAACAGTACATATAAATAAAATAAAGAAACCCTTTTATTTATTTTTTAAAACCCCGAGTACAGCTAACCATAGGTGCATGGGTTTGCCCATCGCTTAGCTATGGTTAAAGCAGTTTAAAAGGTTGAAGAGGATAACAAGGAAGATATATGCAAATGAAGCAGCACAGCAATAGTGTAATGGTCAGAGCATCCGCCTAATGCGCAGGCATTTCCGGTTCGAGTCCAACAGCAGCACATTCTGTTTTCTATCTGAAATCTGTATATGAACATGTTTTGACATTCTTTTGCAGTATAACCTACTAAATAACATTTAAATGTGAACCAGAATACTGCATTAAATGCACATGTGAAGTGTCAGTGTCATAATGAATAAGGTACTAGTAACCAGGTTTAAGCAGTAGTAAGCATATATAAGCACTAGTAAGCGTGTTTAAGTGCATTTGCATGGGGATAAGCATTGCCTACACAGATTAAACAAAGTAGAAGCTAACTGAATGCAAGAAACTGTAACTGGAGGTTAGCATTGCTTAGCTCCACGCAAACCCGCACACACCCATTTACAACTGCTTTAAAGTGCCTTAATCACTCTGTACCCAATCATCCGTGTTCTGCCCAGCAACAACATAAACAACTTTTGCAACGCTCGAACTCAGAACCCTGTACACCACAGTCACAGAAGTTAACCACTAAGCCATCATAGCAATACATATAAATGAGGTATCAGCAAACTAATCCTCACCACAGAAAAATCAAATCAAACATCTGAACTGAATCTATGTACAGTGTGATGTTGTATAACCTGCCACAGAACATAAATATGTGAAATGGAGTACTGCAGTGAGCATAGATTTGAGGTATTATTGTAATAAAGTGTTGAAGTCCCCAGGTCCTCATACAGTGTATGTACACATGAATCACAGATACCAGACACATATATAACTTGTAATGAATAATAAATCACTGCCAAAAGGCAAATATAGTGCTAATTAACTATTAAGCAATGCCAACCGAAGCACAGCTCAACTTAGTAAGTGTAAGCAATGTGTAGGGAAGCCAATTCAATCTGCCTAATGGTATACCTCTTTAAACAATGCCAACCTTAGGTAAGCAGGTTTGCCCATAGCTTAGCCTTTTCAAAACTGGCCAATCACGGAAAAGTGAATGCGCTTCTGGGTGCAGCGCTAGTGCATCCAGGAGTCCAAGGTCATGGCTGGACTCCTAGTTAAAGACCATACACAGAGACTGCTGCAGGACCAGTACCAGGGCTCTCAATATAAGGCTGAGGCCTGGGACCATCTCGCCCGTGACCTCACCAGTGCCACTGGCATACCCCAAACTGGTGAACAGGTCAGGCACCACTATGCCGAACTGAAGCGGCGGAAGGGGTCCTCATGGAGGAGTGGCTCCAAGAGGCCAGAGCATCAGGGGATGCCCCAGCTGTATGTAAATATCAGCCCACTACCTGTTTAATAATGGCCAGCTCAGGTATATCATGGATAGGTATGGCTAAATATTCCTCTTATGTCCCCACAGCTGCAATGGAGTGGGCCGCGAACCAGGAGGCCCACATCTGCCACCTGGCATGGTTGCAATGCGAGGCAGGTCAGTAATACTCATGCTTTTACTGTCAAAGGAAATAAAAATAAAAGTAGTAGTAAAGTAATTGCTAGTATAAAACCTGTATTGTTCAAGGCAAGTACTGCATACACTACAGAATATGGCAGGAAGAGTCTATTATTGTTAGCATGACAATAAATGTATAATACCATGACAAAACAGGTCTAACAGCTGGACTGTATGTGTATATTCTGGTATCACATGGTAATGTAGATTTGTAATCATGTAAGACTACTGTAGTATTAAGCACTGTTACCCACACCATTCACCATAATGTGAATGTGTAGGAATGCCTGTATATGACAGGTATAATCCCCAGAGTGACACATAGAAAGTAAACAGGGGAAATGCAGACAACAAAACCTGAA
The DNA here is from genome assembly GCF_019279795.1 of Protopterus annectens. NCBI lineage: Eukaryota > Metazoa > Chordata > Ceratodontiformes > Protopteridae > Protopterus > Protopterus annectens. The sequence goes on from NC_056739.1 coordinate 1,821,792,394, forward strand.
TAGCACATGCAACTGAAATGGGAACTGTTGTTTTATTAGCACACACATCCACGGTTTGAATCCCGCCAGTGGTAGTAGTCTGTATACAGAATTATACACCACGACTGTACAGATATGTCCAGACTGTCTATTAAAGGGGCCCATATCTAATGCCTATCAACATGTCCCCCTGGGAAATCAGTGGGATGATCCCAGATGTATAGGCAGCAAACAGGAAATACAACTGATTGACACACATCTATGACAACAAACCTGGCACACAAGCAACTCCCCAATACCTTATGTGACTAAGAAGCCACGTATGTCCCATTTACACCCCAACCTGTTAAGCTGTGATCAGAGTGTGTACAGTAACAGAGTGAGATGTATGCGCATAATACTAATGTGTAATCAGGAACCTTGTGTGGCAACAGTCAGGTAGTGCTAACAAGCATTGCTCCCACAGGTACGTTGGATATGAACACTGTGCTGTGAAATACAGACCAGTATAACCTGTACTGGTACCATCCACCCTGGTATTGTAGGGGATTGTGAGTGTTGCAGTTTCATCGAATAATAAAGTATCAGTGGTCACTGTTGGCCACACTGTGCTACATAATATAATGGTGTAGGAAAGCATGCATATGTGTGAGTCAGGTCACTAAAGGTGGAAGACGGCAATAGTCTAGATATGTCCAGGCATACCAGCATGTGGTCAACACATGGCCAGAATCTGTGCAGAAACAGTTGGATAGGATAGTGCAAAACAACAACCCTGAATTCCACCATATGTGTACAAACAATTAGTCAGTGTTAACAAACATTCCCTCCACAGGTAACCCAGGTAAGAGGTCTATACTGCAGGTAAAACTGGTTCATGAGTAATGATGTTGACAGCCATATCAGTCTCCAATATAGATCTATAGGGTAGTGTAGTAACACTTGTAAGGTACAGATAACAGCACTGACTAGGAAAGTAATGTGGAGTACAGGAATATACTACATGTTAACTGACAACTTTCTTTCCCCCCACCTTATCTCCAACAATAATCAACATACCCACCCCAACTGGTATGTACTGACTCTGATAATGGCCAATCATTTGATAAATATTCTAATGGTTTCCATGCATGTGCCATATTGAATTATTCCAACTTTGCTGGCATGGTGCAATCAATGTACCTGCATGCTGTTCGTATTACCACTGTGGTACCATATATGCATGTGCTCTGTTTGCTATGCAACTGTTCCGTATCTGGTGTTTGGGTTAATGGGAATATCAATGCATGCTGCTATACCTAATCCTGGAATGTGTTGACTATAACTAACCAATATATGATGTTGAAATCTAAACACTATAGCATGCTTGGGAAGGCTGGCCCCAGCGGCCCACCTCTCCCACCTCAGCTGGCCGAGACACCGGGCACCAGCATGTCTAGGGCACAACCCTACACCTCCCTGTCCATTAGTTCTGCACCACCTTCGGGTGGAACTGCCTCAGGGGATGGGGCTCGCCCCCCCGGGAATGGGCGTGGCAGGCAACTGTCACCCGTGGTCAGGTCAGGTTCGTGGTGCGTAGACCGATCAACGACCAGGTCGGTGATCTTCTATGCCAGCTTGAGGGCCGCATGTCACAATTAGAGAGTCAATCTGGCTCTGCAGCTCAGCCCCCAGCACCGCCACCTTTGGGGGCTGTGAAGGTGCAGTGGTGACTGCCCATGGGTGGGGACCTCAGTCCCACTGTTACAACTAGGGGGCTTGTGGGCTTCCAATATCCCAACACCCCTCCCCATCAAGGTGTTTACATGTGTCATATACCGCCCCTGTATGCGTCTTGTGTGTCTTGTCTGTTAACCTACCCAATCTACCTCTCCAAATATATCTACTACCCCTCCCCAACATCCCACTCCCACCTGAAAAAAAGGGCAATCTGTTCTCACAAAAAATCTCGCCCCATACATAGCTGTCTATTTCGCACATGTGTCCATTGAACACATGTAATCTGGTCTAATTGGCATCACAATGAATTATTGTTGTCCTCACAACTCTTCCAGGGCTTCAAGTGTCCAAGTCTACCTCCAAATACAGTGTATATGCACAGCTGTTGCTGTAGAAGAAATGGGCAGCTATCAACCTTCCCTACACCCTTCCTGCACATCCCTAGCTATTTTCCCTAATGTCATTTTTCCTCTTTGTGCCCCTTTCTTCACCACTTTCCTATCAACCCCTTTTTCTTTTCTTTTAAAGGAATTAGCACGGGGGTAAGCGGGAGTAAGTGCTTTTAAGCAGCAGTAAGCAGGATTAAGCCTGTTTGCGCAGGTGTAAGCAATGCCTACACAAGTTAAGCAATTCAGGCAATGCTGCAAATGCCTGCATCTATAGATATATATGTCCACATCTACATGTCTAAATATATACAGCAGGTTATATATATGTCAGCAGATATATATATATATATATATATATATATATATATATATATATATATATATATATATATATATATATAAAGGTATATACAGACATACATTGTAGATAACAATGGGAAAATAACAAAAACATATATGTCCTCATGCAACATTAATGGGGTTGAGATGCCCCACACAATATATGTCTGGTACGAATAGGTATCCCCACACAGCCAAGCATGACCCCCCTGTAATACAGTACCAAGTGTTGCAGATCCCATAACCAGGAGCAGACATGACATGGCCATACCTAGGGAACATAAACACAAACACATATATGCAGATACAGTTGTGTATGTATAAATATATATAGATGAGCCACCCATACAAATGACATTCAAAGCCTGCAACATATACCCACAGAGATATCAAAGGGTATAAAACCACACACAGGTGTGCATAAATGAATGTGAAAGCTGTATTTGTTTACTATGGCAGTTGTATATGCCATGTCATATAGCTGTTTAGACATTGACATCCATATGAACAGTGTAATGCAACTGTGAAACAGTTATACTAACACAGTAGTCGGGAAATGTTGACATATGTTGCTGTCCAGGCCGAGGCCTTCAAGTAGTACAATAGTAATATCAGACTGGGCCACAGCATACCAGACAATCAACAGTACGTAATGCAGATGTATAGGTCAGCAGCCTCTATCAACATTCTGTACACAATCCTTAGGGGGTACAGACCCCAGATGACACAATGGGATGTATCTGTTACATAACAGGGCATACCTGACACCATAACAATCACATTGACAAACAGAACATTCTGCATGGCAGGAGGCAGTAGGCCTGCATTTACCCAAGGTGGATTGCATGGTAAAGTACATCCAGATACCTTAAGGCAGTTTACCCCAGATACCCACACATGTTGTAACAGCCTAGGTTAGTCATGGTACATCCCCATACACTCACTAATACTGGGCCATATACCACTATTACATATACTGGCCTCTGGAGTGCATTAGTGCACACATGTATTGTGTAAGTGAAGCCCACACATATATGGCCCCAACTCCACCCAGTATGTGTGTGAGACAAAATAGCAGTGGAGTGATGGCAAGAATGACAGCATGACATACACACAGCCCACTATATAACAACCCCTGACAGCATGTCATAAGTGCAAGCCTGGTATATAGGTGGAGGACAGATGCTAGAACACAGGCACATATGTGTAAAACTGTTGTCCTACAGTAAGCAAGATATGTATCTGTGTATATATCTATATGGATATATGTATACTTATATAGACATATATGTTCACCATATGTCCTGCACATGGACTGGAGCCCTACCTCAGCCCAATAGTCCCAACCTCTCAGTGCAAGGGGATGTCACGTATGTAGTGCAGGATTATTTGTAGACTATTGCTACTGTAATAGGGATTGTCTTCACAGAAATGGTGTGTGTGGGAGGCCACATCTGCTGATAACATGTGCGCCATTGGCTACTTACAGACATCCTAAGGTCATCATAGTACAGAACCACTGCTAGCACAGTAACGCCCCTCTGGACTACAGCTGAGATATGGCCAATATATGTGGACAGTCTGACACACTCTGGTCAGTCCAGGGGTATACACAGAACCCCTTCATACAAGACATATGGACCAGGCCTGCCAATGTGGATAACAGCCATGTAGATGGGTATAACACATACATACTGGTATACATTTTCCCCCATAGGTTATGCATTCATACACCCCTGTCTGTCCTGACATACAATAACTGCTGGTACAGAGGTGCCATGGCCACATACTATCCACTAGTCAGTGACATACATCTGAACAGCATCCCACTGCTTTGTCTGACATACATGACTGTTATTGTGGCCCGGCAGCAGTATATCTGGCAAGTATCTGGACATGACATCTCACCAGATAAGTACAGTAAGTTGCTAGGCATGTAACAAAGTACAGTGCAGGCTACAGGCAAACTGACTCAACGCTGGGCTACATCTCCTATATGGGAATACACATGTACCTACATAGATAGCAGGCTCTACAGGCATGTCACATCACAGAGTAACAGACACCTGTGTAAAAGTGCATAACCACAACCAATGTGAACACAGCCACAGCCACATATGGTAAGCTGGCATACTATTACAGTATATGGACTATCTGATGTACACCATCCTCTTATGAGCCACTCACACAATAGCCCTACATATACTGGGCCACTACACAGTGTGGTCCGATGGCTGTCTGTGGATTGGAACATGTGTGTGTTTGCCCCTACAAACATATAAGCTGATAGAGTGACATGCAGTGGAGCAGCATGTAACATCAGATAGAACAGGACCAAGAACAATGACATCTACCACAGTCTCTACACAGGCCAAGGTACATATGCACTATACACACACTGTTGACAATTACCAGACTGACACATACCTCAGTACTCTATACACAACCACAGAATGCCCAGGCTATGTCCTCAAATATAACCCCTACTATACATAACATGTATAGCAGTCTGATATCTCACTGGCATGTTATCAGATATGCTGTCAATGAATATGGTGTATAAAACGTATGCACCCCCTACTGCATGACATATGTACAAAGGTTGACAGAGTTGTGGCTGGAGGCACAAATACAGGTGATAACCTCATACATTTCCTGTCGTAACAGGGTTTGATGCAACATATGTCCTATGAGAGATATGACGTCAGTAACTCTCCTGGCTGTCACCATCTACTGACTGCAATCTTCACACTACCATCTGCAGTTGAGAGATAGGTGCTCTGTGGGTAACACAAGGAACACAAGGCACCACACACTGCCTAGTCTGCAGATGACCCTACAGATGGGGATTCCTCATAAACGTAGCACTGACATGACAAGTATTAAAACATGTAGGACAGCCATATCAACACACACCCTGTTAAACCAATATTACTCCAACTGCAGTATAGCAGCACTTACAGTCTGTAGTCAGGACAGGCAAATCCCCCTCCTGTGTGTTGGCCTGTTTCCACAGTGTATGTTGTTAGAGGTAAGCCCCCAATCCATCCGTGATGCTGTTTGCCAAACAACAGATCTAGTTCCTGCTCACAGTGAATGAAAAGGCCCAACACCAACATGATGTTCCTAAATATTGGAGTGTGTTTCCATGCAATTGGCTATGGGAATGTTACCACAGCTGTTTCACTTGCAATCAGCTAGAGGAGGGCTGTAATCCATGCAGAGGCCATCAGCTGATCATGAGCATCACTGACAATACGCATGCTACTACCGAATCAAAGCAGGTGTAAGTCTCCACATCCACCAGAGAGGGAGTAAGAGAGGGAGACAGAGGCAAAGATAAATCAGGGTGTGTTGGGAGAGTAAAATATAAGCATGATTGTGTCACACACCTACCAGTCCAGGGTATCAAACCCCTGACTGATTATGTACTGATATCACATCTGTTATCTCTTCTTCTTCTTTTGGCTTTTCCAGGTTAGGGGTCGCCACTGTTATTCCTGCACAGTGGATATTGTGGTTTATGCTAGGGGCATCATATAAGGAATTTTAAAAACCCATTCAACATTGAGTCCAGTTGTTACACATTCACAACCACCTCCACACAGGACACGAACGACAAACATCGACACATTAAGGCACACATACACCTGTCACATCTGTGATTAGAACCCCTACCTAACTAGTTATTACACTACAGCACTATGCAATTATAGAACATGCCACAGAGGTTACTGTCGTACTCTTTTCCCAAAGGTTTATTTCACAGTGAGTGACATTAGCAGGATTGCCAAAGTAGGGTGAATGAATTGTAGTGAGTGTGACTAGCCAAACATGCATTGCTCTCTACACAGGCATAGGAACAGACACAAAAACATCCACAACTCCTAATTGTGAGAATAGAACCCCTACCAAAGTTCTACATTACACTGTTATAGCACACACCACAGAGATTGCTGGAGTACTCTTTCCCCAAAGGTGTAGTTCACAGTGATTGACATCAGCAGAATTGCCAAAGTAGGGTATTTGAAATGTATCGAGTGTGACTAACCTAAATTGCCCTAATTAGTCTGTATGCATTAACTGCTGTTCTGGCCAGAACAAAAATAACCCGCCTTTGCAAGTCATGAACATGTGAAAGGAATGTATATATATATATATATATATATATATATATATATATATATATATATATATATATATATATATATATATATATACAGTTGTCCGTAAAAGACCTCTCCAAAGCCAACTTCATGCTATTCAAGGCAGAAGTGTCAATGTTTGTGACACCCATGGAAACAGGAGCTGATAGTTCAACTGATGAATCCTGCACTAAGGCACTGTATGAGCACATCCACTTGTGCATGATTCCTGACATCCCACATAGAACCACGACTCTCACCTCCCAAATAAGCAAGCCAGTTTGGTGGTCTCCTGCCATTAACAGAGTATACAACAGAAGGTAGACACTGTTGAAGAAAAAAGGTAATCCAAGGATGCAAACAACTTTGTTACCAGCCCCAGTAAGACATTGAGATCCCTCATGGAATCCTCCAAAGCTGGTTATGTAACTAAAATTGAAACAAACACGAAGAGGCCAGCAAATAGGTTCCACCGTTTATTAGAGGTACAAAAACGGACCAAAAGGTACCGTAAGTTAAACAGAAATACTCATACTAGTTTCGGCACCCGCCTTCTTCAGTGAGTATAAGCAGACCAAATAATATGAATACACACCAGCGTCAGTATAAATACTGTTGTTGGCCAATAAGAATGAAGACATTCAAATTAGACTCTAGCACAAAATTAAGTTATACCAAAAACATGGAAATTAGGTATGATGAACCAAAAAAGAGTTATATCCAAATTCATGGATAAAATTACATACGGTAACATAGGATAATCAGAAGCTAACCCCTAGCAAAATATAATATGGGCAAATGGTAAACTACAATAAATAAAGAAATATACAATCGAAGACCATAAAACAATATATAAAAGATAAAGTATGGACAAAAAAGCAAACCAGATGGAATTAGATGTGTAAACATATGATCAAAAAATATATATAATAACCAGAAGCAAACCCCTGGCAAAATATAATATGAACAATTGATAAACATAAAAATATATAAATATATCCAGAGATATAGAATTGAGAACGATACAAGAATATATGAAAAATAATAAATGAACAAAAATGCAAACACATCATCCAAATATTGAATCCTGTAAATTATATGGCTACTAATAATTGTGTATATATGCAATAGTGACAACCATATACACAGGTAATGATAAAGTGATAAATATCATAAATTATAAATGGTCATTCAAACCAGGCGGAAAAAGGGCACCAAGGTGTGTGATCCAGTATTTTTCTTTATGGCTCAGTATTCCCGGCCAACCTGTCATGTTATTTCTGTTACCAGTAATTTTATCAATAATGGTAAACATAAACTTGGCACTTGGATGTTGGACCGTATGTAAATATAGTGCATTGGATGTTTTGTGGTTCCTAATATCACTGCGGTGTTCACCAATTCTGATTCGTAATGAACGTGATGTTTTGCCAACGTAAAAAGATTTACATTGGCATGTAGCCAAATATATAACCCAGCTTGTTGAGCAATTACCAAAGATCCTCATATCATATACTTTACTAGTATTGGAACTCGTGAATTGTTTCAACTGGCTGACGTTGGCACAAGACACACAATGTCCACATCGAAAAGTTCCTATTAACTCATCCCCCATGATGGTAAGTTGCTTGTATTTAGCTGCACCACTTTCCCTGTGTTTGTAATGGGAAAGCATACCACCCAATGTTTTACCTCTTCTAAATGAAAAAGAGCATTGGTTATCCAGGATACCCTTCAGAAAGTCATTGGCTAATAAAATATTCCAATTATTGTTGACAGCTTGCCTAACTGTTTGGTAGTTTTTACCTAGAGTAGTGATGAGTCTAATATTTTCACTACTTGGATGTTGACTTTTGTCCCTGTATTCCAACAATGTAGCCCTGTCCTGTCTATCTGACCAAATTCTAGCAGATTCAATGTCAGAGATACAGTATCCTCTATCCAAAAATCTGGATTTCAAATCCGATTTGGCAGCTGTATAGTCTTCTTGAGAGGAATTGATTCTACGAATTCTCAAATACTGAGATTTAGGGATGTTGCGGATGGTGTGACGTGGATGCATACTCTGAGCATGTAATAGAGTATTGAACTGGGGATATTTGCGGTGAATTTTAGTATTGAGTGTATGATCAATATTCCGATATATGGTTACATCCAAAAAGTCAATCATCTCCTTATGGAAAGTCACCGAAAATTCAATTCCCCAGATATTATTGTTAAGATATTCCAGAAATTCTTTAAGATAGTCCTCATTCGCACGCCACACCATCCAGCAATCATCAAGATATCTCCTCCATATGTCCATTTCCACTAGAAATATGTTATGTAAGGGGTTATAAATAATGTATTCCTCAAGGTAGGCCATAAAGAGATCTGCATAAATGGGGGCAAAAGAGGCCCCCATGGCCGTACCTTGCAGCTGCCAATAGCATTCCCCTTGGAAATAAAACACATTTTTGGTCAGGACATGTTCTGTTAGGCAAATAAGTAAAGTATTGAAACCCGGAGGGTAAAGTTCTGCTCTAGTAAGCCAGTATTCCAAAGCCTGAAGCCCGGCCCAATGTGGTATACTGGTATAAAGAGATTTTACATCCAATGTACACATTAACCAATTGGGCTTGAGCTGACTGTTCTCAATTATTTTCAAGAATTGTGTGGTATCCTGAATTCTTGCTCTAACCAATGACAATAAAGGTTTAAGAAATTGGGTTAAAAATGCAGACAGTGGTTCAGTGAGGGAGCCATGGCCAGAAACAATTGGCCTTCCTGGTGGGTGTGTGATTGATTTGTGTATTTTGGGGAGCAAATATAAAATTTGTCTATCAGGATCTTTGACTTGTAAATGTTGTACAGTTTTGGATGTGATAATACCCTCCTCCAATGCAGATTGTAAAAATAGATCAATTTCACGCTTGAATTGACTGGTTGGATCTATAGTCATTTTCATATAACAGTGTCCATCCGATAGTTGTCGTAAACCCTCATTAACATAATAGTCCATATTAAGAATAACTACTGCACCACCCTTGTCAGCTTGAAGAATAGCTATATTTTGATTGGCTCTAAGTTCCGATAAAGCCTCCCTTTCTGAGATGGTGACATTGTCCCTGCCAATGGAAGTTTCAAAAAGCGGAAAATGTAAGTCTTTTAACACCGCTTGTTGAAAAATAGATACATTTTTATTCATGGGTGGTTGAAATGTGGACTTATGGAATGTAAAATCAGTAGATCTTTGAGTATTGGTACTATCCTGTTCAGCAAAAAACAATTTGAGGTTAAGTCTACGACAAAAATCAAGGACATCAAGTGTAGTTCGATACTCATCAGAAAAGAAACTAGGAACAAAGTTAAGTCCTTTATTCAAAATTTTCTCTTGATCTTCTGTAAGTACATAGTCTGATAAGTTCAAAACATTCTTAAAAGCTGGAGTGGTTATTTCAGTAATGCTTGAATTAGTCCCGTCATGGACTCTGTAGATATGTTTGTGTCTATGTTTCCTCCCCCCTCTGGAACCTATTTGCTGGCCTCTTCGTGTTTGTTTCAAGGTTGGTTGGCCGAGCAAGTCGTACGTGCGAGGACTGGTGTTTGTTTATGTAACTAAAATTGCCACAGATTCCACAGACAACCACACAGCATTCTATAGTTCTGTCTAGAATCTAACTGGGAATGCTCAGAAGTGCTCTGAGCTACAACAGAATGGCATTACATAGACTGCTCCCACAGAATGTGCCAATATCCTGGCAGATTGATTTAGTGCCACATTCACCCCCTCTCACCCCCAAAAGGGCCCATGTCAATACAAAAAGAGTTCCATTGTCCAGTAATCATGACCACGCAGGCAGAAACTGCGCTATCCAAAGCTAAGAATACAGCATCCATGGGACCAGATGACATCCTGGGCTGTGTACAACATGAACTACAAAATGAAATGACAACTCACCTAACTGTTATGTGTAATCATAGCCTCACACTAGGCCTGCTGCCCACTGAGTGGCGCACAGCTGCAGTTATCCCACTCCACAAGGGGGGATCCACCTGTGATCCCTGGAACTGCAGTCACATCAGTCTGATGAGCCTGATCTGCATGGCCATGGAATGCATTATCAGGGATGTTTTGAACGTAGACATTGGCAACCCTCAAACACTGGACCCCACACAGATAGGGCTCATGGAGGGCCAGTCTTGTTTCCTGAAATTGATTGACTGCTTTGACTCAGTCTGCATAACTGTTGAAGAGGGTAAGGCAGTCCACAAAGCCTATGTAGACCTCACTAAGCCCTTCAACACCATCCCCCAGTCTGGAAACATAGATTAACATACTAATCCAGCCATACATCCCTATGCTACTCGATGGTTTGACACATGGATTACTGATAGAACCCAAACTGTAGGTGTAACTGACTCCAAATCCATCCCCAGACAAGTGACAAGTGAAGTACCTCAAGGTTCAGTCCTGGGACTACTGATGTTTGGCATCTATATCTCTGAAGTACAGGCCAACAGTACAGGACTCTGGCTAACAAACCTAACGGATGACTGCAAAATGGGAGTCATTATGAGCCTGACTGTACTGCATGATATGTTACTGATACCAGCCTGACATCATGCAGTTGGGATGGAGTACTGTTAACATCTTGTGCCCTTGCCGTGTAAGGTCCTGGTTATGGAATCTGCAACAGTTGGTAGTGTATTGCAGGGCAGACGTGTTTGGCTGTGAGGGGTACCTATTCATGCATGACATATGTTTTTTGTACCTATCAACCCCATTAATGGTGCATGTAGACATATATGTTTCTGCTATGTTCCCACTTTATCTACAGATGTATGTCCGTATATACCTATATAGATATAAATATCTGCTTTTATATATATATATATAAATATATAAAAAAAAAAATATATATATATATATATATATATATATATATATATATATATATATATACATATATCAATATGTTGTATCTGTTTTGACATTAATATATTTTCACACACACATACATCTACATGTTGGAATACATTCTCTGTACTGTTGAATGACTGGGCTGGACGATATGTTTGTGAATATAGCAGGGTTATGCATATCTGAGATGGCTTACAAATACATCATTTTGGCTATGGTGTGCATGGTCCTGGGTTCAAGCCTAACAGAGGTTGTTTATGTTGTTGCTAGGCAGAACAAGGGCCGATGGATACAGAGTGATTAAGGCACTTTAAAGCAGTTGTACATGGGTTTGTGCGGGTTTGAGTGGAGGTAAGCACTGCTAAAGTCTGGTTACAGTTTCTTATACTCAGTTAGCTGCTGAATTGCTTAACTTGTGTAGGCAATGCTTAGCTCCATGCAAACCCGTGCAAACCTGCTTACAACTGCTTTAAAGTGCCTTAATCGCTGTGTATCCAACGGGCCATGTTCTGACCAGCAACAAAATAAACAGCTCTTACAAGGACTCTGCACACCATAGACAAAGTGATATACCACTATGCCATGACAGATACAAAGAGATTTGATGTTTTCAGAAACATATCATCCAGTCCAGTCATGCAACAGTACAGAGAATGTATACCAATATCTAGATATATGTCTGTGTAAATATATTAATATCTAAACAGATACAACATATCTAGATATGTATATGTATATATATATATATATATATATATATATATATATATATAAATTTCTAAAATGATATACATATATATCAATATATATGCACATATATACATGCATATGCCTAAATCAACACATATATGTGTCTACACCTATATGTCTACATACACACAGCACGTTACATATGTGTGCACAGATATATATCTATGTAGGTATATACGGACATAGTTATATATATGTTAGCAGAAATATATATCTATATAGGTATATATGGCCATACATCTGTAGAAAGCAATGGCAGATTAACAAATACACATATGTTCACATGCACCGCTAATGGGGTTGAGAGGCCCCACACACTATATGTATTGTATGAATAGGCATCCCCCCAACAGCCAAACACGTGCACCCTGCAATACACTACCAAGTACAGTCTGCCTCCCATAGAACATGTAATATGTGGAAGCCATCAACATCCCCAGGATACAGATACACAGACACAGATATGCAGATACAGATATACATACACACACATATATATATATATATATATATATATATATATATATATATATGTATATATATATATATATATATATATATATATATATATATATATATATATATATATATATATATGTATATATATATATATATATATATATATATATATATATATATATATATGTATGTACATGTGACTACACATACACATGCAGATATATGTCAGTAAGATACATATGTAGAAGGTGCACACAATATGGAACAGCCACTATGCCTACAGTTAACTCCTGAACAACTGGACACTGTATGGGCCACCCATACAAATGTCAATCATTTCCTGCAGCATATACTCATAGAAAGGTCATAGGAAAGACACCACACACAGGTTTGCAGACATGGGAATCCTTTAATTGTGTACTATAACAGTTCTATATGCCATGTCGTATAGCTGTTCAGATACTGACAACCATATAAACAGAGTACTGCAACTGTGAAACAGTTACACTAATACAGTAGTCTGGAAAGGTTCACAACTGTTGCTGTCCAGGCCAAGCCCTTCAAATTGTACAATAGTGAAGATAGACTGGGTCACAGGATACCAAACAATCAACAGTATGTACTGCAGGTGTGTAGTTCAGCAGCCTCTATCTACACTCTGTACAAACTCAGTAGGAAGTAAAGACGTTTTGTGATCAAATGGTCTGTAACTGGTACATAACAAGGCATAACTTACATCATCACAAGCACACCAACAAAAAGAACAGTCTGTATGGCAGTAGGCAGTAGGCTTACAGTACCCCAATTCATGTAAGTAATATCAGTATAGGTGAAGTATACGGTACTGTACCTCCAGATACCTTGTGGTAGCTCACCCCTGATACCCCCACATTTTGTAACAGCTGAGGTCATTTATGGTGCTCCCCACCTACACTCAATAATACAGGCTCATATGCCACTGTTACATACACTGGCCTCTGGAGTGCATAAGGGCACATATGTATTGTGTTGGTGACGCCCACACATATATGGCCCCATACCCCACTGTATGTGTGGGGGATACAACAGCAGTGGACTAATGGCAGCAATGACAGTGTGATATACTCAGAGCCCACTACAGAACAACACCCAACAGCATGACACATGTGCAAAGCTTGGTATGTAGATGAAGGACAGAGGCTGGAACACAGGCACATATTGTTGCCATACACTAAGCAAGGTGCTAGTGTTGCAGGATAGTCTGCTACATACCCTTAGTCAGGGAATTGAGGTTAGACACAGACATGGATGTAGCCATGTACTGATAGCATGCAACACACACACTGTCAGTGTAATATCTGACACAGGACCTGTGTGGTGGACGGACAACACATGATAGGCATACCTCTGTCCAGCAAGAGGATAGGCCCACAGTAGTGACATATGCAGACAGACTGCATTCCAAGGTACACTAGTATGTATACACACACACACACACACCCTGTAACACCAGTACTATGCAAAGCATAACACAACTCTTCTCACAGTCTGTCTGTAGTTCCTGATCCTCCTATGAATATGTGGCTGCTCTGAGTGTGCAGGTTCTCCTGTAAGAGGTATTGCTACCTGCTGTCTGTAACACTGATCCCCACACACAGGAAGGATGTCCATCACACAGGAAATGTAAAGGGACCACACCCACATGCTGTAGGGATTTATAGTGGGTGGTTGCCATGACAGTGGTAATTGGAAATAGTACACATGTGCAATTTTATATATATATATATATATATATATATATATATATATATATATATATATATTTATATATCTGGATAAGTATGTGTACATATATTTCCACCATATGTCCTGGACTTGGAGGGTAGCCCTACCTCAGTCCCTATAATCCCAAAGTCGTAGTGCAAGGGGATGTCAGGTATGTATAGCAGGTATATTACTTGACTATTACTACTGTCATTGGGATTGTCTTCACAGACATGGTGTGTGTGGAAGGTGACATCTGCTTATAACATGTGTGCCATTGTCTACTGACAGACATCCTAAGGAAATCATTGTAAAGTACTGCTGCTAGCATGTAATACCCCTGTGGAGTGCAGCAGAGATATTGGCCAATATATGTAGAACTTCGGAGACATCCTGTACAGTCCAGAGGTTTACACATAATCCCTTAGTGCACAACATGTGTACCAGGCCTGACAATATGGATGTAGACAGCCATGTAGATGGGTATAACACATAACAACTGGTATACATTTGCCACCATAGGTTTTGTATTCACAGACTCCTGTCTGGCCTGACACATAACGACTGCTGGTTCAGGGGTGCCATGGACACATACTACCCTCTAGATATTGACATATATCTGTACAGCATCCCACTGCTCTGTCTGACATGGATGACTTTTAAGGGAGGCCCGGCAGCAGTACATCTGGCAAGTATCTGCATATGACATCTCACTGGGTAAGCAAACTAGGCTGCTAGGCATGCAACAATGCACTGTGCAGGCTACAGGCAGACTGGCTCAACACTGGCCTACATCTCGTATGGGGGAATGCACATGCACCTGCATATATAGCAGGCTCAACAGCCATGTCACAGCACAGGGTAAGATACACCTGTGTGAAAGTGCATAACCACAACCAATGTGAACACAGCCACAGCCACATATGGTAAACTAGCATATTATTGCAGTATATGGACATCTGTTCTACACCATCCTCATATGTGCCACTCACAGAATGACCCTACATATACTGGGCTGCTACACAGTTTGGTCTGATGGCTGTCTGTGGTATGGGATATGTGTGTGTATGGCCCTACAAACATACGTCAAAACAGTACCATACAGTGGGGCAGCATGTAACATCAGATAGAAGGGGAGCTAGAACAATGACATCTACCACAGTCTGTACACAGGCAAATGTACATATTAAGAATACAAACACAGTCGACATTCACCATCACTACACAGACCTCAGTACTGTACAAACATCCACAGAATGTCCAGGTTATGTCATGATATATAACCCCTACTGTACATGACATGTGTAGCAATCTGATATATCACTAGCTTGTTATCAGATATGATGACACTATTTATGGTGTACAGGACATATGCACCAATTCAGGCACAACATATGTACAAAGGTTGACAGAGGTGTGGCTGACAGCACATACACAGGGCCAGTATAGACATGTTGCTGTGATAACCTCATGCATTTACCATTGTAACGGGGTTTGTTGCAACATATGTCCTATGAGGGATATGAAGTCAGTAACTGTCACGGCCTTCACCATCTACAGACTGCAATCCCTACATTACCTTCTGCATTCCACAGATAGATGCACTGTGGCTAACACATAAAAACAAAGGCTCAACACTGCCCAGTCTGCAGATGACCCTGCAGATGGGGATTCCTCATATACATGGAACTGACATGGCAGGTATTGTGACATGTATGACAGGCATATCCAGAGAAACACTGTTAAACCAACATTACTCCAAATGCAGTATAGCAGCACTTACAGTCAGTAGTCAGGTCAGGCACATCCCCCTCCTGTTTGTTGCCCTCTTTCCACAGTGTATGTTGTTAGAGGTAAATCCTCAATCCATCTGAGATGCCGTTTGCCCAACAGCAGATCTAGTTCCTGCTCACAGTGAATGAAAAGGGCCAACATCACCATGATGTTCCTAGGTACTGGAGTGTGTTTCCATGCATTTGGCTATGGGAATTTTACCACAACTGTTCCACATTCAATCAGCTAGGGGAGGGCTGCAATTCATGCAGAGGCCATCAGCTGATCATGAGCATCACTTAAATTACACATGCTGCTGCCTAAGCAAAGCAGGTGTTGGCCACCACAACCATCAGAGAGGGGTGGGGGAGGCAGACAGAAGCAAATACATGTCAGGGAGGGGTGGGAGAGTAAAACTGAAGCACGTTTGTGACACACAACTACCAGCACAGGGTATCAAACCCCTGACAACTATGTAGTGCTATCACAGTTCGATGCGGTTATTGGATGCGCCACCTGCTGTGGAGCACTCAGAATATATATGTGATGGTGAGTGACATCTGCAACAGGGATATGGTAGATATACAGTAGGTGATGTACACATGCCTGTCTGCATGAACAGGTGCCAGCATCAACACAGGCACACTCACACAGGGACACACACATTGACACACTTGGTAGGGCCAGGAGTGCAACTCATCACTAGTGGGATTGCCACAACACATCAATGTGCAGGTATCACATGCACAACACGGATCATATGGAGGTTGTATGGGCAAAGAGTATGAGGCGGTGTCAGACATCAGACAGCATGCTTCAGTATGCCTTGGGGGGGTTGTAGTGAGTGTGGATGTGGACATACGCACCATACAACACACACACAAACACACAGGGTGCCAGTTCTGACATGCATGGGTGCATGTCTGCATGGGTGTGTGGTGGTCAACTGTGCCAGCAGGTTGTACAAGGGTAGGCGATGGGTATACCTTGGCATCAGGCCACATGACAATGGTCTGCATTGTGGCACAGGCCTGTAGTTTCTGCATTTGCCCACACAGGTGGGTATTGCATCCCCCATCCAGTCACCTTGGTGACTATTGTGTGTGGCCAATGCTGTGCATCCCTTGCCATGTATGTGTTCCTTCGTCCATGTCATGGATAGTGTCTGGGATGTCCACACCTCCCACATGCATGTACAGTGACATGTGCTACTGTACCTGGGGTGTCTGACCCATGTTGTGAACACAGATTATCATCAGATATGCCAGTCTTGCCCACCTGTGGCAAGAACTGGTAATGGGCAGCAGGTTTACCCTGCACCTACATTGATAGCATGCTAACAACATTCCCTGATGTCAGTGTCATCTGTCCATACAGGGCACATTGTCAGGCATGGTATGTCCATTGTGAGTCACATGTAAAGGTGCCATAGGTGGTGCAGTTGTCCATTGGGGAACATGGTGGAGGTGCACTGTCTGCATGTACGTGCATATTGAACAGTTGGGCAGGGTGACATGCTCTCTGTAGCCCATTGGTATCACTGCATAATTATTATCAGTGGCCAATATGCAGTGTACTACCCACATATTGGCTGTTGCCTGGGCATGTGTGTGTGTATGACACATGTGTTGAGTGTGTGATCTGGGTAATAGTGGGGTTGCTAACTGTGATTGGCTGGCCTTGATGTCACATGTATGGGTATGGCTTTGCACCCCAGCCTCTCAGCTAATTTACATCTGTTATCCCTGTATGGTTGACATTGTGATATATAGTAGGGCCACCATAAAAGAAATAAGCAAAACCCCCTCCACATTGCCCACAAGTGTCACACACATCTCTACACAGGATACAAGTTACAAACACACATGCAATGTCCGGGAGTCAAACCCCTATCTAACTAGTTTATTACATTACAGCACTACACAGTTCCAGTACGCACTGCAGACATTACTGAAGTGCCTTTTCCCCAAAGGTGTATTTCACATTGAATTACATCAGCAGGATTATCAAAGAAGGCCATTTAACTGTATTGCAAGTGACTAGCCTAAAATGCATTGCTCCCTACACAGACAGTGAGATGCACACAAAGCATCCACAACTGAAATGTGTGGGTATAGAACCCCTGACTGAGGTCTATATCATACTACAGCATGGAGCTGTTATAGGATGCACCACAAGGATTACTAGAGAAAATATTCCCCACAGGTGTATTTCACAATGAATGACATCAGCAGGATTATCAAAGAAGGGCATTTCAACTGTACCACGAGTGACTACCCTAAAATGCATTGCTCCCTACACAGACAGTGAGACACACACAAAACATCCACAACTGACATATGTGGGTATTGAATCCCTGACTAAGGCCTACCTCACACTACAGCATATTGCAGTTATAGGTCACACCACAGGAATTACTATGAAACTTTTTCCACAAAGTTGTATTTCACAATGAATGACATCAGCAGGATTGCCAAAGTAGGGCATCTGAAATGTATTGCAAGTGAGTAGCCTATAATGCATTCCTCCATACAAGACATTGGAATGCACACAAAACATCCAAAACTGCCATTGGTGGAGATGGAACCCTACCACATTTCTAAATCACAATACAGCAGTATGCACTTACAGGACACTCTACAGAGATTACTGAGCTACAACCTTCCCAGAGGTGTATTTCTAGGTGGGTGACATCAGCAGCCTTGCAAAGTTGAGTATATGAATTCTAAGGTGTGTGAGTACCCTAAAAAGCATTGTTCTCTACTCAGTCAAACACAGACAGAGACACAGATTCACACACACACACACAGTTGCCAAGTCTGGGGTTGAAACATCTATCTAACTACATTATCACACTCCAGCAGTACGCAGTTACAGAATGCGCTATAGAGATTATTAAGTTATGACTTTCCCAGAGGTGTATTTCTAGGTGAGTGACATCAGCAGCTTTGTCACAGTTGAGTATATGTATTGTACAGAGAGTGGATAGCCTAAAAAGCATTGCTCTTTACTCAGTCAGATACAGACACACATTCATAGTTGGTAAGTGTGGGGATAGAACACTTACCTAAGTGCTTCAACACACTACAGCAATATACAGTCACAGAATGTGCTATGGAGATTGCTGGGTTATGACTTTCCCATAGGTGTTTTTCTAGGTGAGTGACATCAGTAGCCTTGCCAAAGTTGAGTATATGATTTGTACGGAGTGTGAGTAACCTAAAAAGCATTGCTCTCTACTCAGTCAGACATACACACACTGATTCACACACACAGTTTCCAGTTGAGGGGTTTGAACACCTACCTAACTATTTTATCACACTACAGCAATATGCAGTTATAGGAAGCGCCATGGAGATTACTGAGCTACAGCTCTCCCAAAGGTGTATTTCACATTGGATGACCTCGGGAGGCTTGTCATAATATTGCTATGGGGAGGGCGGTGTGTGCATGGGCCATAACCCATTCATGTAGGGGTTGACATGCCACATGCAGGCACACATGGGTTCATATGCCACATGTATGTGTATACAGCTACTAGATGACTACTTCCTTGTACAGTCATGTTGCACAGCTGTCACGTGCACCACATAGTCTGTCATGCTGACAGATATTGGTGGCTAGTAGATTGCTGGGTTATGACTTTCCCATAGGTGTTTTTCTAGGTGAGTAACATCAGTAGCCTTGCCAAAGTTGAGTATATGATTTGTACAGAGTGTGAGTAACCTAAAAAGCATTGCTCTCTACTCAGTCAGACATACACACACTGATTCACACACACAGTTTCCAGTTGAGAGGCTTGTTATCAGATATGATGACACTATTTATGGTATACAGGACATATGCACCAATTCAGGCATGACATATGTACAAAGGTTGACAGAGGTGTGGCTGACAGCACATACACAGGGCCAGTATAGACATGTTGCTGTGATAAACTCATACATTTACCATTGTAACGGGGTTTGTTGCAACATATGTCCTATGAGGGATATGAAGTCAGTAACTGTCACGGCCTTCACCATCTACAGACTGCAATCCCTACATTACCTTCTGCATTCCACAGATAGATGCACTGTGGCTAACACATAAAAACAAAGGCTCAACACTGCCCAGTCTGCAGATGACCCTGCAGATGGGGATTCCTCATATACATGGAACTGACATGGCAGGTATTGTGACATGTATGACAGGCATATCCAGAGAAACACTGTTAAACCAACATTACTCCAAATGCAGTATAGCAGCACTTACAGTCTGTAGTCAGGTCAGGCACATCCCCCTCCTGTTTGTTGCCCTCTTTCCACAGTGTATGTTGTTAGAGGTAAATCCTCAATCCATCTGAGATGCCGTTTGCCCAACAGCAGATCTAGTTCCTGCTCACAGTGAATGAAAAGGGCCAACACCACCATGATGTTCCTAGGTACTGGAGTGTGTTTCCATGCATTTGGCTATGGGAATTTTACCACAACTGTTCCACATTCAATCAGCTAGGGGAGGGCTGCAATTCATGCAGAGGCCATCAGCTGATCATGAGCATCACTTAAATTACACATGCTGCTGCCTAAGCAAAGCAGGTGTTGGCCACCACAACCATCAGAGAGGGGGTGGGGGAGGCAGACAGAAGCAAATACATGTCAGGGAGGGGTGGGAGAGTAAAACTGAAGCACGTTTGTGACACACAACTACCAGCACAGGGTATCAAACCCCTGACAACTATGTAGTGCTATCACAGTTCGATGCAGTTATTGGATGCGCCACCTGCTGTGGAGCACTCAGAATATATATGTGATGGTGAGTGACATCTGCAACAGGGATATGGTAGATATACAGTAGGTGATGTACACATGCCTGTCTGCATGAACAGGTGCCAGCATCAACACAGGCACACTCACACAGGGACACACACATTGACACACTTGGTAGGGCCAGGAGTGCAACTCATCACTAGTGGGATTGCCACAACACATCAATGTGCAGGTATCACATGCACAACACGGATCATATGGAGGTTGTATGGGCAAAGAGTATGAGGCGGTGTCAGACATCAGACAGCATGCTTCAGTATGCCTTGGGGGGGTTGTAGTGAGTGTGGATGTGGACATACACCATACAACACACACACAAACACACAGGGTGCCAGTTCTGACATGCATGGGTGCATGTCTGCATGGGTGTGTGGTGGTCAACTGTGCCAGCAGGTTGTACAAGGGTAGGCGATGGGTATACCTTGGCATCAGGCCACATGACAATGGTCTGCATTGTGGCACAGGCCTGTAGTTTCTGCATTTGCCCACACAGGTGGGTATTGCATCCCCCATCCAGTCACCTTGGTGACTATTGTGTGTGGCCAATGCTGTGCATCCCTTGCCATGTATGTGTTCCTTCGTCCATGTCATGGATAGTGTCTGGGATGTCCACACCTCCCACAAGCATGTACAGTGACATGTGCTACTGTACCTGGGGTGTCTGACCCATGTTGTGAACACAGATTATCATCAGATATGCCAGTCTTGCCCACCTGTGGCAAGAACTGGTAATGGGCAGCAGGTTTACCCTGCACCTACATTGATAGCATGCTAACAGCATTCCCTGATGTCAGTGTCATCTGTCCATACAGGGCACATTGTCAGGCATGGTATGTCCATTGTGAGTCACATGTAAAGGTGCCATAGGTGGTGCAGTTGTCCATTGGGGAACATGGTGGAGGTGCACTGTCTGCATGTACGTGCATATTGAACAGTTGGGCAGGGTGACATGCTCTCTGTAGCCCATTGGTATCACTGCATAATTATTATCAGTGGCCAATATGCAGTGTACTACCCACATATTGGCTGTTGCCTGGGCATGTGTGTGTGTATGACACATGTGTTGAGTGTGTGATCTGGGTAATAGTGGGGTTGCTAACTGTGATTGGCTGGCCTTGATGTCACATGTATGGGTATGGCTTTGCACCCCAGCCTCTCAGCTTATTTACATCTGTTATCCCTGTATGGTTGACATTGTGATATATAGTAGGGCCACCATAAAAGAAATAAGCAAAACCCCCTCCACATTGCCCACAAGTGTCACACACATCTCTACACAGGATACAAGTTACAAACACACATGCAATGTCCGGGAGTCAAACCCTATCTAACTAGTTTATTACATTACAGCACTACACAGTTCCAGTGCACTGCAGACATTACTGAAGTGCCTTTTCCCCAAAGGTGTATTTCACATTGAATTACATCAGCAGGATTATCAAAGAAGGCCATTTAACTGTATTGCAAGTGACTAGCCTAAAATGCATTGCTCCCTACACAGACAGTGAGATGCACACAAAGCATCCACAACTGAAATGTGTGGGTATAGAACCCCTGACTGAGGTCTATATCATACTACAGCATGGAGCTGTTATAGGATGCACCACAAGGATTACTAGAGAAAATATTCCCACAGGTGTATTTCACAATGAATGACATCAGCAGGATTATCAAAGAAGGGCATTTCAACTGTACCACGGTGACTACCCTAAAATGCATTGCTCCCTACACAGACAGTGAGACACACACAAAACATCCACAACTGACATATGTGGGTATTGAATCCCTGACTAAGGCCTACCTCACACTACAGCATATTGCAGTTATAGGTCACACCACAGGAATTACTATGAAACTTTTTCCACAAAGTTGTATTTCACAATGAATGACATCAGCAGGATTGCCAAAGTAGGGCATCTGAAATGTATTGCAAGTGAGTAGCCTATAATGCATTCCTCCATACAAGACATTGGAATGCACACAAAACATCCAAAACTGCCATTGGTGGAGATGGAACCCTACCACATTTCTAAATCACAATACAGCAGTATGCACTTACAGGACACTCTACAGAGATTACTGAGCTACAACCTTCCCAGAGGTGTATTTCTAGGTGGGTGACATCAGCAGCCTTGCAAAGTTGAGTATATGAATTCTAAGGTGTGTGAGTACCCTAAAAAGCATTGTTCTCTACTCAGTCAAACACAGACAGAGACACAGATTCACACACACACACACACACAGTTGCCAAGTCTGGGGTTGAAACATCTATCTAACTACATTATCACACTCCAGCAGTACGCAGTTACAGAATGCGCTATAGAGATTATTAAGTTATGACTTTCCCAGAGGTGTATTTCTAGGTGAGTGACATCAGCAGCTTTGTCACAGTTGAGTATATGTATTGTACAGAGAGTGGATAGCCTAAAAAGCATTGCTCTTTACTCAGTCAGATACAGACACACATTCATAGTTGGTAAGTGTGGGGATAGAACACTTACCTAAGTGCTTCAACACACTACAGCAATATACAGTCACAGAATGTGCTATGGAGATTGCTGGGTTATGACTTTCCCATAGGTGTTTTTCTAGGTGAGTGACATCAGTAGCCTTGCCAAAGTTGAGTATATGATTTGTACGGAGTGTGAGTAACCTAAAAAGCATTGCTCTCTACTCAGTCAGACATACACACACTGATTCACACACACAGTTTCCAGTTGAGGGTTTGAACACCTACCTAACTATTTTATCACACTACAGCAATATGCAGTTATAGGAAGCGCCATGGAGATTACTGAGCTACAGCTCTCCCAAAGGTGTATTTCACATTGGATGACCTCGGGAGGCTTGTCATAATATTGCTATGGGGAGGGCGGTGTGTGCATGGGCCATAACCCATTCATGTAGGGGTTGACATGCCACATGCAGGCACACATGGGTTCATATGCCACATGTATGTGTATACAGCTACTAGATGACCACTTCCTTGTACAGTCATGTTGCACAGCTGTCACATGCACCACATAGTCTGTCATGCTGACAGATATTGGTGGCTAGTAGATTGCTGGGTTATGACTTTCCCATAGGTGTTTTTCTAGGTGAGTAACATCAGTAGCCTTGCCAAAGTTGAGTATATGATTTGTACAGAGTGTGAGTAACCTAAAAAGCATTGCTCTCTACTCAGTCAGACATACACACACTGATTCACACACACAGTTTCCAGGTGAGGGGTTTGAACACCTACCTAACTATTTTATCACACTACAGTAGTGCACAGTTACAGGACATGCTACAGAGGTTACTGGGCTATGATTTTCCCAGAGGTGTATTTCTAGGTGAGTGACATCAGCAGCCTTGCCAAAGTTGAGTATATGAATTGTACAGAGTGTGAGTAGCCTAAAAAGCATTTCTCTCTACACAGTCAGACACACACAGACACACATGCACACAATTGCCAAATTGGGGGTTAGAACTACTACCTAACTAGTTTATCACTACAGCAGTATGCAGTTATGGGAAGCGCCATGGAGATTACTGAGCTACAGCTCTCCCAAAGGTGTATTTCACATTGGATGACCTCGGGAGGCTTGTCATAATATTGCTATGGAGAGGGTGCTGTGTGCATGGGCCATAACCCATTCATGTAGGAGTTGACATGCCACATGCAGGCACACATGGGTTCATATGTCACAAGTACATGTATACAGCTACTAGATGACTACTTACTTGTACAGTCATGTTGCACAGCTGTCACGTGCACCACATAGTCTGTCATGCTGACAGATATTGGTGGCTAGTATCTGCAGCGAGTGACATCTGCACCCCATGTGTTTGGGGCCCTTTGGCTGTGTGCTGGGTGGGACAGGCCCGGATGGTTCTCTGTCACGGTCACCCTCTTCCACACATCTATGTCCGTCTATCTTTGGCTTATTATAGTGTGTTATCCTTACATATGTGTCTGTATTCCTATCCACTGTGTGTGAAAGGCAGGAGTGGTGCATACTGACATGTGTCTGCACTAAGAACTGCGACTGCCAGATATGTCTGGTCCACTGGTGTTTGCAGACATGGCCTTCGTGTGTTTAAGTGTGTGAGCCTGCCCAGTATGACCTTTCAGTATGTCGTTGACTGACATTGCCTTCATTCCTCACTGACTTTGACTTCATTCCTCTAAGTGTGTGAGAATGCCCAGCATGGCCATCTGTATTGCATGTGTGGATCAAGTCGAGGTAGATTGTACTGCAGTGCTGACCTTTGTGTTGTACACCAACAGGTAACATGCTGTGTCTGCAGGGTATCCATCGGCCATTTGGCATTGACTGTTGTTACATTCCTGCATAGCTGGGGGGATGGACACCTGACTGTTTCTACATTTCTACATAGGAGTGGGGGGTCACACCTGACTGTTACTATAAGTGTACGTAGGATGGGGGGCACACCTAACACTTTACAAATTTGCTAGGACTGTGCTGGTATGTCAGGTATTCCATTTCAGTCTGTAGTCTTACCTATCGTGCTGACTAGAGGCATACCAGTGTACTACAGATCTTAGCTTTAATTACCTACATGTTAGTTTCTGACTTCCTAGCCTTCACAACTTACATCCAACTGCCTGGCCTGCTGTAGTCTGTCTGTGTAGGCCTGGGGGAGAGGTTGCCCATAAGGCTCATTCAGAGTCCATAGTACAGTATTTGTTTGTGTTTGTCTACACCTGTCCTGCTGGCTGAGACTGTTGTTGGGTTTGTGAACCTTCCTGACTGGCATGTGTGGGTCTTATGGACACACATGTCACTCAGCCCATTTCCTGCAGTGGGTTTTGTCACCCTGTGTAGTACTGGCTTTTATGGTGACTCCAGTATGTGTTACAGAAGTCATGGTGCCACTATGGGTGTCTACTGACTGCTGCTGTAACATTCGTCCACCCATTTCCCTTGCATGCTCACATCCATACCATAGCTGCAGGTAACAACACATTCTACTCCATTTGGCAAGTGGCAGGTTGATTGATTTACCTTGAGGGTGTGCCAGACTTGAGGATGGTGCTGGAGGGCTGCCTATGTTGGATGCACATAGTACACTCCCTGTACATGGTTGAGCACAGGTAGTGTCATGTTTGGCATCCCTTTTGCTGACTGTGCGAGTCAGAGAAAGGTGTCATTCCCTGGGTCCATACTGTGTCAGTGCATATGCTATGCGTTGCCTCTTTGCCAAGGCCAGGGCATACTGGGCACGCCTCCTTCTGCCTACTGAGGCAAGCTCAGGTTGTTCCTCCTCCAAGTCACTCTGTGCCTGTACAGGCCTCGGCATTGCTGGGGGGCTGTGTGGCCCTGCCCCATGCTATTCCTGCTGCAGCTGTTTCCGCAAGATCATATTGTGTAGCATAGCACATACCATAACAATTTGGGTACATGTAGCTGGTGAATACTGAAAGGTTCCACCGGATGTGTCCACACACCAGACCCATGACCTGTGCATCCCAAACACATGCTCTAGTATATGTCTGGCCTGTGCATTTGCCTCATTATGGCATTGTTGTTCAGGTGTGTGTACATTTCTGATGGGTGTCCTCAGCCACGGCTCCAGTAGGTACTCAGCATCCCCCACTAGGTGACCGTAGGGGATATCCACATTGGCAAATCTGTGCTACAGCTGCATCAGATGCCATATGTGTGAATCATCATAGCTTCCAGGGCAGTCAGCACACACATTCATTATAATTCCCTGGGCATCACATATGATCTGGCAGTTGATGGAGGGGATGCCCCTACGGTTGATATAGGTCCTACCCTGCTCACCTGGTGGTGCTTTGATGCATATTTGTGTGCAGTCTATAGCACCTACTACCTTAGAGTATTCTGCTATTTGGTGGAAGAGACGCATATTGCTGGTCAACACCTCACATGTGTTAAGAAAATAAACGTGCTCATTGGCATGTGCTGACATGGCATCCACAAACTGGTGGAATACTCTGGATGCTGATGCCTGTGAGATCCTTATGATATCCCCAGTTGTGCTTTGGGAGGTACCTGTGGCTAGTATACCTAGGCCTACACATACCTTGGTATCCACTGGGATGGGTTCCCCTCGGCCAATTTGGTGTGTCAAGTGTGGCAGGCCCAGCTCAGCAATTTGCTGTAGGATGTCTCTGTCCACCCTATAGCGCTTCACTATCTCCAGCTCATGTAGCCCCTGGTAGGTTACCCTGGGCCTGTACACTCTTCTCCCTCTCCTCACTGTGAGTTGGTCAGCAGCAGTCACATCCTCACCACCCTCAGCCTCTTGCACATGTTGTTCTGTGTTGCCTGCTGCAGCCCTTCTCATTTTGTAGGTATGTTTGTTAAAATTTCCCCGCTTGTATACACCGGTGGTGTAGAGTGTGGAAAAAACAGAGGGGAAGGTGTTTGCTTAGTTTATAGTAGTGTTCTGGGCTGGTCTGCTGTCTGTGTAATTGGCCATCACCTGGCAGCTAAGCTAGTTCTACTTGATTACCTTCCTACTGCTGTTTTCCCTTCCCATTGCCTCCCTGTTTAAGTCCGTGTGCACGCCGCACAAACAGAGTGCTCAAATGTGCACCAAGCTGCTAATTCCTGGTTTAACTTACTTTTTCTTCCTGTAAAACCCAGTGCATGGCATGCACACCCGCTTACACTTTGTAAAGAGTGCTAGGCAGGTTTAGACACACCCCTAGCTTAGCTGTGCTAAGCTAGGAGCAATCCCGAGCCACAGGGCTCCAATCCACTTACAGTATGTCTGACACCCCCCATGATATCACCTATATCCTAGTCTTGCACCCAGCTATTTACACTCTTACACTCTTGGGACCTTCCTCACACCTTGGGGAAATCTGGGATTCACTACCCTTCCCCTCATTTGCATAGGATTGCATGCTAATGCATAGTTACATGGCCAACACTGAGCCTCCCCCTTAGCAACCATTACTCACTGGCCAGGTTGTCTTATGCCTGCCATTGACTTGCATGGCAGAATACTGCTTTTAGTTAAAATGGTTATTTTAGGTTTATTTTATTATTTTCCCCCCGATCAAATTTGCCCGCCGCTGCCCTATGCTTAAACAGCCGAGATCGGCAAAAAAAAAAAGTTTATTTTTTTTTTATTTTTTAAAAAGTTTGTAATACCAATGGCCTTCTACTTAGCCATTGGCAAGCTTCCTCAATAATATGCAGCCTTTATTTGGAGCTGTCATAGCTCAGTTTTTTAGTTTGCAGAAATGCACTTGGGAATGTCATGGTAAGATCATGCATGGATAAGAAACTTTGAGGTTGTCTAGAATAATTCATCAAGAGCCATTAGTTATTAACTGCATGCAGAAGGGAAGAAGATTCAATAATTTCTTTATTACTTTGGGTACTATGCATAAAAGTCTGTAAGGTAAAGTGACAGCTAAAGATAAGTTCTCATCAAAAATAATGAACATGGAATGCTTTGAAGTGCCTAAGATTGGAAGCAACTCCATAAAAAGCAATTGCAGCAGTAGAATTTACATGATAATTTTTCTATTTTTTTGTACATATTAGCTTAATTTGTCAGTTAGTAGATGCTGAGCTGATGATTGTAGGTACTAACCAACATGTTTCATATACTTTGCAAGCATTCCTGCCACAATCATCAACACCCCAAAGAACAAAATGAAGCTTATCATTGTTACAGTACCCTTAATTGTAAAAGGTCATGTCACCTGTGGGGAGACTGCTCATTGATCTCTCCATACTATAACACCCACATTCTGACATTCCTCATTGATCTTCCCATACTATAGTACCCACATTCTGGCATTCCTCAATAATCTCCCCATACTATAGCACCCACATTCTGGCATTGCTCATTGATCTCCCCATACTATAATACCCACATTCTGGCATTGCTCATTGATCTCCCCATACTATAGCACCCACATTTTGGCATTCCTCATTGATCTCTCCATACTATAGCACCCACATTCTGACATTCCTCATTGATCTCTCCATACTATAGCAACCACATTCTGGCATTCCTCATTGATCTCTCCATACTATAGCACCCACATTCCGGCATTGCTCATTGATCTCCCCATACTATAACACCCACATTCTGGCATTGCTCTTTGATCACCCCATACTATAACACCCACATTCTGAGATTGCTCATTCATCTCCCCATACTAAAACACCCATATTCTGACATTCCTCATTGATCTCTCCATACTATAGCACCCACATTCTGGCATTCCTCATTGATCTCCCGAAACTATAGCACCCACATTCTGGCATTGGAGAGAGTAATGGCTGTTTAACATGTAGATCCTACGGGTTAAAGAAGGACATTGATCCTCAAGTAACAGTTTTTAAATGGCAAAATTAGAAATAAGTTACTTATATCCATTATAGGCAATGATACTTCTTTATTGAAGAAAAGGTGAAGCAATAGAATTCTGTATATCTTATTGATGGTAGCGGTAGCTTGTAGCCTTTTGTCAGTCCTCTGTAGACTACAGAAATAAGGAGGAATGGGGCACTGTGAACTAACATCAGGTGGCACGGTGCCTGGGCAATTTTTTTAAGCTAAGCTTGTAAAGGTTCCAGGGCCATTAGCCTAGACACACCTATGAACCTATGAATGCATATATTAAATGAGGAATTAGAATGTCTTAGTAAGTTAAACTGCAGCCTTAAGGGATGAAACCCTAATAGCAGGTGAGTCATCACCTTACGTGCAAATTTAACTGACTCATCACTTTATTTATGATGTAACCTCTATGGAAGCTAAAGGTCAGTGAGGGGTCAAATGATATTCCTAGATACGATAATTAGTACTTCAGACTAGACTCTGCTCTTTTGATCTGCTAGTAGTCACATTTTACAAAGAGAATGAAATCTGAAAATTAAGCAACATAATAAGGGTTTTACAGGTACTAATCATCCAGTTTCTGGTTGAAGACCTCTTATGGACCCTGCCAATATCATTGTGAAGTAAGTCTTGCATTTTTCATTGCTCTCCTAATTTAAATAGGTATTTGTGCATCACATGGCAGATTGTGAAAAAGTACAATAAAGGCCGTAGAACTCATGCTAAGAAGCACTTTTGAGATGATTTTTCCTTCATGTAAGTAGGCACTATCTGCCATAACTTTGGCAGTGTTAGAAATTAGATAATATCAAAAAATATTTAGAAGTGAATTACCAAATTCTTTTAAAGGCTATAAGACAAGAAGCAAGTCACCAATGATGCTGAAAGCCATTTTTTATAAATATATTTTATTTATGTTTTGAGGCAATAGACAATAAAACCTAACAACAACCAAATATCAGGAGGCAGATGCCATGCCTTAAGATAATGGGAAAGCATTTCAGTTAAATTTGTAATAACCAAATCAGACTATTTTATCAATAAAATGCATTTTTGACATTAAACATGTCATCCATGTTACACTTCTGATGCACACCAAATTGTTAGACAATATTGTTGGCCTAATAAAAACATAAAAATCACACAGGGATACACTACCATGTAGATTGTTCCACAACATGTTTATTTTTCAGTAATTTTGGTGAAAATGTTCCGATTTTAAAGTTTTCATAATGAAACTCTTAGGTTCATAGGATCATAGGCATTTACTAGGCTATCAACCACAAGGGCCTTTTTAAGCCTAGCCATGCATCCCAAATCTCTGACAAGTTCTGATACCATTATAAGTGTAAGCAAGGGCTTGGGAGATGAAACATTTACAAGCAGGGGCCTGGAAGATGAACCATTTACAGGCTGCTTTTGTCCATTAGAGTCATAAGTGCCAAACCAGGGATGAATTTCCTGTTCCCCATCCAATTGTCCAAGTAACACTTGAATTGGGGTAGGGAGAAACTCTCCTTCACATGGATTGGGAGCCTGTTCGAGACATGTGATAATCTCTGTGATACATACCTGTCTTTTCAGCAGGTCCTATTTATATGACAGGCAATGTTTATATATTTAGAATGGGTAATTCTGAGGCTGTTTGCTTTGTGGATATGGAGGAAGTCCATCAGAGTGGGGGTCTAACAATACCTTGTATATCAGGCATAGATCTCCCCTCAAAATCCTGTAGGAGACAGAATACAGGGATAGAGTATTGAAGAATAAGGGGACAGAGTCTTGAGGTGGTCTTCATAGGACATTTTACTTAAGCCCTGTATTCTTTTAGTGAAGAACCTCTGTGGACATTCCAATTGTTAGATATGCATGGTTAGGTACATACCAAAGGGGACATTATACTCAATGATAGGTCAGATGAATGCCAAATACAGTGGAACAATGACTTCCTTGGACTTATATGCCATACATTCATTTATAAGTTGTGCAACACAAAATGATTTTCTCAGTACTCTGGATACGTGATGGTCAAAGGCTAGATTACTATCTATGTGTGTCCCTAAGTCCCTAACTACTGGGTCACCTCTAAGGGGTGTGTTGTTAGTATGATGGTTACCAGGAGTGGATGAATTCCCAAAAGATACTGTTATGCATTTACTGGCATTTAGTTTTAGTCCATGGCTCCAACACCAGTTGTTTGTTTGTGTCAGTCCCTCCTGGAGAACATTTGTGTCAGTGTGGGATTCAAGGACAGCTCCTAATTTGCAATCCTCTGCAAATTAATCAGCCAGTTTACAGATTTTCTATGACCCTGCATTGTTGACCTAGTTTTACCTATTTGAAAACAATGAAGTTAAAATTATAATTTTCTAAATGAATAATTATTTCCTTTCTGCATGCAAAATTTTAAGTTTCTTCATATTTGAGAGGAGACTGGCTACAGCAGGTCAACAAGCCATCCAAACACTGGCTAGTTTGTTAAGACAATGTTCATATTCAGAAAGGAAATGTACTTAGTAGGACAATTATAGATGATATAAATATCATATACTTCCTTCAAGTAACATTTTGAAAAAGAAAGAAAGTTGTAGGTAGCAAACTGTATTTTCTCCCAGTCATTTTTCAAACCTCCTAATAGCAGGTGATCATCAAACAGTTAGCTTATGTGTTTATTAAATTGAATTTACTACACTGTTATAAGCAAATAAATAGAACTATTAATTTACATTGTGGTGATTTGTTCATTTTTTTTAATTATTTTGATCAAAAAATATCTCATGAAGCTACTCAATAACCTCTGTGTAAAAGAAAATTAAAAATGCATATGCATTATGTCCCATGTTCCAGGCTTGAGTTAAATCCAAAATTGTTTCCAATTTTTGACCATTCAAAATCTCATAAGTAGTCCTGTCTTTTAACACTGGACAATTTGGGATATCAAAATGTTTATTATTTGCAGTGATTTTTTTTTGATTCACAAAAATTGGTTGATATAATTTAAACATGCACTGGAAGCCTGTTTGCTCATTAAACGTAACTTGATAATGTAATCAGTTATCAAATGGATATTAGTAGTAGAATGTTAGATGGGAGATGAACAGCTTGGATTCAGATCGGGATTCAGTACATCAAAACCAATGTATGCTGTGAGTAGGATAGTGGAAAAAAGTAGGAGATAAAGAAAGATGAAGAAAAAGCCAGACTTTGGAGATGATGACAGAGTTCATCTCTGCATTCCTAGACTTGGTGAAAGCAAAGGGTAAGGTCCCAAGCAAGCTGATTTGGAAAGACCTGCAGCTGTTCAAATTCCTGGAAACGATGATAGAATTAGTACAGATAATACCAAAAGGACTCGATGATGCAACTACAAACAGTGCTCACACTCACAGAGGGGTTTCCATTGGAAGAAGCTCTGCATCTGTGTTCAGCTTTGAGAAAACTCCTATTCATACTTGCAGTGGATTATATCACTAAACAGTAAAATGAGACGAACTATCAAAGCTTCTGTATGCAGTTAACGAAGCATTACAAGCAGATTGTAAAAAGGAACTTCACCATATGATAGGGGACTGGAATGCAAACGTGAAGGCACATGTGATGAAACTGTTTATAGACTAAACAGGAGTCATTGCAGCAAATGGGGAAATCTAAAGTAGCTGAAAACTGAGAAAAATGAAAATAGTGTAGCAGGTTAATAGTTTCAAGCATCTGGAAGGTGTGAGAAGCTGAATCAGAAGGCCAAAGCTAAAACCAGCAATGCTGCATCCAAATGACACAACATGTCAGGGACAATGTGTGATAAAGGAATTTCAACAAAAGCATAAAATGAAGTTCTATAAAACAGTGGTATTACCAGTGCTTCTCTATAGAACATCAAGATGTGTAATGAAGGTAAATCAGCTGAGAAAGCTTTAGTTGATGAAGATGAAGTAAACTGAGATGGGTAGTGGGGTACACACTGTGGGACAGATTAAGAAATGACAACATCATAGCAAAAGTCAAAGTAGTTCCAGTTGTAGAAAATGTCAATGCGAATGGATTATTATGGTTCAGCGACATGTGCAGGAAAAGTGAAGACAATTTGGTAAAGAAGATTTGGAAGCTATAGAAAGAAGGCAAGAGGAGATGAGGACATCCAGTCAAGAGATGGATAGATGGCATGAGAAAAAAAAAACTGTGACAGTCAGACATGAATTAGAGAGGCAGTGACTGTTGATGGTACATTCTAAACCCATGTAAACTGGGAAAAATGTGAAAAATAGGGTTGTTGATGATGGCGATGATGATGATGATGATGATGATGATGAAGAGAACACATAAGTACTAAATGGTGATTAAAAGGAGTGCCTCTTGTGGTAGAATACTGGGATTCCGATATAATGACCAAAACATAGGCAAGTTTATGTCTATTACCAAAATATGGCACTAAATCCGGAAATGTTTGGATTTTGGCATGGGGATCATTACATTACGATTTCCACTCTGGCACTTTTGCAGTGATAATTCCCAACTTTGAATAATAATTTCTAGTGATTTGAGTCAGGTGAATGGGAAACTTTGTTTGATATTTTCTTTGACTTTCCTTAATTAACAACAATTATTCTTATAGAAACCACTCTAACTCTTCTTGGAAATACAATTAGATAATGAACGGCTTAGATATAGTAAACATTTGATGGCACTGGTAATCCCATTAGCAAAGAAAATGTTAATGAGACACTGGAGGATCAAAGGCGTCTTTTAATTATTTCAATGAAGAAAGTTAATAACTGAAGTAACTGACACTGAGGAAAAAATATCAGGAGAAGGTGTAATAAAGCTTTTTAACCAAATGCTTCACATGGTACAGCTATGCAGATTAGGACATCAATATAAAGATATTAGAACGGGTGCTCAGGTATTGGCTTGTGAATTGATATTTTTTTCAGGTGATTTCTCCCACATTCCATTACACATAATGTTTTTATTTTTGTAAACTACATATCACTTGACATTTGTTGTATAAAGTATGTAAGAAGAAAAACAAGTGATGTTGCATATTGGCAGTTTCCTTATTTGTGTAACTGGAAGAGATGTAGTAATTTATCACATATTTTTCTGCTGCCCATGAATAATGGAGCAATTTGCAGTTCACAGATCCATTAGCTACAATAAGGAAAGATTTCAATATAATCTAATCTGCATTTCTCTGAGTTGCTCTTAACTACTACAAGTGCAGATCAGCACTTTCCTGTGGTAGTTAAAACTGTCATCCCATGCATCACATTGGCACAGGCATCCCCCCCCACACACACACATGCACATACATATAGCAAAACAAACCCATACACACAAACAACATACACACCACACACCTCAGTACTGTTCCTGAGTGGTTGACAATTCTCAGTTGTCAGAATGTCCCTGGTGTCTCCTTTTTTCTGCCCTCATATATTACAGATGATTACAATTAGTCATTAATGCCAGACATTAGAGTTTTAGATTTCATCTCTTTCAGTAAATGCATGCTAATGGAAAAAACTGTTATTGTAGTGACTTTCTAAGTGTATATGAGGAGTAATTAAAATAGTTCCCTGACTGTGTGTCTTTGTCCCCCACCCCATATTAATTTTGGCTTTTTTTAGGATTTCTTGCACTTTGAGGTTGAGAGGTATGTTTATATTTGCCCTGTCCCTCTCATTCATAGCTCTTCAACTATTGCAAACCTTGAATAAAGCCTGAAATTCATATTATGTTTTGTAGAAATCATTGCTAAACTAACATATCAGTTACTGTAGTGGGCTAATGCTGCTATTTCTGCTATTAAGGCTGTAGGGTCTGAAGCCCCCCCCCCACACCCATAATGCTTTTGTTTTTATACTTTGAGGTGTCACTCACCCATTTTCCCTGGTGTTTAGTGATAGTGTAAATGGCTAATATCTTCATTGGGATAGTGCAGTGTTTGACTCTATGCATGTTATTTAAAGATGTTCTCAATAAATGGTCTCAAGGCTCATTGTTAAAAAGTTAACCCTTGTGGCATGTGCCTCCCCCATGCCTTTTAGGCATGATCTGTTATTCCTGGTGGCTAGTATTTCCCCTTGACCCATTTCTTTCTTAAGTGCCTTTCAGACACAATATGCTATTCCTGGTGGCTAGTTTTCCCTCATCCACATCTTGTAAGAATAGAGTTAAGGCATGATAGTCTACAGTTATGCCAAGTGGCTAGGTTACCCTCATAACCCTAAACACCAGCAAGTTAGAAGATAAAAGAGTTATCCCTCTTGTCTAATGATTCTCCATGTTCTACACTACTTTATCTTTAATTAAGTGCTTTTAAGGCATACTGCATAGAGTATAACAGGTATCTAGTAGTTCCTGCCACTTCTTGACATTCTTAAGTGCCATTAAGGCATCAGATGGCAGTTACCCATTGTGTTTTGTTGTTCCTCCCTCTCAATTCATGTTGTCTTTTTTTGTTGTTATTAAGGGCCTTTAAGACAGCTATACAAAGTATCCCTGGTGTCTACTTGTCAGCAGACTTTTCTTTGTTAATTACCATTGTGGTACAAGATGACAATTATCCCTGGTGTCTTCTGATCCCCCACCATCCTCATCTTTGTTAAGTGCCATTAAGGCATTAGATGACAGAGTTGCCCCTGATATTTTGTTATCCCTACTCCCAAAGCATGCTGTCTTTTTTTAAGTGCATTTAAGACATGCTAAATGTAGAGTATCCATGATGTCTACTTGTCTCCCCCCCCACTGTACTCTTCTTCATTAATTGCCTTTAGGGCATGAGATGGCAAAATTATCCCTGATGTCTAATGGCTTCTCCTCTCCCCCATCCTCATATTTGTTAAGTGCTATTAGGACATCAGATGGCAGAGTTATCCCAGGTGGCTTGTTCTCCTCCTCCCAATTCATGTTGCCTTTGTTGTTGTTGTGGTGTTGTTTTGTTATTAATGTTCTTTAAGGCATGCTATATAGGATATTCTTGGTGTCTACTTGTTTCCCCCCATACTCTTCTTTGTTATGTGCCATTAAAGCATCAGATGACAGAGTTACCCCTGGTGTTTTTTGTCCCCCCTCCCAATTCATGTTGTCTTCATTTTTGTTAAGTGCCTTTAAGACATGCTATATAGAGTGTCCCTGGTATCTACTTCTCCCTCTCATAATTTTCTTTGTTAAATTCCTTTAAGGCATAATATAACAGAGTTATCATTGGTATCTAGTGGTCCTCCCATGTTAAGGTATGAGATGACAAGCTATCCCTGGTATCAAGTGGTTTTCCTGACCCAGCATTGCAGGTTTTGCTAACTAGTCCATGATAATTTGGAGATATGAGAGCCCCCAACCCACCCCTACTGCCCAAATACATAGACACACAAACATACACACAAACTTACCTTACCTGATCACTAACCCACCCCCTCCTTATTCTGACCTCCCAGGGAGACACACACTTACACATACATATACAATCACACAGGAAGCTTCTCACATACATGCATACACACCCCCCAGCACTACCTGTCTGCTAAACTACTTGTCATATACCTCTGCCACGATGGATGAACACAAGCTTTTGGCCAGCAATGGCCATGTTAACTTAATCACTTGGCTCCATAAATGTCTTTTCACAAGCAGTTCTGACAGACAGAATATGGCTAATTTGCATATGCCTCTACTCCTAGAATGCTGCATTAGCATTTAGGAGTGCCTGCAGTGACAGTCCCCTGGTTTGCTGTATGTTGTCATGTTGCAGGACCAAAGTAGGGATGTGTCTAAATGACAAATTGCTACCAAGAGGAGTGAGTACACCTCATGTACACATCAAAGAAGACTTTCTGAGCCACATCCTATATATAAATCCTTTATAGTATTTAATGTATTTGGTATTTTTGCTGGTTACCTTGGTCAGCATTTTTTCCATACATAAGAAAAATAAAGTTATGTTATAATGGTTTACCTGTTTCTGTTACATGTTAAGCACCACCTCTTCTTGTTATCGGGATGGGTTAAATATCTGCCTCACTGTGTAGTTTAGCTTTTGTAGTTTTTCTAACTTCAGGGTAGTTAACGGATGATCAGAAAAGGCCCTAGGCTCTGTATAGAAACATAGCATTAAATACATTAAGTTTTTTCTTACATCTAAAAAAGTACAAACATGACCATATTTTGTGGGACAATTAATAAGAAGTATAATCCTTGACTTTAGGAAACCTGACTTTGTAAAGGTCTAATAGATCAAAGCTAGAATCAGAGGGGCTGCAGGCAACTGGCACAGAGTTTCAGGTGTAGTCTATGACAGAAGAATACCAAAGAAGCTGAAAAGTAAGCTGTACAAGACAGTGGTGCGACCAGTATGACTGCATGGTACAGAAACCTGGACAGTAAGGGCAGAACAGTTGAAGAAGCTAGAGGTGATGGAAATGAAGCGCCTGAGAAAGGTAGTAGGATGCACACTGTGGGACAGATGAAGAAATGAGGATGTACGATCAGAAGCCAAAGTAGCTCCAATTGCAGAAAAGATCAAAGATAACAGATTATGGTGGTTTGGGCACGTGTGCAGAAAAGCAGAAGGCAATCTGGTGAGGAAGATTTGGGACTGACAGGAAGAAGGTAAGGGGAAGCAAGGACATCCAGCAAAGTGGTGGCTGGATTGTGTGAAAGAAGATCTGCTACAGTCAGGCATGAGTGCTGAAGAAGGCAGGAGTCTGGCACTGAATCGAGACAATTAACACGATACCCCGACCCCATGTAGAAAAATGGTAAAACGGGGGCTGATGATGATGATGATGATGATAGATCATGTGGCATGATGATATCTTCAGGTAATCTAGTTGACATTCTATGAATTACGCAATCGACCCCAGTTTCTCAGAAAGAGATCTTAATATTAAATTCCAGTTAACTGCTAAAACAAACACATGATTTTCAAGACTGGTAATGAGTTTTGAAATTTCAAGGAGGAAAATAGTTGTTGAATGTATGAGTGAAGGTTTAGAAAAATTAGAACAAATAACTTCTATTACAGTTAATCTGCACATTGGATTATATACTATTCTATTAATTCAAACTAGCAAGTTTTTCTTATTAGTCATATTATAACACCGTAGCTAATTGTGATAGAATCTGAAACAAAAATAGAAATATAGAAAATCCATTTTTTGTTTAGGTATTCTAAAAGAAGGATCTTTTTAAATCCATCAAAATAGCACCAATTAACTAACATATAATAAAGCCATGTAATATTTCAGTAAATGACAATGAAATGATCAGTGTGGTGGTCAATATCAACTGGAATATATGCATATTTATAGCTCCGTGGAATGCAACTGAGCTAGGGTGATAAAACCTCTCTAAGAATATTATTGGATTTTATACAGCTTCTTTGATTTATTGAACTGTAATGACTTCTTCTTCAATTGTCTGTTGAGTTTATGTCTGAGCAATACCAGAAATGAGTTCATGTACATCAATGCATTACCCTACCAAAATAATTTAAATAAAATAAAACATACAGCTTCTTCTTGTGTGGCTTTACTTTCTAGCATTACCTACTGATTTATTTAGAAATAATTGCTTAATTTGTAGCATAAATGTCTTAACATCACTTTACATGCTTGACATGCTTGACAGTGGTGTCAAGAAATTCAGAATGTTTCAGATTGTTTTGCTATACAATGTCTGGATTTATATTACTAAATTAAGAATATAGTGATGCATGAGATGTGCTTCTGCAATCTTTCATAGATGCTGTGTTTTTTGCCCTCTCCAAAGCAAAAAACACAGCATCTATGGGACTGGACGGTGTCCCAGGCTGTGTCTTACATGAGCTCCAAGAAGAACTGAATCCTCACATTAAGTCACTGTTCAAACTTAGCCTTACTACAGGATATGTACCCAAAGAATGTCATACAGCTACAGTGGTCCCACTCCACAAAGGTGGTACCACAACGGACCCTGTAAACTATCGCCCCATAAGCCTGACTAGTCTGGTCTGTAAAGCTATGGAGCGTATTATCAGGGAACTCATAAACAAAGACATTGGGAGCCTCCAGACACTGGACCCTACCCAATTTGGCTTTGTTAAGGGCAGATTTTGCCTCTTAAACCTAGTTGATTTCTTTGAAACAGTTACCAAAGCCAGAGATGAGGGCAAGGTAGTCCACACAGCCTACCTGGACCTGGCAAAAGCCTTCGACACAATACCCCACTCGGGCATCATAAATAAGCTTACCAGCTTAAATATCAACCTCTATATCATAAGATGGGTTGCAAACTGGCTCAGAGATAGAACCCACATGGTCAGAATCACAGGTGCCATGTCCGAATCCAAACCAGTTACAAGTGGCATCCCACAGGGCTCAGTTCTGGGACCTCTCCTGTTCGGTATATACTTCTCTGAGGTTCAGGCTAACATGGGGGGATTATGGCTGACAAAGTTCGCAGATGACTACAAACTGGGGGCCATAATCGAATCTCCAGCTGACACAAGCATCCTCCAAAAGGGTCTCACAGAGATGGATGCTTTGTGCCAGAGCCACAGCCTCAAGTTAAATGCTAAAAAGTGCATAGTCATCCCCTTTGGGAAAAACAAGGTGCCCACAAATTACCACATAGGTGGTAATCCATTAAGTATGGAAGAAGTAATTAGAGATTTGGGGACCAACGTAGATAGTAATCTCTCCTTTGATAATCACGTTGCCAAAATGGCTAGAAAGACCTTCTATATAGCCCACCTTATCACGAAAGGGTTCGCATCTAGATCAAGAGAGGTCATTGTGCCCCTCTACTCATCACTCATCAGGCCCATAATTGAATACAATGCCCCTATTGGGATGCACCTTACCCGACACCTGCAGCAACTGGAGAGACCCCAAAAGTACCTCACCAAGAGGATCATGGGCTACAAACAGATGTCCTATGCAGCTCGACTAAAGAAACTCCAGTTCTACTCAGTTGCTTACCGCCTACTCAGTGGCAATCTATGCCTGACGTACAAAGCCATGTCAAACCCAGAATTAATGGACATGCTCCACCTCAAAAAATCCAAGTCCCTTAGAGCTACATGCTCCAGGGACCTAAACCTCAGCACAAAAATAAATAGGACATGCTGGAGGGACAGATTAATTTCTCAGAGGCTCCCCTCACTCTGGAATAGAATCCCAATTCATGTTAGACATAGCCCCTCGCTGACCCTCTTCAAGCAAAATTTGGACGCGTGGATGGGAAATCACAAATTCACCCCTGGGATCTCTTCTGTGTCCCTGCCAGACAGAGGCACAGTAAACTAATCTTAAAAGGGTACCTTCTGTGACCTACTTTACAGAGGCACAGTAGGCTAATCTAATAGGGAGGTGGAAGCCAAATACACTCTGGCTAGGCTTATAAATGCCCTAGGGCAGATAGCCTAGTATCTACCTATGAACCTATGAACCTATGATACTGAATGGACTTAGACATTGCGATGTTATACTAGCTGTCTGCAGGAATTTTTTCGTATTGTGCATTGTCAAAAATATTGCCGTACTTGTTCTGCAAAGTGCTGTGTTGTTTGAGTGCATCGTCACTACGTAGTTTAGACCTCATAATACTTTATCTGTGCTACAGTGGGTTTTGTTGTTGCAGAGTGATATCACAAAGTGACATAGGCATCATAATATAATAATAGTTCTAAAAGGGTCTCTTGTTGCAGAGTAATGCCAAACAAATAACAACAAAATGCAGAACTACTTCTGTGCACAGATTCATTTTACAGAGTGTTATCAAAAATGGATTATTTATCATAATCCATACCTCGGAGAAAAAGGAATGTCCCAAGATATGACCATCTAGGACGTAATATATGCCCATTTTTTTAGCCATTCAGTCTCTTGTGTTTCAGAACTCGCTCTAGTGGGTGCTGAGATCTCAAATGGTTGCCTCAGGAAATCCTTCTATATTTCACAACTAACTGCCAAAGGCATCTCTTCCAGATCCAAGGAATTGATCATTCCCTATATTCAGCCCTGGTCAGGCTCTTTAGTGCATACAGTGCCTCCTTTGCCAAGTGTCTCAGTAGACATAAAAAATCTCAAAGTCCCACTGCTGCCTAACCAAAAAAGTTTCTGGTGTCAAGAAACTTAGTTATCAGGAGAGACAGAAAGCCTTGTCTGTGTACACTGTGTTTTGTAGACTCTTGAAAGGCGATTTGTGCCCATCTTACCATATCTTTAGAGGCCCTGTAATCCTTGACCTCTTTTTTTCAGTAAGTCAAATAGTGCATCTAACACTACAACCAAAGATCTAAACATACATCAACAAATAAAACATGATGTAGGGATAGATTTATCACCCAGTACTTCCCTTGTACTAAACCAGACATTGTCTACAATTTGAGTCAATTCTCCTTGTTTTCTTTCAAATATAAATTGGATGACTGAATGGGTAGCTTTAAATTTACACTGTGACTTACAGCCTTCCCTTTCCTTGAAAAGGTGATACAGCGAGAGGCAGATTACTTGGAGCAGATAATTCGATGAGGGAAAAATGGTTCACACTGTCTATCTTGACCTGGCCATGGCATTTGACACAATACCCCACTCTGGCAATGTTGACAAACTCAGAAGGTTAGGTACAAACTTGTATGTCACTCGGTGGATAGACAACTGGCTCATAAACTTGACCCAGGAAGTTAGAATTGGGCAGTCCACCTCTACAAAGAGGCCAGTCACAAGTGGAGTTCCTCAAGGATTAGTCCTTGGACCACTCCTTTTTGGCATTTACTTCTCTGAAGTCAAGGCCGATGTCAGTGGTCTCTGGCTAATTAACATTGCAGATGATTGCAAAATAGGAGCTGTCATTGAATCCCACACTAACATAAATGTTCTCCAGTTGGGGCTGTCATAGACAAACAACTGGTGTCAGAGCCAAGTGCTAAAACTAAATGCCAAGAAATGCATAATAGTATCCTTTGGGAAGTCATCCATCCCTGGTAACTATCATATTGGCAACACACCCCTTAGAGTTGACCCAGAAGTCAATGACTTAAGGGCACACATAGATAATAATCTAGCCTTTGACCATCACGTGTCTACAGTAGTGACAAAAGCATTCTATGTTTCCACAACTTATAAACAAAGGTATGGCACTTAAGTCCAAGGAAGTCATTATTCCACTGTATTCGGCATTCATCAGATGTATAATTGAGTACAATTCCCCCTTTGGTATGTATGTAACCAGGAATATTTAACAACTGGAACATCCACAGAGGTTCCTCGCTAAAAGAATACAGGGCTTAAGTAAAATGTCCTATGCAGACCACCACAAGGCTCTATACCTATATTCTTTCTCCTACAGGCTTTTGAGGGGATATCTATGCCTGACATACAGGGCATTGTCAGACCCCACTCTGATAGACCTCCCGCATATCTACAAAATAAACAGTACCAGAATTAAAACCTTGCTTGTGATACAAATAGGATCTACTGGAGATATAGGTATGTTTCCAAGAGATTACCCTTTTTCTGGAACAGGCTCCCCATCCATGTAAAGCAGAGTTCCTCCCTAACCCAGTTCAAGTGCAACTTGGACAATTGGATAGGGAACAGGAAATTCATCCCTGGTTTTGCACCTATGTCTCTAATGGACACAGGCAATCTGTAAATGGTTCACCTCCCAGGCCCTAACTTGTAAATGTTTCATCTCCCAAGACTCTGCTTACACTTATCAAGGGTAGAAATAACACACAAGTCCCAATTAATATATGTTTTAATTAAACACATCATTTTACTTACTTATTTTTTAACTCTTGATGTAGTAGCTATATATTAGTTATATATGAGGGTGTATTTATTTGGAATTGCAGTAGATATATGACACATACTATTATATGAGGTACTGTTAGGATAGGATTGTGGCGGTTTAGTATTTAGTAAAAAATGTTGTAAATAGTATA
Organism: Protopterus annectens; assembly: GCF_019279795.1. Lineage (NCBI taxonomy): Eukaryota > Metazoa > Chordata > Ceratodontiformes > Protopteridae > Protopterus > Protopterus annectens. Next base: position 1,821,835,668 of record NC_056739.1, read on the forward strand.
GGATGGAATAGTATTTTACATGGAAAGGGCAATCGCCAAGTTTTGAATGCACTGAGCACTTTAAATAAGCAATTGATAGTAATGGATTGATGAAGAGGATTGGTTGCTATTCACTATTTAAATCCATCATGGTAATAATGAAATGTTCTGATGAAATCTACATACTGTTAGATGAAAGCGCTTAACTTAAGTTGTTGTACAAGTTTTAAATTACATAGTACGTTGTTGTTTTTAAAAAAATAAACAGATTTTACGGAAGTTCAAGTGCAAGTGCATATTTGTTGTGAGAGCTGCGACTGATTAGCCAGCCAGAAGGGAGAAGTAAGGACGAGCAGTTGTTGTCGTTGCCATGTACAATCAGAGGAAGCAGAGATACGACCCAGATACCCAATGGACAAGCAGAAGGTGCTGGGTTGAATAGCCGAGCCTCTAATGGATCCATCAACATGGAGAACGATGGTGTAGGCCATGTTTTTAGAAGAGATACTTGTGGATCGGAGGTCGACTTCAACATTTCAGGTGCCAAACCTAAACGGGTAGCACCTAAAAGGACTTGTGCTATGGTGGGAAATTCCTCCTCTACAGGTACTGTACATGCCCCTCAAATGAACAGTAATGATGAGCGAAAGAAATGCTATGATTTAAATCATTTTCTAGCTTTGAATATGGATTTTAATGGTGAAGCGTATGCTAATGGACAGAATGACAATAATGATAATAATCAGAGTGCCAACAAAACTTTGAAGGATTTTATATACGACTTTGGTAAAAAATTGAAGTTGTTAAAAAGTATACAATTGGATAATATATATTTGAAAAAATGTCTTGACTTAGGAATTGTACCTATGGGCCTAAGATTTTTTAAGCAACCTATCAGAATGGATATGAATGAGACCAATATGAGTGAGTATATGAAAATGTTTGACAACTTTGGATTTACATTCATGAAATTTATAGTAGCCTGCAATGATAAAAAAATGTGTAGTCTTATGATTGAGTTAGAAAGATTGGATGACACTATCACACATGATTTGTTGTATGAAGAATATGAGATGTTCCATAATACACAATATACATGGGTGGAGAATAATATTAGAAAACAATATGATTTGAAATGTAGAAAAATGAGAAGAGATTTGCAACAATATGAAAAGCATGAGGCCTATAGATGAGGACCTAGTAAAGTTAAACTGATTCAGAATGCAGAGCAGGATGATAAGAACGAACAGAAAGATGTTAAATATCACAATTTTGATACAAATGGGTGGAATAATAACAATTTAGGTTTTTTAGAGAAAAGAATGGGATGGCAAGGTATGAACAATCAGCAAAACAGAGCTCAGAGAAACTGGAGACAAAACAATGGGGTAAAACAACAGGATTACAGGGGCAGAACCAATTGGAGGAGAAAATGAGTATTGTTAGACACAACAAGGTACATTTTAGTTTAGGTGAATTTAGTATTTTCAATTCAAAAGGAACTCAAAGAGCACTTCTATTTATTTTCAAAAGGAATGAAATATGTACCTAATAGTTTCATTAATATAGCTGATTATATAGTAGAATTCAAAAAATACATGAGAAAATTAAATCTAGCTCTATATTTTAGTAATGACAAGGGAAAAATACAACAGAATAATTTTAAGAAGAAAAGCATTTTACCCCCCTATGAACAACACTTTAGCCATCTTTGACAAGGTAGTCACTGATTAACTATACGAGTATGGTTATAAATGTAAATTATTTAAAAAGAAATACAGTTTAGATTATAATGAATTTCAATTATTGAAAGAAATACAAATGAACAACAGTTTACGGGTCATGAAACCTGATAAAGGGGGAGGGGTGGTTATATATGATTCTGCTGAATATGTTAACAAAGTCAATTGTATTCTATTAAATTCTGATAATTATGAGATATCCTCCATAAATGATATAAATATAGGATATCATAAAATTGACCTATATTTGGAGGATGTTCTATTAGATGGTAGGATAGATACAGACATGTACAATTACTTGAAGGTGGAATACCCCATCATCAGTACCATTGTTGGTATTCCCAAGGTACATAAAAATATAATGGATCCCCCTTCTGTCCAATTATATCTGGAAACAAATCCAAAACTTTCCCTTTTGGATCAGTAATAGATACTTGGTTAAAACCAATATATGATAAAATCACCCATATTGTAATTGACTCTGGGGATTTTTTGGGTAGACTCATTCCGGAATTGTGTAATTCAGATATTATTCTAGTAACCATAGATGTAGTTGATCTCTAATCATTTATACCCAAGGATGACGGGTTGAGAAGGTTCAGTAACAGTATTGTAAAGTACGATAGTATGGTCTGGGACACCATTTCTTTGACTTTGGAATTTATGGAAATGGTGTTAGCTTACAATTATATATTGTTCGAGAGAGAGTACTACAGGCAATGCAAGGGGGTAGCAATGAGGGCAGCACGTGCCCCTATTTTTGCCAACCTTGTCCTCCTTGACTGGAAAACTGAGTATATATTGCAAACTGCTTGGAGAGAGAACATCACTTGCTATGTTAGATTCTTGGACGATATATTTATTGCATGGAAAGGAAGTGTAAGTAAGTTACAAGAATTTATGGGGTATTTAAACACTTCCAGTGATTACCTAAAATTTACATTCAATATGAGTAAGAATTCAATTCCGTATTTGGATACACTTATTAGTGTTGAAAATGGAAAATTTAAATCAAACATATATAGAAAAGACACTTTTAGCAATTCTTACTTACAATACTCTAGTTGTCATCCAAACAGTCAAAAATGGAGTATTTTAAAGGGTCAATTTATAAGAGCTGCTAGAATGATGACATGATTAAAAAATTAAACCTTATAGGTAATATGTTTAGAGACAGAGGGTACCCTATATATCTAATTGAGGATATTAAGAATTATGTGAAAAATGAATGGGGCAAGAAATATAAACCTATATTAGGTACAGGTTCGATTAGAATGATAGGTAAAAATAAAAAGGATGGTGAGGATGCATCCAATTTCACGAGAACCTGTATATTTCAATATGCACCATATGTACAAGATATAAGGAATATAATAGAGTCCAGTTGGAACATCTTGAAAACTGAACACAATGTATACAAAATGTTGGGGGAACAACCTTTATTTGTCTCCAAAAATGGTAGAAATTTAAAAAGTGAATTGGAAAGGAAAATAATGAAAAAAGATGACACTGTTAATAGGGCAGGCACCACTAAATGTGGACAATGCAAAAGACGACACTGTTAATAGGGCAGGCACAACTAAATGTGGACAATGCAATCAGTGTAGTCAGATTATTCAGGTGCCTAGTCTCCTATTGGAAGACACAAAATGAATGGAGGTTATATTTAAAAAAGGTAACTGTAGGACCCCACATGTAGTGTATTTAGCCAAGTGTACAAAGTGTCTGCATTTTTATGTCGGCAAGACAGACAGATGCCTCAAGAATAGGATATATGATCATGGTTATTGTATTAGGAAAAAAGACACGAAAAATGCTTTATGGAGGCGTCTGAATGTCAGTAGTAGTTGTGATACTTTTAAATGTGGCATATTGGAGTGTATCAAAATGAACCCCAGAGGGGGGAATATAAGTAAGAAGTTGGCTGAAAGAGAAACTAGATGGCAGATAAAGTTAACTGCTTCGCTTTATCCAGGAATAAATGATAGCATATCTATTAAATCCATATTAGAAAACAATAGTTAAAGCGGGGATTTAATTTTATCTTCTCTGTCTTTCAGTCACTCTTTCACAGGACTATATCACTGGTTATTTGCCATGCCTGTCCCAATTAATATATGTTTTAATTAAACACATTATTTTACTTACTTATTTTTTAATTATTGATGTAGTAGCTATATATTAGTTATATATGAGGGTGTATTTATTTGGAATTGTAGTAGATATATGACAGATATGAGGTACTGTTAGGATAGGATTGTGGTGGTTTAGTATTTAGTAAATAATATTGTAAATAGTATAGAACGGAATAGTATTTTACATGGAAAGGCCAATCGCCAAGTTTTGAATGCACTGAGCACTTTAAATAAGCAATTGATAGTAATGGATTGATGAAGCGGATTGGTTGCTATTCACTATTTAAATCCGTCATGGTAATAATGAAATGTTACAAAAGGATAAAATGGTGCTAAAATGAACTTATAACCAAGTAGAAAGCACCACAGTCGAGCTGGATATAGGCAAACAGTTTATTCAGTTCCAACCACTGAACACAAAGTGAAAAGACCCACACTATATTGAATACAATCCATAAATACTACACCCCCACCCTTGTCCGGTTTCATCACCCTTAAATGTTTGTTGTTTATTAAAACATTTATAACTTCCTGTTCAGAAGATGTTAAGTTAGGGTGTACAAATTGTTTTTTCAAACCAGTCCTTAATTCATTTTCAAGTTTTAGTTCAAAATTCCTCAATTGGGGGTGCAGTGGTGGATTGAATGTACTACTACGTACCAAGCTATTTTCTTTGGATTTAGTTACCTTTCCATTGAATAAAAGTTCCAAATTTTTCTTTCAAAATGTGTAGTATAGACATTAGCCCACTCCACAATTATAATGCCAAGGATCTTGTAACTTAGTTGATATTTTACTTTCCTGCCATTCTACCATGTAACAGCAACAGTCAAAAAAATCTTTTGGTTTATCATAATTAATATCTGAAGAAATATCATTCAGGTCAAAATAACTTATCCCTCTCTGTGCAACCATAATTAAAGCAATTATTGAGTACAATTCCATCTTTGGGTTTTACCTTTCATATTAAGCAACCATCTTTGGGGTTTAACTTTCATATTAAGCAACTACAGCAAACTAAGAAAAGCCCAAGAGAATGCTTACTAAAAACAGAAGTGCCCTACAGACTCTGAGTTACCAAGAAAGTTTTAAAATGTTATCCTTGCACTTAGTTTCTTATAGGGAGTTGTGGGTGATTTATGCCTTTTATTAAGTCCCTTTAGGGACCCTTTCCACTTTGCTCTCTTGAGTCTTTTCAGGACAAAAAGCTCCACTAATATCAGAAATGGGAACTTACATCTCCACCAGAACATATGTGCAACACACTGGAGAGACACATTTATTACCTAACACCTACATGACCACTGGAACAGATTTAGCCTGTAAGTTAAACAAAGTAAACAGTAGTGTCCTTCGGAGAAATCTCGGTGGCTGGATGGATACCCACAGATATACTCTAGACATGATTTGCTTTGGGGTGCAGTATGAGGGTGGGCTTTGACAAGGCAGGAATGGTCTTGTTACTCAGTAGCTTTGTATTTCCTATAATCCTGTGCTCCTATGAAGTCTCATTTAAATGTTGACTACTCTAACACATGTCATTGAAGGGTGGGGTTTTCATTAGTTATTATTAAAACAGTACAACTCAAGAACATTTTAAATGACTTAAAACAAATTTAAACAGATGGCCCAGCATGAAAAAAATGTAAAAGCCACATTAAAATATACATTTCCACTATGGTATTAGTGCACTCCTTATATCAAAATGGAATTTATCCTCCCATCTCAAGAATATCTAAATATAATTTCAGTCATACAATGTTCTTTCTCACTTTTCCTTGATTCAACCATTTCTTATTTTGTATTATTTACATTTCTAACTTTGTTTTGTGAGGTATTTTTCAAATGCTTTCTATGTGAATTCCACCTGATTCACACAAATCCTGCACTTCTCCACTTAGTTGTTTCTCCACACTGTCTCACCACAAACATTCTTTTTCTGCTCTGTGTTAACTCCTAGTATTATTTTGTCCAGGGGCTCACTGTCATAATAATTATCTTTAAATTAACATCTCGTAATGTTCACTTACAAAATGTTCATTTTTACTACAGGGCTTAGAAGGAAAAAAATATATAATAAAAATAAAAAAGGGACACTGTGTTTTCATTTTCCCATAATTCTAGAACATTTGTACAGTATGAATGCAATGGGTACTAGTGAAAATTGTTTTCATGAAATTTTACATTTTGACCAGATCTCTCTTTCAGCAGATCTTGTCTTTCTTCTTTTATTTGCTATTTGTGCTTTTGACAGTGTGCTGTATTAAGAGCTGTGTATTTAATATCCTTTTTATTCATTTTATATGCATGCACAGAAAACTGATAGTGGAATTATTATATCAATGAGAATCTGTTTAACAATCAATATAAACACAATTGCAGCTAATATAAAGGCAAACTGTTTAAACAACTATAGCCAGTGGTGTTCTTACAAATGTTTTTATACACACTGTGCAAATAATATACATGACTAAAGGCAGAACAGCTGGCATTTCACTGCATAATCCTATTATGGATTTATGTTCACGGACACACAACACAGACATGGTACAACAAAAGACACATCAGCTTGGAATACATAAAAGCAAGAGCAAGCCTACCAACAAGTGGACAAGGAAGGCTGATACTGTCATACACTGCACTGAATGTAGTAATGGATATGTGATATGTAGTAACTTTACGGGCATTGTCATGTGCTTTAAGAAAAACAAAAAACTCTGTAATGCTCAAAAGGAAAATAGGTTGTTTGAAAAAATGTGCAAGTAACAAAAGTTTTGAAATTCCCGTGAGCATATGTATCAAACTAATAATGCATAAATACTAAAAAAGCAAATACATAAACATGGACAAATAAATTAAATAAGAACACCTGGGCATACTGCTCAGTAAAATATTGAGCGTGGACACAATAACAGTTGTGGCAATAACATGCATGATGTGAAGGGTAGGAAGTGAGACACAGATGACATCCAAATCATTATGCAGAACAATCCACGTGTATATACCACAGAAACATAGCTGTCACTTTGAACAGAAAATAATAATTATGCTGCATAAATTGTTACAGATTTGTCAACTGTAACATATGAGATGTATGCACATGGGAAATGTTGTGCATGTCAAGAAACTTTTACTCATATGGACATCTTGCCATAGAAATCATTTAGTTCCCGTTCATTAACAACTGTGTATATGTATATCAGTGTATGACTATGGATACAATTAAAAGTGAGATAACAAGACCACACATGACAGTTACTTCCTAGGAGAAGCAATCACAACCCAAGTGTGCCTGATGTCAATAACGTGTATGGACAA
>NC_056739.1:1821845341-1822010341 GCF_019279795.1 Protopterus annectens
TATATATATATATATATATATATATATATATATATATATATCTATATATATAAAATGTGTGTGTATGTGTGTGTGTGTCATATTAAGGTGAACTGAACAGTGATATGATTTGTGAAAGTGACAGATACAATCAGTGGAGTGCCTCTTATGCATTCTCATGCAAGTCTGCAAGTCTTGTGTTTATGTGTGGATCATTGATAGGTTTCTGGGAAGTGTATATATCTATATATATATATATATATATATATATATATATATATATATATATATATATATTTGTATGTGTGTGGGTCATATATTTTCCCCCTTTGGGAAAAACTTGGTACCCATGAACTACCACATAGGCGGCATCTCACTAAACACAGGTGGACAGTAGTCTCTCCTTTAATAACCACATCACCACAGTAGACAGGAAATCCTTCTATGTGGCACACCTCATCACAAAAGGGTTCTCCTCTTGAAAAGAGGAGGTCATTGTTCCTTTCTACTCATCCCTCATCAGACCCATTATAGAGTTCAATGCCCCATTTGGCATGTATCTCACAAGACACCTACAACAATTGGAAAGGCCACAGAAATACCTCACTAAGAGGATTACCAGCCTCAAACAGATGCCATATGCAGACGTCTCAAAAATCTCCAGCTCTACTCTGTCACATATCGCCTACGCAGAGGTGATCTCTGCCTAACATACAAAGCTATGTCAAACCCAGAGCTGTTGGACATGCTACACTTAAAGAAATCCCAATATCTCTGAACCGGGTTCATATGATACTGTCGACAACTGACTAAATCGACAACCGGCCCTGCAGCACCAATTACAAGACAGCATCGACAGTTGAAATAACCGACACCGACTCTACCGACAATGCGCTATTAACATGTGAGGTATTTATAATGTTAGACTGAGTGACATAAGTTTAGCAATACCTCCCCTACCTCACACATGTTAATACCCGTTAGGTGTAATTGCTTAGGTCGGGTGTTGCTGGCGTTGGTCGGTGTTGGGTTTATTTCAACAACTCATGCTGTAAGCGGTCGGAAAATTGGTGCTGCAGGGCCGGTTGTCGATTTAGTCAGTTGTCGATGGTATCATATGAACCCCTCTGAACCACATGCTCCAGGGACCTAAACCTTGTCATCACAATAAACAGAACATGCCAGAGGGATAGATTCCTGTCCCAGAGACTTCCCATATTCTGGAACAAACTTCCCATTCATGTCAAGCAATTCTCCTCATTGGCCCTCTTTAAGAAAAATCTTCATGACTGGATGGGAAATAGAAAATTCACCCCAGGGATCACTTCTGTGGCACTGCTTGACAGGGGCTCAGGAAAATAATTTTATTGGGTGGCGAAAGCCAGGGAACCTTTTTGGCTAAGCTTATATAGGCCCCAGGGCTGATAGCCTAGTACCTACCTATGAACCTATGAACCTATATTAAGGCAAACTGAGCAGTGATGTGATTGGTGATAGTGACAGATACAACCAGTGGAGTGTCACCCATGCATTTCTGAATGTTTATCATCAGATCTTCACATGTAAGTCTTGTGTTTATCTGTGAATCATTGGTAAGTCTTTGGAAAGTTTGCAAGGTAATAACAAGCCATACAGACAAAACATATACAAAATCCTCCAAGGCCAGCTTCGAGAGAAAAATTGCACAGGACACCAAAGACAATCATAAGGCTTTTTTCAGTTATGTTCGAAACCTGGGATGCAACTCCCAGACTTGTTCTGAGTTGATTCTAAACGACAAAAAATACACTGAACCCACGGACATCGCCAATATCCTGGCAGACAGGTTCAGTGCAAACCCCCCCCCCCCCAAAAGAGCAAGTATCGATCCCAGCAGAGGGCTGCCTCCCAAACATCTCTGATGCTCAGGTGAAGGCTGCCCTCTCCAAAGCAAAAAACACTGCTTCCATGGGACCAGATGGCGTCCCAGGTTGCCCTACATGAACTCCAAGAGGAACTAATCCCTCAAATAAAACAGCTATACAATCTCAGCCTCACTACAGGATATGTGCCCACAAAATGGCGTACAGCAACAGTGGTCCCACTCCACAAAGGTGGAGCCTGTACGGACCCTGGAAACTATCACCCCATAAGCCTGACTAGCTTAGTCTGCAAGGCTATGGAGAGGATCATCATGGAGCTCATAAACAAAGACATTGGGGACCTACAGACACTAGATCCTACCCAGTTCGGCTTTGTCAAGGGCAGATCCTGCCTTTTGAGCCTGGTTGACTTCTTCGAGACAGTCACCAAAACCATAGATGAAGGGAAGGTAGTCCACACAGCCTATCTGGACCTTGCAAAGGCATTTGACACAATACCCCACTCGGGCATCATAGATAAGCTATCCAGCTTAAATATAAACCCCTATGTCACAAGATGGGTCACAAACTGGCTCAAAGACAGAACCCACAGAGTGAGAGTTGCTGGAGCCATGTCAAACTCGAAACCAGTCACAAGTGGTGTCCCACAGGGTTCTGTCCTGGGACCACTCTTGTTCGGTATATACTTTTCCAAGGTACAGGCAAATGTGGGAGGACTATGGCTCACCAAGTTCGCAGACAACTGCAAACTGGGCGCCATAATCAACTCTCCAGCTGACACAAACATCCTTCAAAAAGATCTCACAGAGACAGATAACTGGTGCCAGCGCCATGGTCTAAAGCTAAATGCCAAAAAATGTATAGTCATATCCTTTGGCAAAAACAATGTGCCCACAAATTACCACATAGGCGGAAACCCATTAAGTACAGAGAAAGTTATTAGGGACCTGGGGACCCAAGTTGATAGCAATCTCTCCTTTGAAAACCACATTGCCAAAGTGGTTAGAAAGACCTTCTACATAGCCCACCTCATCACAAAGGGTTTCACATCTAGAACAAGAGAGGTAATCGTGCCCCTTTATTCATCCCTCATCAGGCCCATCATAGAATACAATGCCCCTTTTGGGATGTACCTTACCCAACACCTGCAGCAATTAGAAAGACCCCAAAAGTATCTCTCCAAGAGGATCAAGGGTCTCAAACAGATGCCATATGCTGCTCGGTTAAAAAAACTCCAGCTCTACTCAGTTGCATACCGCCTACTTCGAGGCGATCTATGCCTGACATACAAAGCTATGTCAAATCCAGAATTAATGGACATGCTCCACCTCAGTAAATCTAAATCCCTTAGAGCCACACTCGAGGGACTTGAACCTCAGCACAGAAATAAATAGAACTTGCTGGAGGGACAGGTTCATAACCCAGAGGCTCCCTTCGCTCTGGAATAGAATTCCAGTTCATGTGAGGCAGAGCACCTCACTGAATTTCTTCAAGAAGAATCTCGATAGGTGGATGGGGGATCGTAGGTTTGTCCCAGGGATTACTCCCGTGTCACTATTAGACAGAGGCACAGTAAACTAAACCTTAAAGGGCACAGTATGCTCAAATCAAGGGGTGGCGTAAGCCATACAGAATCGGGCTACGCTTATAATTGCCTCAGGGCAGATAGCCTAGTATGAACCTATGAACCTATGAACCTATACACTGCACTCATTAATACTATTCTGCAAATATATAGATAATAACAAGAAATACCACGACAGAGCAAAGGTGCCTGCACAGTTCCAATAAAAATGTCATGAACTGTGAATGTAAACAAGTACTGTGCAAGACTCACCCAGGCAGTTTTAGGTCACAAATATAAACTATGCTGCAAATGTCTCTTCAGACCAATGTCCCAACAAAAACAGTTTATCTTCCAAAAGAAGCTAGGTTGTTTAAAGCATAAACTGTGCTGCAGATGTCTGTTCAGACCAGTACTCCAACAAAATCAGTTTCAATTAGAAAAAAGCGATGTTGTAAAATCATGTATAAAACTGCTTTTTATTAATAACAAGGAGGTGAGCGCTTTACAGCTTCTTCAGACCATGATATAACTGAACTAAAAACTTGACTTATATACACATGCTCATAGATAATTAATCAAACAATTAAACAATTAATTCTGCTTTTAAAAATCAGCTTAAGAAAGGCAAACCATTCACATAAGCTGCAATGAATTCTATTACTTCAGTGAATGTTTATATTCATATAAAACCATGTAGCAAGTTAATATAAAAAGTTTATACAAATATAGGGTAAAATACATCTCATATAATATGATATTACATCTAATATTTAAATTTTCTACTTTTTAATTTGGGTTTTAAAGGAATCTTGTCATTCAGTCCTGGGGGGATGTGTGCTTGCAATCTAATTATCCAGTCTGTTTCTAACTGTTCAGTTCGGTTCCTTACATCTCCCCCTCTCCTCCTAGGTAAGTTAGTTTGTAAAATCATGAACTTAAACCTATGTCTAGCCCCTTCCTTTAGGACATGTTTGGATAATGCATTTACTTCAGATTTTATTCTGATTTGGTACACATGCTCCCTGATTCTATTCCTCAACTGCCTGTCTGTTTTTCCTACATAAAAACCACTACATTCCAGGCAGGTAGCTAAATAAACTAAGTGTTCTGTGTGACATGAACAGTTAGAAACAGACTGGATAATTAGATTGCAAGCACACATCCCCCCAGGACTGAATGACAAGATTCCTTTAAAACCCAAATTAAAAAGTAGAAAATTTAAATATTAGATGTAATATCATATTATATGAGATGTATTTTACCCTATATTTGTATAAACTTTTTATATTAACTTGCTACATGGTTTTATATGAATATAAACATTCATTGAAGTAATAGAATTCATTGCAGCTTATGTGAATGGTTTGCCTTTCTTAAGCTGATTTTTAAAAGCAGAATTAATTGTTTAATTGTTTGATTAATTATCTATGAGCATGTGTATATAAGTCAAGTTTTTAGTTCAGTTATATCATGGTCTGAAGAAGCTGTAAAGCGGCGCTCACCTCCTTGTTATTAATAAAAGCAGTTTTATACATGATTTTACAACATCGCTTTTGAAAAAGAAACTGATTTTGTTGGAGTACTGGTCTGAACAGACATCTGCAGCACAGTTTATGCTTTAAACAACCTAGCTTCTTTTGGAAGATAAACTGTTTTTGTTGGGACATTGGTCTGAAGAGACATTTGCAGCATAGTTTATATTTGTGACCTAAAACTGCCTGGGTGAGTCTTGCACAGTACTTGTTTACATTCACAGTTCATGACATTTTTATTGGAACTGTGCAGGCACCTTTGCTCTGTCGTGGTATTTCTTGTTATTATCTATACATCTGTTTTATTTTAAAATACCACGTATTGACCATGGCAGATTGTTTGGAAAGTAGCGTTGAACTACCATACAATCCTCTCAATATTCCACCTAAGAAGTTGGTACATTCCAGGCTACAGAACTGTGTGATTGGTGACGTCAACCCATTGTTAGAGGCTGAGTTGGTAGCTTCCAACAATGGCTCGCTTAGCAGTATGGAATATGAAAGTATTAATTCCACTATTTCTACTATGGAATCGGATTTTTTAAAATTAAAACGACTCAAAATGCAACGTTTTCACTTTGAGGTTTGCATCCAGAAGAAGATAATACCAAGGGGACTCAGGATTCTAAAAATGCCAACCACAGGTAATACCTATCCTGAACTTCTTTTTCGTTGGCAGCAGTTAAATATTGAACTAAGTATTAACTATATGAAGCTATTAAATGAGTTCTTCTTACCAGAAGAAGTCAAACTACAAGAAGCTATAGAGAATAAACAACATGATTTGTATAGTCGATACCAGTCTCTAGTAATTGACCCACTTTTAGATCGCCTGTTGGATTCAGTGTGCTTATATGAAAAAAGACTTTTGGAGCAGAAGAAATATAAGTTAACCAGAGACTTATATGATTTTGCAAATGGGCAAGTCTTCACTTGGCCGAGAAATATTAGAAATGGACATGAAAGGGTTTCATTTCCTAATAGTAACAATGTAAATGTGCATAATAATGACTGTATTATTAATAATGTTTCTAATGTAGAAATGAATCAGAATGATGTTCATTTAAGCACTGACCAAGACAATTCAAGTATTGCTCCACTTGGAGAAAATGTATCTGTACCTGTGTTAGGAAATGTAACTAATGCTATTAACTCTGACCCAAATAATTTGAATGTAAGAGGTGCACTGAACTATTCTGCTTTAACATCTAATAGCCCTATCCCTGCAGATAGCAGAGATAGAGTCAAGGGTAACAGCAGTGACATAGTAGTGCGTAGTAAAACCACTTTCTTGTCTAATATTAATACAGGATCAGATAAACATAACCCTTTCCCCATAGCAGAGAACTCTGCCAGAGGGAGAAATCGCTCTATGAGCAGGGAAGACAGAAGAGGAAGGCTATAGGAACAGACTTGAGAGAACCAACTATAAAGAAAATGTGGGAGAAAATGACTTAGTCTGGAACCTGTCTCATAGACCCATCGACAGGTTTGAAAGGGATGTACTGAATAGAGGTCTTTCATTTATTCCGTCCAGAGTTAGCAATGTCACTGAAACTATCCTTGATGTTAAGTTATTTGTCAGAAATGTACAACTGAAGATGTTGTTTAAGAATAGTGAAAGAGGAATGGCTGATGGTCATTTCAGGAAACCTAGCACATATGTTCCTATTTTACACCCTATACTTGATACTTTCAGCAAAATTGTTGAAAAGGAGTTATTTAATATGAAAGAAAATAATGATGGCATTAGTAATAAGCGAAATCTAACACCGAAACAGTTTAATTCCCTTCAGAATCTAAGAAATGACAGAAATATATCTATAAGGCCGGCAGACAAAGGTGGGCCAATAGTTATTCTAGACAAAGACATATATAATAGAAGTATGTTTGAGATGCTTAGAGATACAAGCTATTATGAATCTATATCTAGACATAGGGTACAAGAATTTGTCTCAAAGGTACATAATGTCTTAGATGAATTATATAAAAGGAAACTATTGATATAAACTTGTATAATTTCCTTTTTGTAGACACACCTGTCACTCCGGTTATTCAAGGACTACCGAAAGTGCATAAAAATCCAGAAAATCCCCCAATGAGACCCATTGTCTCAGGCCAAGGATGGGTGACAGAGTATTTATCAGTGTTCATTGAGAAGACATTAAGACCTATAGTTAATTTAAATACTTTTATTTTGAAGGATTCTAAACAATTCCTGTTGGATTTCTATGATGTAACTACAAAATTAAAGAATATTGAGTCAGTCACAATGGTGACAATGGATGTCACGTCACTGTTCACAAATATACCCAATGATGTAGGCGTTAGTAATATTAGAACATATTTAGAAAGACATAGTAGTTTAAATGCAACTAAGAGTGAATTACTTTGCTTATTTCTTAAACTGGTATTAGACAACAATATTTTCTTATTTGAGGATTCCCTATACTTACAGAAGGATGGCATAGCTATGGGCACTCCCTGTGCCAATAGCTACGCCAACCTAGTGATGGCCTCATGGGAAGATGAAAAACTTTTTCAACTTGAAACATTTAAGAAGTTTGTTTGTTTTTATAGGAGGTTCGTGGACGATTTGTTTTTTCTGTGGGCTGGCCCAGTAGAAGATCTGTTCTTATTTTATGATGAAATTAATTCTTTAACCCCTTTTTTAAAATTTACTATGATGAGTTCTAAGGACAGTATAGCTTTTTTGGATGTAACTATACAACGCATGCACAATGGACTTTTTAATACAGGTGTACATAGGAAAAACTGCTATAAAAACACATTACTGCACAGAAATAGTATGCACCCTCAACATGTCTTTAGAAATATTATCACAGGACAGGCTACAAGAGCATCTAGATTAAATCCCAGGCAGAGTAATTTTGAAAAGGAACTTGAGGTACTAAGTAATAGATTAATTACACAGCTACAACCGTGAAGAAGTAGAAGCTTGTTTTACTAACGTTGTGCAGAAGAGAGAAAATGGAGCTTGCCCCTATTTTTCTGATAAGGGCAATATCTATTATAGAAACTTAGATAGAATAGAGGATACAGTTGATAGTGGACAACAGAAAATAACTTTATTCTATACTCAAGATGTAGGTTTGGTTAAGGATGTGTTAAATAAACACTGGGAAATCCTTACCACAAATTCTGATATAAAGGAATTAGTAGGTGAACATCCACGATATACATATAGAAACAAAAAGAATCTACATCGGCTTTTATGTTTTCCAGACAGTACTACACTAAACACATCAGGTTTCGAGGTACTGCAGCTTGTGGTAAATGTAATTTTGCACATATATAGATAGTAGTAATATGTTTATACATCCTGTAACTTCAAAACTTTATACATTCAAGGCTACTGGTTCATGTCACACAGAACACTTAGTTTATTTAGCTACCTGCCTGGAATGTAGTGGTTTTTATGTAGGAAAAACAGACAGGCAGTTGAGGAATAGAATCAGGGAGCATGTGTACCAAATCAGAATAAAATCTGAAGTAAATGCATTATCCAAACATGTCCTAAAGGAAGGGGCTAGACATAGGTTTAAGTTCATGATTTTACAAACTAACTTACCTAGGAGGAGAGGGGGAGATGTAAGGAACCGAACTGAACAGTTAGAAACAGACTGGATAATTAGATTGCAAGCACACATCCCCCCAGGACTGAATGACAAGACTCCTTTAAAACCCAAATTAAAAAGTAGAAAATTTAAATATTAGATGTAATATCATATTATATGAGATGTATTTTACCCTATATTTGTATAAACTTTTTTATATTAACTTGCTACATGGTTTTATATGAATATAAACATTCATTGAAGTAATAGAATTCATTGCAGCTTATGTGAATGGTTTGCCTTTCTTAAGCTGATTTTTTTAAAAGCAGAATTAATTGTTTAATTGTTTGATTAATTATCTATGAGCATGTGTATATAAGTCAAGTTTTTAGTTCAGTTATATCATGGTCTGAAGAAGCTGTAAAGCGAAAGCGCTCACCTCCTTGTTATTAATAAAAAGCAGTTTTATACATGATTTTACAACATCGCTTTTTTAAAAAAGAAACTGATTTTGTTGGAGTACTGGTCTGAACAGACATCTGCAGCACAGTTTATGCTTTAAACAACCTAGCTTCTTTTGGAAGATAAACTGTTTTTGTTGGGACATTGGTCTGAAGAGACATTTGCAGCATAGTTTATATTTGTGACCTAAAACTGCCTGGGTGAGTCTTGCACAGTACTTGTTTACATTCACTATTCTGCAAATATGTTTGCAGTTCTACCAGTTCAATGGTACACACTTGAAATAGTAATGTCAGACACTGCCACACTCATTTACATATAGAAGTACATAGACTGCATTAGTATTCTGTCCTCCTGTCTGGGGTACAATAACCAATAAACCATATACAAGCAGCAGAAGCCACTGATATAACAGTCAGTCTGTCACAATCCCTTAACTGATGGGCACTGCTACTTAGTTGTATGACTGATGGCAAAGTATTAGTGCATGTGTAATTATTATTTTTAACTTAGAATAGAAATTATTAGTGGGCTTTGCTGCTTGATGCAAGTGCTGTGCAAATGATGAGTACAGAAATGTAGACATTTTTTTCTAAAGCATTTCTGGCAATATGTGTAGTATGTGAATCTACTTTTTGAGATGAATAATTTAATGTGTGATGTTGTTTGCAGTACAGTGTTGAAAATATGGAGCAAGCAAAGGATAGGATACTGGTAAAGTAAGTGAAGAATAACCAAAATGGTGTTGGGAGACTAACAACTCTATTCACTACTTCATAAGGTAAAATGTTATAATAAAAAAAAAACTTTAATAAATGTTGTATACAATGCTGAATTTGAACACCTGCCAATCTTACTCAAACATTTGTAGATCCATATAATATCTGATAATAGACCATGTTTCAATTAGTAGAAATCACAGTTGATGGACTCTTGACTTATATATGTAGGAAAGGGACCTGGTTTATGGCATTACATGTAAAGAATGGTGTATGTTAACTGACTAAAATATTAATTCTAAGTTATTGGTTTTAGAATAATAAATATTAAGTAATACAGGGTAATTGCTGTTACTTGGATTCAATCCCATAGACATCTATGTTTACTGAACCATTGAGTATTGTAGTCTTGCAATGGCTATTAGTACAGATAAACACTGATAGCCTATTTTTACAATAAGTGCTATTATGAAATGGAAATCAGTCATCCTTGAACCCATACTTACTCCATACCTCTCTGACATGTTGCAGTCTCTCCTGATGAGCCTCCCTGTTTCCTTTAATCTCTGCAGAAGCTACACATAACAAAAATAAATAAATACATAAATACAAAATGAACACTTGCTTGTATTGCCAAGTCATGGTACTTTACTGGCTGGTTATGACCCACTAGTCTTACACAAGTGAGGTGGCACTTGTGTATGAAAATATGCCTACCATCTGTAAAGGAGGTCCTACTATCATTTTTTTTAAGTCACCATAATGGATACTGCATTGTTCACCACTGTGTAAGGATGCCATTTGATAGGTGACAGCCTTGGCTAAGCCATTCCAAGCCTCAACCTTTACTGTGAACCAGTATAGTCACCTTGGCTGTACCAGTTAACAAGGAGTCTGGCAAAAATCATGCATCTCCTGACGCCACCTATCTGCACTAAATGGAGCACTATCTTCACCATATCCTGGCATACATTCTCGAAAGTCTCTAGAAAAATGACAGAGAATTGAAGCTCAGATCAAATATTGTGTGAACCAGCCTGTGCTCAACAATGGGCAAGCTTGACAACCACATTTGCATGACAGAAAGCACAGAAATGGGATAAAAGGGAATGTATTTACTAAGTTGCCAATGTCCAGTTTAGGTGAGAAACATGGCAGTAAGACTTATCCATGTGTGCCAATCATTATATATACGGATTCTCCAGAGCAGCTCCAGCAAATGCTAGTTAACACTGATATCCCAGTTACAGTTCAAACAATATATTGACATCTCTGATCATGTATGCTGGGATGGTTGATAGCATTCATAACATGAACGTTGTCACAATCAAATTTGACACAAAAATCTCAGTGACATCATTGTTATTACTAAGTATTGTCCTTATGCACATTTTCAATACTGCACAATGCTTTGGTGACACATAAGAAGTTAATAACTGTGAGTAATACCACCATGGAATTGAACCCATGACAAAAAGGAACAAAAATTCTGAATAATAAGTGTTAACTGTTGATTCCATAAGGCAACTGACATTCCTATAGTGTAAGTTGAGGAATGCAGATCTGTATATGATTGGCTATATATCTATTTCTAACAAGTCTGTAGCTATTGGACTATATAGGGTTTCTTTGGAATAATAGTTTAAAGCAAATATGTTTTTCTAGCAAAACAGTTTTCGTTGTATTCATATTTGTAATGTCTTCAGTGCTGACTGATGTATGCCAAAGGAAAGATTATTTGCATAGGCAAAGGTAAAGTCATAGTGCATAAGTGATTATTATTTTTGATTTTTTGCCATAGTATGAAGTTCCAGCTGTCTACAGTCATTTTTGAATAGTGACAATGCACCTTGCCAACTGTTGGACAGATAATAAGAAACAAAACAATGGTTTATCATATGTGTATAATGAGCTGTTATTATCAATGATAACATTATATATTTGTGGATTACAAATATTTAGGAAAGGCCCATACAGTGTACAAGTAGAATTGTTCTCCAGTGCATACATCAGTACTATGTAAACTTAGAATCAGTATAATTATATGTCATTGAAGCATTGTACTAACATGTTTTGAAAGCTAGGTTGCTGTGCTCTTCATATTTTCTGAATTCATTATCTTGCTAATTTTACTTCTTCATGATATTGCACATGTACTATTTATTTCACATTATACACACAGAAATAGTTTATTACTCTCATCAGTGACGTGAACAATGCAGATGAAAAAGGTAACATTATAATGATTAGCAGCCATAGTACACAATTATATTGCATTATTAACAGTATGTATTGCATGTGTAGTTCAGTTTAATGTAAAGAAGATCACTTATTATGTCATATGAAAATAAACTATCCCTACTGTGGATTTCAGCCCGGCATCACTTGTACTGTTAGTTAGAATGTACTTCATTAACATGTTGAGCCACTGAAGAAGCCACATAGCAAATGTAATTTTCTGCATTCAGTTATGTTTAACATGCTATGTAAGGTGTGCTACCACCAGTGTCATTTACGTGATTGACAGCTAAGTCTTCTCACACAAAGTGAACTGTCATTCCTTGTACTGATGGGCACCAAATGCATAATGCCAACCACTGTGTAAAGGATGAAGTCTAAAAAATTGCATTTATAAAGCAGTTTAATGAGTTCTCAATGGTATGGGGTTTTTCAAGGAAAAAGATTTATACTAAGGATCTCTACTTTCATGTAGTTGGTACCCTCACAAGATTTAAACAATGCATGTATGGCACTACAATGATACACTGACATGATGAATAAGTTTTGTCACCTGACCACTTTCATACAAAAATGGAGAATGTCAAGCACATGTGTTTAGCATTATACTTCTGAAATGTACATTTAGTCTGTGCTATACCCATGGTAACACACTGTTGTCATCTGTCCTGTCACAGTACAATTGTGTGACTCTCATCATTGGAGAAGTGAGGATGGTAAAGCATGGGAGATTTCAAACAACTGTCTGATATTACAAAGATTTCATTATTATTTTAGAACTGTTTTGTATGATGATAGACAGTGTCACAGTACCTGCATAACAATACATGCTGCTCTCCATAAAGATAACAGCCTGTATTTCTCTCCACTTTCTTGATGTGTTGTTTGGTCTATTATAAATATTTTGTTTTATATCACAACAAGGCTATGACTCCAAAATCCAAAAATAAGGGGTCATCTTCTCAGAAACCATCCTTCTAGATGCTGATAATGAGGTCATACTGCAGCTCCTCTGTCTCCATGGGGCACAGTTGCTAGATCCATGGTCCACAGGCAAGCTTTTCTGTGACGATGTCTGGTGGCAGGTGGTTGATGATGTCAACAATGTTAGTAGCCACATCTGTGACTACCTAACTTCTGACATAGGGCCAATGACATGATTTAAAAAAGCTGCTGACAGAGCAAAGGCTATAACACTGGAATGAAGATGAAGGGCTACTGGCAGCAGGCCTTCTACTCAGCCACCACTCACTAAGCTAGAGGAGTTCCTGTTTACTGTAAGGAATCACTCAGAAGAGGTTCACAGTGTGGTGCTGGATGCTGAGGCAGAGGTGGAGGACAACCACAGAATTTCCACTAGTGATGTTCCAGTTATGCTGTTCATATTTATAAATTAAGTACTTCTTTACAATTTCAGTTACGTTCTATGCTTATAATACCTTTGTCAACTGAAATGTGTGTGTCTAGGGTCATCTGGCATTGTGGTACTATGACCACCTGCATATGGTAAGGGCTTATACCTTATTAGTATTAGTTATATGTATTACTGTTTAGGATTATTTGCATTTGCATGTGTAGTTGATTTATTTAGGCATAAGTGTATTTTATTCGTATGTGTGCTTCTTTTATTTTTCTATTTTCTTGGTGTATATACAAGGAAAACATTGTCTAACACCAGCATTGTGGACCTCCCTCTACCTGATGTTTTCGACTGATAACCTCTGATGAGAATGGCAGCAAGGAACAGACACAGTTTGCTGTAGCAGAGGGCATATGTGACACAGACAGTGTATCTCACACATCCCCTCCTCACAGTATGGACACAGTTATTATGCCTAAACATACCCATGACACAGACTCATGTGAGAGTGGACGGGTTGATTGGGACATGGTTGATTAGGGTAGT
Source organism: Protopterus annectens (assembly GCF_019279795.1). Taxonomy (NCBI): domain Eukaryota; kingdom Metazoa; phylum Chordata; order Ceratodontiformes; family Protopteridae; genus Protopterus; species Protopterus annectens. Next base: position 1,821,859,185 of record NC_056739.1, read on the forward strand.
GTGTTTACCCCAGTTGTAAAGATGGTGGAATCTACCCCAAGCCTTCGCAAGCATGAAATGCCACATAAGGGTGTCAGTAGAGGTGCTCAGATAAGGTAAGCTTACTACCTTCCCCTTGCTGTTAGTGCATCAGTAGCTGCCACCCATAGTAAGTGCAAGCCCATGATGGTAGCAAAGCAAATTCCATGAGGACCGTGGAAAAGATAGATTACAGCATGTTGTGCATTTTGATGTATGAGACTCCAAGAACCATATGTGCATCTCCTTTGACAGGATGAATGAAACACTGGGCCATGCAGTGTCTGTCTTGGATCATCTGAATAGTGAGAAGCACGATCCATGAGGCCAAATTGCCAATACATCATTAGCTGTGAGTCAATGTGGCTGTGGACATGCCATATCTCACTCCCACAGTGGTACTACTTCTGCTGATACATTGGTGCTGGATGTGTTCCACCCAGACATGGCCAGCCACATGGTTATGATCAAGGATATAGTTCTGATAGCAGCTCATCTAGCAGACATCATTCATGTTCAGGTATCACTTCAACGTATGCCCAACGTCATGGAGCTAGCAGAGTTGGTTCACAAGTCTGGGGACATCCACTACAAACTTGATCCTCTACCATGCATGGCTCTCACCTGTCCGGGATGCTAGAGTGTAGTGCTGGAACAAATGCTGTGACTGTGTCTCTGCAGACCCACACACACAGTACATCATGTTGACCATGACACATTCTTCAAAATGGACTTTTTTATATCTGTAGATACTTGCTCTGACAGTGCATACTTTGTCTGACCTCATATCTCGCATTCACGCACACTTCCTCTGTGTCAGGCTTATGTTCCTGTAATCCCCACATGCTGTGCAAAAGATGATGACTGAGCCCTGCTTATTGCACAGACTGTAAATTAGGTTGCATATGTTTGGTACAGAGTAGCTAACCAATGCTTATTTTGTCAAAGCTCATGTTTTCATTAGGATATGTAATAGTTTTCAATTCTGTTTAGTTTACTTAACTTCAGTAGTGGTATTAGTTGTAGTAATAAAAGTAGTAGTACTGATACACATAGTAAGCAGGCAATGCATGTTTTAGGCAACTATGTTTTCTTTGTACTGTAGAACTGCAATTTGTCGTGTGTAGTTTTAGTACTATTAGCAGTAATAGTAATATAGTAACAGTAGTAGTAAGTAATAAGTAGTATCAGTAGTAGTAGTAAGTAGTAGTGGCAGTGGTAGCGATAGTAGCAGTAGTAGTATTAGTAAGTAGCAGTGCTAAGTAGTATTGGCAGTAGTAGCAGTAATAGCAATAGTATTAGTAAATAGTACCATTAGTAGCAGTAATAAGTAGTATTTTTAGTAATAGCAAGTAGCAATACTAGCAGTAGAAGTTGCAGTAGTAGTATTAGTAAGTAGCAGTAGTAGTAGCAGTACTGCAATTTGTCATTTGTGCCTTAATTTATTTTTTCCAACTGTACTCATACGATTGTATAGATATCTTGATCATCTACCTGTGTACAGGATGCTGAGATTGCCCCCTACCCCTGTGGGGTTGATTGACATGGGTCTGCTTATGTCTGAGACACAAGGTGGCAACATAATACATATGAAAGTAAATATGTGTGTTATATTTAAATGCATCATAGTTAGTTTAATCTGTATTTCCTCCATATATCAGTCATTGTTATGAAATTCCTGTATAGATAATCATTGTGTTTTTTAATGTTTACTTCTATTTATGTAATATATAATATATTTATTACAGGTTCATCACACTGTTACTGCTCACAGGTTCATCATACTGCTGCTGAGAAGGTTCTAGCCTTCAGTGGTCTATATCTGATGCTCACAGTATGCATCAGTATTACTGTTTGCATCTGATTAGTTCTGTTGTTTAATTAAGTGGTAAGTGTATGTGCAATTTGCTACCTCTTAGCAAGTGCCATGGTATATTGTGCACACTTCTGTCTGTCATGATTTTCCCCAATTGCTGCTTCCTCATGTGACCTATCATCTATGTTGGCTAGCCCTTCCTGTGGTGCTGGAAATTGTGGCCCTGTTCTAGAGCACCCTGCTACAAAGTTTTCTAAGTATAATGTTATGTAAGATGGCACAGACAGCATTTTGGCAGAGGTGGTGGGGTCATATTGCAGTGCATCTCTAGACTTAGCCAGGCAGTGGAGCTGTGATTTGAGCAGGACAAATGAACACTCAGTGATACTGCTAGTCTGTGCATGTGCAATATTGAACCTTGCTGAGTGTAGTTTTCTCTAAGAAGTCATACGCCAAGGCTCTAGTCCATATCTGACATCCTTGTAGGATGTTGCTACTTTCAAGTCTTAAGTACAGGTCACAGGTCTGTTTGAGATGTGGAAACTGCCAGGGTGACCTGTAAAAACATTGCACTACAGACCACCTTACAGTTGATGGAGTGATAGTATTTCCTGATCACATACTTCTTTTCTATATCACTAAGTGGGGCTTTTATTCTTGAGGCAGAAGCCTGTGAAACCACCACTGTGCACCCTATAGGTTGCTAATAAATCCCTGTAGCTAGTATACATACAGCTACACATACCTTCGTTTCCACTGGGATGAGGTCTCCATGATTCCCACGAGGCCTCATGTGAGAATGGCAGATGTCCACTGCTTACTGTATAATATCTCTGTCCACCCTGTAGTGCTCTAGTATTTCACTTTCCTGTAGTCCATGGTAGGTCAAATGTTGTCTGAACACCCTTCTTCTAGGCTGAGGTCTGACAGCAGCAGCAGCTTGTATAAGAACCTGTTGTAGATACAAGTTTATAATGGCTGTGATGACGCCTAACATTATTTTTTAAAGTTAGATTTCAGAGTTAAAGCAAGTGCAACATGTTCATGCTTGCTTTATATGTTTCTGAATTGCTCTTCCATGAATTTCTGGTTCATTAGCATACAGCATGGCTGATTATATTGTTATTAACATATACCTCTCAAACTCTTACAACACAAGAAATCTGGACAAAGCCAAAAATAATGAGAGGACAAAGTCAAATTTCATAAAGTTGCTAGAATAAAAGGTTTTGTGTTTGCATGGATTTTCTTAAGGATATGAAGTCTGAAACTTAACTGCCTGTCATTGTTTAGTGAATTTAATCTTCACTGATTTACCAGAAAACCACAAGTTTAATGAGCAAAAAAAAAATATATATATATGAGGCAAAAATCTGGACATTCTGTGAAAATCTGGACAGTTGAGGTCTTTGCATATTTGGTTGCTAACCCTTCTTTAGCAGGTGGCCATGAGTTGTACTTTTATTTTCTTAATCACAAACTCGTTGCTTGACACTCCTCATCTCACACAGCAGCTTAGCATGAAGAGCAAGCTTTCATGAATCTGAGTCATATTGTGACCAGTGTTACTAAGCAAAGTAACAGCACTTCTCCTCATAGGGAAAATAAGTATGCTTCTAAATGATTGCCATGTAAGATAGCTTTCATGTATCCAAAACACACATTAACTAACAGAGAAGATGTTACCTTTACATTGCAAGTATGTTATACATAATGCATAAAACAAAGAATCCCAAGGTTGTATGGAAGTCTTATACAAGGACATGAGTGATAAAAAGCATGCTGGAGGCACTTTTTTTACAGATGCAAAGGGTATGCTATTCTTTAAAAGTATAAACAAATGTTAGTCTGGTCTATGCACAACAATACCTATCAAGAGCAGAGATCATACAAAAAACATAGCTTCATGGCATAGAGAGCTGGATCCCTGACTATAATCTAAATGGTGTACATTTGATTAATGGCTCAGCCATGAAGGAGATGGATGCAGGAGTAGGAAGGAAGAAATGGCTTTTTGCTGACTTGGATACTCTGGGATAGATTGGTTTTAGCTTGTGATCTGACACATTCCCCAGTGATGCTGACAGTACCATAAGCACATGGCACATTATGGCCATTATTTTGGCACTGATGGAGGGTACTGGAAGTAACAAACATCATGTGCAATGATGCACATGACGTCTGTAGCTCCTCCCAGTTATGAGCCCTTGTGGTCATTAGTTCTCTTGACTTTACACTTTTAATTGCTCTTTTATAAATATTGAGATGCCTGCCACTTACCCATCCCAATGTATGGGCAAAAATGAAAGGGGGTATACTCTGGAATACTGGGATCTGATTTTCTTAATGCTTTTTTGTTCCCCTGCTAAACATTAGTCCATTTGTTTATTAGGCTCAGCCCATTCATTCCCATGGATAAGGTATATATGCCCAGTTCCATAAAGCATTGATAGCTATGCAGGGATGCCATCCCACAGGCAGCCATGGGAGTTGTTCATGCCCTCACCAATAACCCAACAATTGATGGCATTGTATTATATCACTGATCTCACCCTTGTTGGTGAAATGAGCTCATGTGTTAAAATGGGAACTGTCTAAGTTCCTCTTCACACTCATGGTCACTTCTTAATAAGTGGAGATAAGAGCTACTGTCACAGACTTGATCAGTCATATCTCACATACTTGCTATTGTGAGCATATCATCCATTTTGACATGGAGACTCAGCTGAACCAGATATGACCCACCTGCCCCTTCCCAGGGTGGGAACACCCATTCTTCAATGCTCGCACTACAAGGTGCACAGGCTGCTCTTTGTTCATAAGTCACAAATGGCTGAAGCATGACTGCATCCCTTTATGCCATGTAGTTGGTTTGAATTTGTGATATGCATTTTGTATTTTTTAAACAATGTTTCAATAATCACATGGATAGTAACATCATCCAAGCACAGGAAAGATTCTAAGTCACCTATTGTATTACTGGAATTACTAGCAGTTTTATGATATTCCATTAAGCTTATTTTATGCAGCAGAACAGTGATTTAACTGCACATTTTTCAGGTCAGCCTCTACAGATTGATGACATCTAGTTGCTTAAGTATTGATTGGCCAAGGCACAAAATGCTGCACTTTCTAAATGGGTACCACTGCAGATTCCTATGCTGTGGTAGTTTTCTCCTTTCTTCATATTTGTGTTAGTATATATAAGTTCTGCTAAAGGTGTGATAACAATGCTTAAATGGCTGACAAAGTAAAAAAAAATATCTTACCACCTTACATGTTAATACAAGTTAGACATAAATATACACTACATTTATAGTAAGATATCTAATCTTACTAAGATAAGGATCTATCCTTTTTTCCCTGTTGTAGTTTGAGCAGAGATTAAAGAACTCTATAGGCTCCATAGCAACAGAAAATCTTATGTTTTCTATTTGCATTACCTGGTATTAAAGCTGAAGATAATTTTGTGCGAAATGTTCCAGCCACTCAGCTCATTCCAACCTGTTCAATGCTGAATCCCCCATCTATGTCATCATGCCCTTTGTTGACTGAATGCCTGATTTTCTATCGATATTTAGGTGCCATCTTAAGAGATGGGATGACTTCTCTAAGCATATGTACTTTCCCCAATGCTTGCTATATTTGCTAATCTCACAAAAATCTGTTGCTTACCAAAAAGCTGTGTCATCTGTCTCATGCATTCAGAAGAGATGATAAAGCATTATATGCTTTCAGGATATTTATTGTACATAAACATTGTCAGGAACTGTAATTGGAGCATGTATTTAAGATTATGGATTCACACATAACTTCAAACACACTCTCATGTGCATCCCCATTCATGCCTGCGTTTGCTCTGGCTGACTGCAGAAAATGGCACTATCCCTGCATGTGCTCAGTGACTTTATACACATGCTGAGTGCTACGGTGGCTGGTAAAGTACAACATGCACAATGATCTACAAGCAGGGCACTTTTACATTATTCATTCCAACATGAAAAATAGTGATGTCATAATCAGCCTTAATCCTTCCTGTCCTTGATGGGATGCCCTTACTTTTGACCTCATAGAAGGCATGAAATTGCCATATGCTCTGTTTTATGTACAGTGGAGTTACCATCTAATTGAATGTTTTTGAGGTTGCCAAACCAGAATGTCTGCATAATCGATTTTCTAATCTGTTTCAGTTCACTGTTAATCCTTGACATCTTGTTGTTGTGGAGTCTTCCTACAGCCATTGAATGGTGACTATATATATATATATATATATATATATATATATATATATATATATATATCATTCACTGTGGTCATTGGGAGGTCTGCACGATATGCTTGGAGGTTCCAGTTTCAATGAGCATATGGCCTCTCCAAATTTAGACATGGTCTTTTTGGGTGCAGTTTTCATAACTTCTGCGTGTGGTAAGTGTATCTGTATTCTCACAGAGTGAAGCCACTGCTGATAGCCGATATGGATAGGTTTTCAGATCTCACAGACATTTAAAGACATGTCAAAAGCAATGGCATTTTCTGTGAATATAATGCAGTGTTTCCTGTACCTTAGATAATGCCATGTCTACATAAATAATCTAAAGCAAGATCACTTGTATAAAAATATAATTTAGATAAATGTGTGCCGTGAGTCAAAACATTTTAGAAGTACATTGGAGAAGGTGGTTAAAGATGGATTCACTGCAGCTTATTTCAAGTGGGTGGGAATATGACATGTAGGACATATATATAGGAAATATTAATCATCTTAAGGAAAGGGCTTTGGCAATATGATCAAGCAGTACTAACTAATATGGACAAATGAGATGAGAGTATGAGAAGCTACTGAAGTCAAATTTACTTAAGGAACAGTCATCTCAAGACCCACTAAGCTTTAAGAACATAACAGCTGCAACAGGAACATAGTTGATGAGGTGAGGAAAATTAAAAATATTCACAAAGCAGTCTTTCTCTTCTAGCTTTCACAAGAAAACCTTGACATGTTTTCCTTACTTTAAATAAAAATGATCCCCTCTCTCAGTTCAAAATAGTTTACATTTAAATGACACATATGGATTTCTTGAAATGTAGAGAAGTGCATGATAAGAAATTGAAGGACAATTGATCATTTGTTTGCAGTGGAGATGGGAAGAAGTAATTGGGTTTTGAAGGAAGGGCAGGCCTGCAGATGATGAGGAGGTATATAAAAAATAAGTAGCTTTCGCCTGGAAGGCAGAATAAATGAGCAGAAGAGGATGAACAACACTAATAAGTTGTGTTTGAAACGTTGGAAGTGGGATGAGGAATGAAACAATACAAACAAGATTTGATAACAGATACAAAACCAGAATCTAGAAAGCATATTCTCTGGTAGGGTAGCTGAAGGCTAAGTAAGAAGAAGTTAATGTTTCTAGATAGCTGAAGGGTCGTACCAAAAATGTGAAGAAGTTATTTGAAAGAGGAAATATTGGAGTTACAACAGACTGCATTATTTAATTTAGGAAGATTTAGAAGAAACCCACCTATCAGGTTTTATTGATGACTACTGTAACCAGGTATAGGCAGATTGATTTACGTAGTTTAGCTATAGAGACATTGGGAGAGTATAAGGAGATGAGCCCTCTGAGAAGGTCATTCAATAGCCTCTGATGGGCAATAGCACTACCATGAAGTATGCATATGATCCCCTATGATAGAAGGGCTATATATAGCACTACCATGAAGTATGCGTATAGTCAAACACAACTTATTAGTGTTGTTCATCCTCTTCTGCTCATTTATTCTGCTTTCCAGGCGAAAGCTATATATAGCACTACCATGAAGTATGCGTATGGTCCCCTATGATAGAAGGGCTATATATAGCACTACCATGAAGTATGCTTATAGTCCCCTATGATAGAAGGGCTATATATAGCACTACCATGAAGTATGCATATGGTCCCCTATGATAGAAGGGCTATATATAGTACTACCATGAAGTATGTGTATAGTGCCCTATGATAGAAGGGCTATATACCTATTTTTGGTGAGTGGCTCATGCTATTGTCATGAATAGCAGCACCTTAAGATCATTAGGTTTGTGAAAAAAAACACCATAACATACTATTCTACCTAGATTTCTTGGTTTATAATTATATTTTAATGCTATAGAGAATATGTATTTTTAATTAGACTGGGTGTATTTTTTAATTAGGTGTCATCATGCACCTTTATAATGTTTTATTATTGTTGCTTAAATTACCACCATTGGGGACATCATGTGAATTTATTTTTATATTTACACTTTAATGAATGCTATTTAGTGAAAAAATCAGTAATAGTTAATGCCTAGAAAGGAAGAGAAGGACTGATATGGACCTTAAGTATACCTCTTAAAATTCTTGGAAAACATAAAATAATTTCAGATTGTAATAAAAATTCAAAAACAAACAGCAAAATTAATTAGTACTCAGAGAAGATTATTTTCCAGTAGATCTCACAAAAAAGGTGGGAAGACTAGGGAACCATTCAAGTGTTATTTTTGTAAGACCTGTGGATTTAAATATGTGTTAGTGATAAATCTTTCTCAGTTGGTCTTCTGGTGGGAATAGCTAGGTTGCTGTGCCAGATTTTAGTTCCCATTATCTAAATGATTATTTATAAGACATTATGTAATGAAACACACTCCATGATTTCTTCTAATGCTGATGGGACATACTTTTATAGAAAATGGACTAAGAGGCCCACATATTTTTGTATAAGGCATCCCTGTTCTGTAAAAGCTGACAGTAGAAATAAACCAATTTTGTTTTGCAACATTGTCTGTTTTAAGTATAATGTACTCTTGGGAGCCATGATTATACAGGAGATGTTTGATAGAAAGGCTGCCCCCTGAATATGTTCTAAATGAAAATGAAATATACAGATACAGTGCTAGACTTTATTTCAATGTATTCTTGTCAGTTAACTCCAACACCCTCTGCTAATATGTAAAAGGGTTTAAAAAGAAATTTAAAGAATAAAAGTAGTAAAGGAAGTTTTGTGTACTTGTTTTGAAAAATAGTTGTCATTTGATATTGAAAAGTCAGTGTTTTCCTGATTAAATTAATAGCCTCAAATCTTGGAAAAAAAGCAGGTTTAAAACTGTCAAGACATGACTATTAATTTTCATATCTGTTTGCTTTTTCTTTGACACTTGTGGCTCTCATATGAATAGAATGCTTCTGTGTTTACTACAACTACAAATCCACTGTCAGGTCCATTGGAATAAACATAAAATGCCCTCATTATCACATAGGCAGCAAAAGTTTAATTACTAACATGGGCACCTGCTGATGATGGTGACAGGAGGATGAGTGTGCCTATCTTCACTGGGTAGGAGCCTTGATGACAGCCTCCATGGATTGGAGGAGACGTAATAGCTAACAGATATGGGGACAAAAAGCATACAAAGAATTACAAATCACTAAAATGGCTACCAGTTTCTAAATTGTGTAGAAAGACATTCCCCAGGATTCAGCAAGCTTTGCACAGTGTGCAGGAATACTGCAAGAGCTGCTGCAGGCAATATGGCAGACGTGTGATCCAGGAATGAGCTCCCAGGACATGCACAAGCATTCCTTCACTTTTCCTGCATGGACACAGACCCTGTATGATAATTACCTAATTTGCTTGTGAAGCAGGCAGGCGTCCATGCAGGAATAGTGTAGACTGCAGAAATGTATTCAGCCAGTAGCTAAATACATTTCTGCAATCTAGAAAACGGAGACATGACAGCCCGTAAAAAAGCATGTATTATAAGGGTCAGGCATGCCAATGGCTAAATATATGGCTATAGGCATGAAAAATAGTTTCAGTTATAAAAATAACTTTATTTCTTTTGGCTGATTTTGCCCGTTTAAATGTAGGGCAGCGGTGTGCAAACGGGATCGGCCCGAAAATAAGAAAAAAGCTGGAAATTAGCTTTTAAACCAAAATCATCATTTTGTCATAATAGTCAATGGCATGCATAACACAACAAGACCATGGAATAGTGGTTGCTAAGTGGTAAGGCTGAGTGTCAGTTTTGTAACCATGCATTAGCAGTCAGTTCTATGCAAATGAGGGGAATGATACTGAATCACAGAATTCCCCTCAGTGCTAGCTTACACTCAACCATGTAGGTGCAATAACACCATGGTCTAAGTCTAAGAGCTAGATGACCTCACGAAGGGGAGTGTCATGACTGCTCTAAGCTTATTGGAGCACAATGGCCCGTGTTTGCCCTAGCTAAGCACAGCTGAGGAAGGGGGTGTATCTGAAGCTGCCTAGCAGTATTTACATTGCCTAAACAGGTGTGCATGCTGCGCACAGGGTTTAAAAAAAAAAAAAACACAGGAAATAGCAGCTCCATTCACATCTGAGCACTGGGTTTGCGTGGTGCGCCTCAGGGGTGAAACAGGAAGGCAATGGGAAAGGAAAACAGCAGTAGGAAGGTAATCAAGGAGAACTAGCATAGCTGGCAGGTGAAATGTATCAGAATCAGCCAATTACACAGGCAGCAGCCTAGCCCAGCACACTACTATAAACCATGCAAACACCTTTCACTCTGGTTTTTCTCACAAACTCTACACCACTGGTGTACACAAATGGGGAAATTTTACATAACAAAACCAACAAAATGATAGGGGCTGCTGTCACTCTCATAAATCAATATGTGGAAGAGGCTGAGGTAGTGAGGATGAGAATGCTGATGACCAACCCACAGTGAGGAGAAGGAGAAGAGTGTACAGACCCAGGGTAACCTACCAGGGGCTACATGAGCTGGAGATAGTGAAGCTCTATAGGGTGGACAGGGACCTCCTACAGCAAATTGTTGAGCTGTGCTGGCCACGCCTCACACACAGAACCAACAGAGGGGAACCCATCCCAGTGGATACCAAGGTATGTGTAGGCTTAAGAATACTAGCCACAGGTACCTTCCAAAGGCCAACTGGGGATATTATGGGGATTGCACAGGCATCAGCATCCAGGTACTCCACCAGTTCCTGGATGCCATGTCAGCACATGCCAGTGAGCACATATATTTCCACAAAACCCATGAGGCATTGACCAGCAATATGCATCTCTTCCACCAAATAGCAGAATACCCTGAGGTACTGGGTGTTATAGACTGCATGCACATGCACATCAAAGCACCACCTGATGAGCGGGGTAGGGTCTACATAAACAGCAAGGGCTTCTTCTCCATCAACTGCCAGGTCATGTGCGATGTCCAGAGCATTATAATGAATGTGTGTGCTGGCAGCCCTGGAAGATATCACGAGTCCCACATCTGGCATATGACGCAAATGTACCAGAGATTTGCCAGTGGGGACATCCCATATGAACACCTAGTGAAGGATGCTGGTTACTTACTGGAGCCGTGGCTGATGACACCCATCAGAAATGCACACACACCTGAACAAGAACTTCAGAATGAGGCACACACATAAACCAGAATCATAATAGAACATGTGCTTGGGATGCTCAAGTCACGGTTTCAGTGCCTGGACATATCTGGTGGAGCCTTGCAGTACTCTCCAGCTACATGTACACAAACTTTCATTGTATGTGCCATGCTACACAATATGATCCTGTGGAAACAGCTACAGTAAAAGGGATGCCAAACATGATACTACCTGTACTTTACCATGTATAGGGAGTGTACTATGTGCATCCATCATAGTCAGCCCTCCAGCGCCATTCTCAATACTGACACAGCCACAAGGTAAGTCACTCAACCTATTAATTGATAAATGGAGTAGTATGTTCTGCTACTTGTATCCATGATATGGATGTGAGCATGCAAGAGAATTGGGTGGCTGAATGGGATGGCAGCAGATAGTAGACACCTATATGGGCAACATGAAATCCATAACAAATACTGGTGTCAACAAAGTAGGCAGTACTAGACAAAATGACAAATACCACTGCAGGACATGTGGTAGGCCAAATGTGTGTCCATAGGACACACACATGCATGTCAGTGAGGCTCACATACCCAACAACAGTCTCAGCCAGCAGGACAGGTGTAGATGACCACAAAGAAAGGCTGTGCTAAGGCCTCCAATAGATGGCAATGGAGAACAGCCCCCCTCCAGACCTACACAGACAGACTACAGGTCAGGCAGTTAAATGTTAGTTCTGAAGGGTAAGAAGTCTGAAACTGAAATGTAGGTCAATAAAACCTAAGATCTGTACTCCACTGATATGCCTCTAGTCTGCATGATAGGTCAGAATACAGAATGCAATGGAAGCCAACAAAGTACCTGAAATACCAGTACAGTCATAGCAAATGTTTAGAGTTGTCAGGTGTGCCCCACCCCCACAATCCAACGTAGAAATGTAGTAACATGTACGTGTGGGTTTAATAACAGTGGAACACAGATTACCTGAGCTGGCCAAATTAGCAGGATAGATTGATGCACGTGTGCAATATGCAGGGTTCTGTGTGTGTTAGGTTGTTGTGTGTTGTATATTGTGTGGAAGTGGTCAGCATGTAGGCATGGAGGGTTGTGTCCCAATGACCTATGGCCAGCACTGGTAATGACAGGGCCATGTTCTGACAACTGCAGTGCCAAACACAATGCATCTCAACAAGACCCAATCCAGCAGTCATCCATACTCATTGTTCAGATGTAATATCTATCACCATTTGAAAGATGGACATGCCATGAATGTGGGCCCAGACATACACACAGTACACAGGTGGAATACCCTATACAGAGCATATAAAATGTAACTGTCAAATGCACACACCTTTGGAATTGTACATACAGGTTATCAGCACATTAGTTGTCTGTGTAGTATGGAATACTGATGAAGTCTGGCCAATCACTGGCAGACCACAAAAGGCATAGTTATGAAGTAATGAGAAACTGCTGATGTCCCCACACAAGCCAGCATATTGAAAATGTCCCAGGAATATCTGTGAGTCAGCTGCAAGAAGCTTTCATAGCACACATGCACTCAGCTCACCCCACCATCAGCCACAGGTTCATCACAGGTCATATTCCTGCTGTTGGGAATGAGTACAGTATGACCCCCACTTCTGTATAGGAATACTCACATAATGCAGCATGCTGAAGAGTTGTCCCATGCAGGTGTGTCCCTAGCTGTAAGCAGCACCCTGTCAGCATCCACACCAATGGATTAATAAGGACAGGAACTATTGCCATTAACACCTTGCACACCTGTTCTGTCATCCCAGGGGATTCCAGTGGCTTGCAGCCTGGGACTGTAGGAGTGACAGAATGCACTGGCCTGCTATAGATGGCCTGCATCACTACCAAATGCCCTACAGTCCTCTGTCAAAGGTCTGTGCCTCACCCATACTGCCAATTTATGTTATCTCATGGGGTCCCAAATAACATCATAACACAGTGCACAGAACACAAATGCAAGACCATGTTGACAAACCCCAGTAGCATGCCCACCATGTCCTACTGCATGAACTGTGGACCAACCCCTAAATACCACTGGAATGAAGGCTAACTATAGGGATACTTATCAGATATTGCTTGCACAATGTTAGGAAGAGGGCAGAATAACTGAGGGGGGTGTAGAAGCAATGACGCCATGGAGTGTGTGAAGTCTGAAACTCTGATGTGTGCCCATATTACCCCTGCCTGCAAACCCAGTAATGGGTGGCTACAAACCTGCTTGTAAACCACAATGTGAAGGGGAACAGACCAGATATATGAGCCCTGCCGCTGAGTAATCTGTGTGAATCTGTACAGCTGAGAGGTACTGTCACAGCAGGATATGGCCATTCTGTCATGTCAATAGATGTACAAGCAGGGGATCCTCAGCCACCACAGTACCAAGGTGCTGGACCATTTACAGAGACCCATCAGCAAGTGTCTGCCGCTCCCCCTCCAGAATGGCATGAGTGTGCAAGAATAAGTAGGCTGCAGCACAGCTTCATTCATCTTGTATTCCCCAGGAAATTACTTTGAGCAAATAAGTATATCTGGCAGTAGTTGATGACATAATACATCACAGTGTAAAACAGTATGTATATCCGGATATCTCTGCTAACACCAAAACCATGTAGCACAAGCAGCACAGACACAATTAGTTACAGTATCCCACTATCCTTTGCCCATTGTAACTCCATATTGTCAACCTATCTACAGAAACCCTGCAGAAACAGGTTGCTAACTGTGGGTGTAGAACACAAATGCCTGCACTGGAGTACAACCTAACTGTAATGGATTCACAAATTCAATACAGAAGGTCATACTGGGCATACTCCCACACTTAGAGACATGAAGCCCATGTCTGACAACAAAATACAGAAAGGTCATACTGGGCATGCTTGAAGCCCATGTCTAGCAACAACATTGGACTATACATATCTGTCAGTCACAGATGTCTGTGTACACACGCCACATTGCACACCAGTCATGCTTTGCACAAACATCAGATAGGAATACACAGATATATCCAAGGATAACACACTATAATAGGTCAAGCATGCACAAATAGAGATGTGGGGAACAGGGAGACAGACAGTGATAAAGAGCTTCCCATCATGAGGCCTGTCCCACCCACCACACATCCACTTGGCCAATATCACATAATGTGCCAATGTCTATCACTGTAGAAATTTGCTTCTGGTAGCCCTTAGCACTATAGTGTCTGTGGCACTTGTGATAACTGTGTAACATGAGAGTACAATTCATTATTCATCTAGAAGTTGTATACCCAGTCCTGTCAAATGTAAAGTTGTGTGTGACTGAGTGTTGTGTGTGTGTTTCCAGAGGAATGGTTTATGGCCCATTCACACACACTGCACTCCCCATTGCCCTACTTTAGCAAGCCTGCTGATGTCAATCACCTTGAAATACATCTTTGGTCAAAGGCTATCCCTATAAGCTCCGTGATACTTGCCATAAATGTGGAATAATATAGTAACAGTAACTACACAGCTATGGGTTTGAATCTCATCTGTGGCAAGTGCTTGTGTGTGTCTCCAAAAGATTTTGGCCACATTTACAGCCAGTACACATCTCAGAACCTGACTTTAGCAGTCCTGCAGATATCATCTGCCTTACAAGTATCTGTTGCTAAGCCTAAACCATATCAGGTCAGTGGTGCATGTGGTAAATGTTTAACATAGCAATCTATAAAGATTGTTAGATAGAGGTTTGAACCTCACCCTGGCAAGTGTAAATGTGTGATCAGGGTAAAACTTTTTTGGGGTCTCTCACCCACTACATCACCCAATGCCAGTATTTACAAGGGCTGGTGATGTTCCTCACCTTAGAAGTACCTTGGGACAACATCCATCTGATAAACTCCATGGTGCATGCAGTAAATGTGGTACACTGTACTAGTAATGCATAACTAGGTAGGGGTTTGAATCTCAGTACTGGCAAGTGTGTGTGTCATCAGTATCCTATGTTGAGGTTGCTGTGATTGTGCAATGGCAGGATGCATTGTGGGGTGGGTTTTGCTAAATTATTATATTGAGGAGATACTATATGTCACAATGTCCACCTTACAAGGACAACAGATGTCAAACAGCAGAGAGGCTGGTGCAGACAATCCATGTGAAATTATGGATCGGTGAACAATATAGGCAACCCTTGTATAACTCAGAGAACACTCTCCACCCATGTCTCACACACAAACACACTTGGCTGCGCAACAACCACTATATTGGTAGTTCCCTGCATATTGCCCACATATAGTAACCACGGTGTGATTGCAGTAGACTATATTCCTATTGAACACAACACTGCCACTGACATCAGAATGTACTGTGATGTGTGACATCTCCTGACTAAGTGTGTGTTATCCAGCAAGTAAAAGGACATGGCACCCTGTTCCATCCGTACAATAAGCAAATAAATGCTTACAGTGGTCCTTTGCTATGTTCCCCACTGGACGCCTGCAACAACTGTAGAGTCTGCAAATGTAACCCACACAGGGAATATCATGCCTTATACACATGCCCTGTATGGACAGATGCCACTAACTCCACTGAATATCTGTATCATGCTGTCACTGTATGTGCAGGCATGACCTCAGTTCCATAGCCAGGTCTCACCAAATGAGGTCAGGAATGCCACATCAGAAGATAGCAATCTGTCCACACAACATGCCCCAGAAACTTCAAGTACACTTCCACACATCACAGAACATGCATGTGAGACGTGCACAACCCAGACACTGTCCATGTTATGGAATATAGATCACATACATGGCAAGCATTGCACAGCACTGGCCAGCCACAATAATAACCCAGATGAGTGGATGGTGAATACAATACCCGCCTATGTGGGCCAATCCAGGGACTACACCCCTGATCCACACTGGAGGCCATTGTCATGTGGCCTGATGCCAAGGTATTCCCTTTGCCTGCCTTGTACAGCCTTCAGGCACAGTCAGCTACTACACACCTGTGAAGCAATGAACCCATGCATCTCAGTACTGGCAAATGTGTGTGTTTGTTTGTGTGTGTGTGTGTGTGCGTGTGTGTGTGTGTGTGTGTGTGTGTGTGTGTGTGTGTGTGTGTGTGTGTGTGTGTGTGTGTGGAGATTAATGGTTTTGAAGCCATTCACACTCACTGAACCTTCCATTGCCCTACTGTAGCACGCCTGCTGATGTCAGGCACCTTGAAATAATCCTTTGCCCATATGGCAGCCAGATAAGCTCTGTGGTGTGTGATAACTGCGTAATACTGTAGTGTAGCAAACTAGTTAGGTAGGAGTTTTTATCATGACTGTGCCAACTGTGATAATGTGTGTGATTCCCTGAGAGAGTTTGGGTGTGTCTTCCTTGACACTTGCTTTTGTGGGCAGTCACATGTACTACACTTCCCTTATCCCTGCTTTATCACTGTTGCTGATGCCACTCACCTTCAAAGATACCTTTGGAAAGCTCTCCAACACGTAAGCTCCATGGCATGTGCAATAACTGCATAACAGTGTAATAACAATACATAGTCAGGTAGGGGTTTGAAACTCAGTACTGATAAGTGTGTGTGTCATCAGTGTCCTGTATGGGTATTGGGGTGATTATGTAATGTCAGGATCCATTGCAGTGTGGGTTTTGCTACATCATTATATTGAGGAGCTACATGTCCTATTGTTGATATTACAAGGCCAACATTTTCCAAACATTGTAGAGATTGTTTTAGACAATCCTCAGCCATAAATGTGTACAGCCATGTGCAATTACCATGTGACAGTATGGATTAGTACACAATATAGGCAACCACCGTCATAAGGCCCAGATACCACCCTCCACCCATGGATCATACACAAACATGCCTGGCTCTTACTCTCCTACTCCCTTCCTTTCTTAATTTGTCTCTGTCTACCTCTCTCTCACTCCCTCTCTGGTGGATGTGGAAATGTACATCTGCTTTGCTTAGGCAGCAGCTTGGGTTTTGTAAGTGATGCTCATGATCAGCTGGATGGCCTTTGCATTAATTGCAGTCCCCACTTGCTAATTGCATGTCGAACAGCTGTGGTATCATTCCTTTAGACAATTGCATGGGAACACACTCCTATAACTGAGCACTTCATGTGGGTGTTGGTCCTTTTCCTTCACTGTGAGCAGGACTTCATGTGGGTGTTTGACAAACAGCATCACAGAGAGTAGTTGGATATACCTCTTACAAAATACACTGTGGAGACAGGCCAACAAACAGGAGGGAGATGTTCCAGACATGGGGACAGAGTGTAAGTATTGCTCTTCTACACTTGAAGTAATGTTGGGTTAACAGGGTTTGTGTGGATATAGGTGTTCTACATGATTTAATATCTGTCATGACAGTGTTATGTGGTTGGGGAAACTCTCACCTGTAGGGCTATCTGCAGACTGGCCAGTGTTTGGAGTCTTACATGTGTTGGGTTACTCACACATTTCCTATCTTTAGAAATGCAGTAGCATACTCTGATGATTGCAGTCAGTATATGGTGACATCCATGTGAGTTACTGACTTCATATCCCACAGAAGATATATGTCACAACAAACCCTGTTACACCAATAAATGTATGAGTTTATCACAATATTGCCCTGTGTTAGTGCCTCCAACCTCAAGTCTGTCAACCTTTGTACATATGTCATGCAGTAAGAGGTGCATATGTTCAGTACATCATTATTTACTGACATCATACCTGATAAGTCAGCGAGATATCAGACTGCTAGACATGTTATGTATAGTAGGCCTTATATTTGAGGACAAAACCTGGACATTTTGTTGTAGTGTGTAGAGTAGTGAGATCTGTGTACTTACGGTGATTGTTGACAGAGTGTATATTGTGAATATGTACCTTGGCCAGTGTACAGACTGGGGTAGATGTCATTGGTGTTGGTCCTGTTCTATCTGATGTTGTATGCTGCTCCAGTGTATGTTACCCTATCGGAGTACAGGTTTGTAGGGCCAGACCGACACATGCCATGTCACAGTCAGGCATCAGAATAGACAGTGTATTGATCCAGTATATGCAGGGTTAGTGTGTGAGTGGCACATATGAGGATGGTGTTGTTTACACAGTCCATATACTGTAGTATTATTTAGGCTTACCATATGTGACTGTGGCTGTGTTTAGATTGGTTGTGGTATGGACTTTCACACTGGACATTCCTGTAAAGTACATGCGTATTCCCCCATAAGACACATAGGCCAGTGTTGTGGCAGTCTGCCTGTAGTTTGCACAGTGCATTGTGACATGCATAGCAGCAGTGGGATGCTGTACAGTTGTATGTCACTAACTAGTGGGTAGTATGTGGGCCTGTCACCTCTGCTCCTCCAGTTAATATGTGTCAGGTAGGAGTGTGTGAATGTATAAACTGTGTGAGCTTATCTATTCCAGTATTTTCATGATATCCACATGGCTGTAAACATCAACTTTGTCAGGCTTGGTCCAGACATCTTGCACTAAGGAGTTCTGTGTATACCACATTTATTGGTCATATCTCTGCTGTATGCCACAGGATCATTACTGTGATTTGTTTGGTATGGCACTATGATGTTCTTATGATGCCTGTGGCGTACATATTAGTATCAGATGTGATTTCCTACTGTAGCAGCATTCTACATTTATTTTTATTTATTTATTTATTTTATTCAACATTTGTTAACCAGGAAAGTCCAACTTGGAATGAGCCAATTTTCAGCGGAGGCCCGGGGAGAAATGCTCCAGACGCATGTCTTTGTAACGTGGGAGGAAACCTACATGAATGCAAGGAGGACATGCAGACTCTGCACAGAAGGCACCCCAGCTGGGGATAGAACCGAAGAACCTCTTGCTGTGAGGTGACAACGCTACTGCTGCACCATTGCGCCAGCTATACATATATATATATATATATATATATATATATATATATATATATATATATGCATACATATACGTATATACATATATGTATACATAATAGACATATATATATGTATGTGTATATATATATATATATATATATATATATATATATATATATATATATATATACATACACACACAGACACACACACACACACATATATATATATATATATATATATGTATATAAACCAATATACAGATGTATATAAATACATATATAAATGTGCATGTATACATATATCTACATATGTATATATATATATATATATATATATATATATATATATACATATCCTTGTTATGTGTAAACATGAGTGTTATATTTACCTTCCCAGACATATCCCACCATATTTATGGGATATGTGTATATATAGATATAACAACATACTAACTCAACAATATTTCCACCATCAAGTACTACACAATTGTATAAGTGAAAGGAGTTGTTCACTACTATTCAGTACGTGTACTGAAAGATATATTGAAAAAAACAACAAACGTCTTCATAGCTGTGATGGGTTAGTGGTTAACTGCTGTGAATGTAGTGTTTAAGGTGCTTGGTTCAAAACCTGCAAGGGCTGTTGATTTTCTCACTAGGCAGAACAAGGATTGTTAGATACAGAGTGGTTAAGGCAGTTTTGAGCAGCTTTAAGTGGGTTTGCATGGGTTTGCGAGAAGCTAAGATACAGTTAAATGAAAAGGCAGTTACACCATGTAGGCTTTCCTTACCAGTGCACATATGTGCTTATCATTTACATTTATGCAATGCTTACACCTGCTAAGCATAGTCCAGCCCTGGTAACCAGTGATCACATTCCAGTCTAATAAAATAGCAGGGTAATGACATTGTTAATAAGTGTATTTAATTCCATGTACATAACAGGCTTCTATGTGGTGCCATTACAGTATCAAGGGGGTGTGAGTCTACCGTCTGGGACACCTGAGTATATATGGCTTGTACAACACTCTTTTCCATTTGAATGTGTTTCATAAATGGGTAGTATCCCAGGTTATATGCAGTCACAATGGCATGTAGTGTATCATTACGTCACTACTGTTAACAGTGCTTTCCCAAGTAAGAGTAGATTGCAGATTGTAGTACTGGAACCAAACACCCCTGCTTACAAAGAAGGACTCTGAGTCCTGACTATCATGCTCTTGGTGTATGAGCTGTGTGTCATTAAATATTTACTACTGGATATTGATCTGACATGTGAATGACACTGAAGACTACTGTGTGTATGGGACATGTCATTGAGGACTGATTTCATGTAGTAATGGTACACCTATTAGTGTCAGACATCTGTCTGTCAAAACATTCACCCTAATGCATAACTGGTTGGTTAGCTGATGTCTGCCTTTCCTCTGTACAGATGTGCAGATGTCAGGTATCCATCTTGGCTGCTTACAGGCAATCTATGCTTGACTGTCACTGATACATCTGTCCAGTTGTGTTATGAATGCCACAGCTAGGAAACCCCACCCTGTATGCACCAGATGACATGGATACCTCAAGTACACTACCACAGTCAATAAAACATGCTTGAGTACTGGTCTCCAAGCCAAACCTGACCATGTTATGTAACATATGTTGCATACATGTCAATTGGAGCACCTCACTGGCCCTCTTCAAGAAGCAACCAGACGAATGGATGTTGCATTTAGCTCTCACTCTGAGGATCACTGATGTGGCATCAGTTGATAGATGGCCTACTGACAAATGGCAGATTTGATGATACCACTGTACCCACATTCCCTACTCTTCTCATCTCTACATGGACAATACCCTGGTACACACCTATGAACACCTGCACCTATGGACCCCAGTCCTGACAAATGTGTCAGTGTGCATTACTGAGAATAACTGTGTCTGTATGTTTGTAAACCTGCAGTTGATAATACCCTGAGGCCCTTCTCACCCACTACACCCCTATTGCCATAGTTAGAAATGGCAGCTGCTGTAATGGACATTACATGTACCTTGTTACACTCTTCACCCTATGACCTACCTGGAGATTACAGTACCAGCACAACACTGTTGTACAAATGGGTAGATAGGCACGGGATACTCTGAATCCTGGCAAGTGTGTGTATGTGTGCAAGTGTGTATATTTGTAGGATACAGCATTTTGCAGCCACATTCTCCTAATACAATACACCTTGCCATACAGTATAAGGGAAAGTGATGTCACTGACCGTAGGATAGCCATGACAAACCATCACCCTATTATCCCTGTGGCATGTGCAATAGATGCACATCCCTGTAGTAACACTCTTGAGATAGACAAGGGGCTGTATTGCAGTCCTGGTCAATGTGTGATTGTGGGTATGTCAGAGTATTATCTTGGGTTTCAGTGAGTAAAATATCCAATGTGGGGTGTAGGTGCTGAGTATACTGTCTTTACACCATGGTACCCCCATTAAATGTCCCAAGGTCCACTGTATGGGGACCACTGTCATCATCAACCATACAGGTAAATGATTACACTAGCCAGCCCAATGATGCATGTGCTGTGTTTAAATTATCTGTAACAGAATGAACAAGGTAGTTAGCACTGATACACCCAGGTCTCTCAGATGTGTCTTTGACTATTATGTGTTTGTCAATGTGTATATGACAGTATGTTACACTATGTAATGTTCATAAAAAAACAGTACATCCCCCATTACCATACTGTACAAGGCCTGGTGATGTTCTTCAATTAACAAGTAACCTGGGACACACCTCATCCTAAAAGCTGTGTGGTGTGTGCAATTAAGGCCATACGCATTAGTAGCAATAAGTACCTAGGTAGGGGTTCTACTCTCAGTGTTGCCAAGTAAGACTGTGTGTGTATGTGAAGGGATCTACTTCAGTTTGCAAAAAACACATGTCCCAGTAGGTCATCTGTCTGAGAACTGACTGGCAAATGCTAACATTTCAACGCATGTGGAAATTCATTTAATCAAAACTAGTAGTAGATATGTAAATGCCCTCTTCCCCACTGTATAACTGCACAGCAATACTGGGGTTGGTATATATAGGTGGGTGTGGATGTTGTGGACACAGCCATCATCATTGGGGTCATTGTTGTGTATATCCCTCCACTTAGTCAGCTGTAATACTGTACAGTCTATGTTAACAGGTAACGTAGTTGTCAATCACACTATCTGCAGTTCTATACCACCCCGCACCCTCCAAAGGGTAGGACTGTTCCACCCACACCAGCACACCTATGTTTACCAGGATTTCACTTCACTGGGGAAGGGGACATATACCCTGCCAGTACCATCGTCAATGACATTAAACTAGCAGATTGATTATTTACTGATGTGATGTTGTGCCTATTCTGTTTTGGTGGAATTACATAGGCTAACATGGGTTCCCTGCAAAAATACATGCATCCATGTGTACAGTATTCTCTGTGTATTGCATCAACACCAAAGCCTGTGTGCATGTGTGTGTGTGTGTGTGTGTGTGTGTGTGTGTGTGTGTGTATCTGTGTTATACAAAAACATGTGGTGTGTAACACCCAGTACACTTACCATTGCCCACTGTAGAAGGGCTGCTGACATCAGCCACCATGCAATCACCTGTATACACCCCTCAGACCTATCAGCCATGCAGTAACTGTTATACAGACCTGTTACTTGTTCAGCTGTACCCAGGATATGGAACAGTCAAGGTGTCACCACAGTACCATACCCCTTGTAGGAAACAACAGCAGACCAACATCCTGCTGAAACACAGACACCTACAACACAAATGGAATACATTATGGAGATCACAATCAGTCAGTGTTAATAACAGCTATAATGCATCTCAGCTGGACAGCTACACATCCTGACATGTAAGCATTAAACTTCAGTGCTGAAAACATGTTACACAGCATTACATTGGTACACCTTAGTACATTTACCCTGTACATCAGAACCATATTAGCCTGTCCCTGCATCGATGTTATGGATGACAGGGATGTGGCACAGGTATTATTATATGCACAGGGTGTGTTGTAGATTTGCCAGAGACCTAGGGTGAGCCATTTGGTTGACATCATGTGTGTGTGTTAGGTGGCTTCATTATTAATTGGGCTGTGCAGATGTGGTGGGTGTAGGTATGGGGTTGCCCTAACTGTGTTGGTGATCTGTGTGTGTGTGTGTGTGTGTGTGTGTGTGTGTGTGTGTGTATGCATGCACACAGTTTTGCCATGTGGCTACCCTATACAGGGGTTTGTTGTACAGCTGCAGACCATACCTGGCAGGGTGTGCAGTTTACCATCTCCAGCCATGGACACGAGAACTGTGCCTGCCAGGGGTTCCACGGGCACTACCAGGTACAAGGCCAGATATAGTACTTTCCCTTGATCATGACAAATGTCCATTGGATCCAGGGCCCTCTTGGGACCAGCCAGGGCCACATGCATGTGGCCTGCTATGCTGTGGTGTGGACAGTGCCCCCCCCTGCAGTGCTGGTGCTGGTACTGCCACTACGGGAGCAGCTCTGACTTGTTGCATGTCCACGTTGACCTCCACCTGTTGGTGTTGCTGACCTACATCCATATGGCTGTTTCACTACTCCCACCATATGCTCAAGCACAGACATTGCATGGTCGAGGATTCCCACTATCTCACCCAACTGTCTATCCAGGACCTCTGCAAAATAATGGTGGACACTTGCAAGATCATGGATGTTGTCAATAACAGCAGAATGAGTTGCCCTCTGGAGCCTCAGACCCTGTCTGGTATAACGTTCCATGTGTGCCTGTGTCTCCATGATGGTCTGAAACATGCATCTTGTGACACCTGCTGTGGCACTTCTGCCAGGGGCATGATGACCAACAGCCCTCCCACGAGCACCCCTGTACATCTGCCTGTGTGGTACCTCACCAGTCATCCAGCTATGGCTGCTGTGTCCAGACACACTTGCCATAGTCACCCCACTGTCCTGTCCCATGCCACCACCCACCAACTGTCCCTCATCTATGGCTACTGGTGATGTGGTGTATATATAGGCAATGTGACTGTGTGCGGAGATGGGGTGGATAACAGTGGGTTGTCAACTGATGGCACAGCTTTAGCCTCTGACAACCCTGCCTGCGACTCACCATACCTATCATATTTGTCAGAGTCTGTATGGACACTAACATCAGTTTGCCTGCCGGAGGGACCCTGATCCATCTTGCCACCTGTGAGGGGAAAACAAGAAATGCACTTTAAGACATGTATGTCATTGCTTAACTGTACACACGCTCACACACACACACACACACACACACACACACACACACACACACACACACACACACACACACACACACACTTACTTACAGGTGAGGTTGCACAAAGATATTACACACAGATTTTTCATTACCCAACTGTCAACATGCATGACATATGACACTCAACAGCATGCACTGCAGCTATAGTCAATCCCTGTTACCAACAGTTTACATCTTGTTGATGCATGAGTTGTGTTAGTAGGTGATTCCCCTTCCCCTGGGACACACTGCACCCATGTACACAGTATTGCTGTGCACCTGTTCAGCACCCTGGCATGTACTGTGCACCTGTCATGTACTTTGCACCATATCTCACAGGTGTACATGCCATTGCTGAATGTGTATATGTGTGTCAGTCATGTTTGCTTTGCTGCTCACAGCACCTATGTGTTTGCCCGACACATACCTGGGATGATATGACGACAGATGTCAATAGTGAATGCCTGATGTCTGATTTGCAGATCTCATCATCAGTGGTGCATGTGTGAGCAATAAAATACAATTGCACTGACAACCTTCAAAGCTTGCTGTGGCCATGAGGACTGTACACACCCTTATTGACATGGCACCCTCTTCCCTGATATGCCATGGGGCCACAATACTGCATATGTTAACATTACACAAACCTGATATGTGACATATGACCTGTGCAATCAAATGCAGTTTCAAACAAATGTGTTAGTTGTGCAGATGCTGATTGAGATGCATACAATATGTGGGTGTATAAGTGTGCACACCCTTAACATGTTGGTTTGTTGCATCAACTGTTAAGTGTACTACAGGAGTCTCTTTTTCTGGAAGGGGTATACTAGCATGGCCCATCTGCACTTGCCAGTATTTGGTCACTCTACCCTACAAATGTCCCCCAACTCTGCCAGATTGCAAGGTCAACTCATGTGCCTATCCCTTGGAGGTCACAAAGTGCCTTCACTATTGCTGTGGAGTCAGGGTTATGTCTGCCACAATTCATGACCTTGACTGTGTGCATATACAACCATTTTTAGTGATATTTGGATGTCTGCTTCAGTTCACTGTTGTATTAAAGGAATGCACCCCTCCCCATCCTCAGCCTTTTTGCAGATGCTTGACAACTATGGGCCACACATGAGTGTCATTTTACAGTGTCCCAAATTCAGAACACTATGTGTACCGGCCTAGTCCCTGTTAATGAACGGCAAACATACAGGTTTACACTGGCACCAGTAAGGTACAGATGGGGATGGTGGGCCTGAGGTGGAGTAAGGTGTTGCTTGTGCAGCACATGTATCTTTATTAATATTGTCTGTAGGTTTCGAACTTGGTCTTGGTACACCATTACAAATTGCAATACATGCCTTTGGGTGACTTTTGATGTTATGCATATGCTACCTGTAGAGAGCCCTGGATGATGTTTCCTGTGGAACAACTTTCCCATCTGATTACCCTAACCCATAGGCCACACTTATGTAGAGTCCAGGCAATTGTTGACACAGGTACTGCACAGCCAGTTCTTGCTAGACATTCTTGAAACTCCCTCAGTGTTGTGGCATGTTTCTAGGGAGCCTCCATGACCAGTTTGCAACATGTGTCATCATCTGTCTTGGATGGCCATCTGTTTATTTTCTACATTAAGGTTGTCCCATACTTGCTCATCACATACATGACTGCACTGTTTGCCATGGTATATTCAATGGTGAGGTAAGGCTACATCTCCCACTCCTGAGTGCTACCTGTTGGATATGGGATCCATTCCATGGTTTGTAAGATGTGTGCAAGCCATGGCTGCCTCTGTTGCAGGTGAGTGGGCAAATTACATGACTTTACATCTTGGACAGCAGACCATTTCTTGGTGTGACATTGAGGACCTGTACTTGATAAAGGTGCATACTCATGAAGAGTGAATGCTGTCAGTACCTCAAAAGCTGCTTGAACAATATGTTATTTGGAGTGTGTGCATACATATGCTTCCAGTGTTTGTTAAGGTATGTATTCCCCATATTTGCTGTCCTAACATATGATTCCATATTACATATTCATTGCTCATGTTAGGATCACATTACAGGTTGTAAGGGTTGTGGAGTATGGTATTGTGATATGCCGTTGTGTAGATCTGTAACAGTTGCCATTGTAATAGTGGTATATGCACTGCTGTAGCCACTGTATAAGGGTAATGTTTCAGACATGTTCCTACTGTAGGCCATTTGTCCCACCATTATGTTTATCTCTGTGCACGCATCTTCCATGACAGGTTGTTAATTATATTGCAGAACTCTTACATACCCTTCAGATATGCTACCATGGTGACCACTGTGATGCAGTGCAGTTAACAGTAACAACAAGTGAACAGGTACAGCATGCATTATGGGTAGGTGTGTTAAATGTGTGCATGGCAATACCATGGCCATAACATGGCCGATGTATTGGCAAAACTGAACAAAAAATATAATTCTCATCAGCTACAGGCTGCTGCCCCAGAGGTATACCAGAGGGACCTACATAGTTGTGTGAGAGATGTGATGTCAGTAGCCACAACAGTGGCTTTGGTACAGAGTTGGAGCAGCATTTCAATACAACAGTACAAACCCACAATACTCAAATTATGCACATCTGTTCATTACTACACTGCAGCAACAGACTATATATATTTTACCTCACATATGTATGATGAAACTTTACAGATGCAGATGGAAAAGCAACAGTGGTCTTCTGATGTGCCCTGTGGCCTTACCTGCACGCTCCTCATCCATTGTGTGGGTAGCACTCACCTCCCCAATTCTATCAGCTGATTCTTGGCTTTACTGGCGGGCAGATGCCCCAAGGCTGGC
Organism: Protopterus annectens; assembly: GCF_019279795.1. Lineage (NCBI taxonomy): Eukaryota > Metazoa > Chordata > Ceratodontiformes > Protopteridae > Protopterus > Protopterus annectens. Next base: position 1,821,886,421 of record NC_056739.1, read on the forward strand.
GAGGAGCTCCTCAGCATGTGTCAGTGGGGGCTGGATGGCATGGCCCCCACCAGTGGCTAGCTGGTCCCTCCTAACTGCAGTAGCATGCTGACGGGTGTGGCGGATGAGGTCAGTGCAGCAATGTCAGACCTGCTCATGACTGCAGTTTGTTTTCCCTGTGGATGAGCTCATTCCACAGGGTGGTCCTCTCCTGCAGATCATGGGCTGTACAGCCTAAGAGAGTTTGGTGGTGTTGTACCAAGTAGTTAATGATAGCATAATTTTCCTGGGGGCAATACACTGGAAGGTGCTTTCTAGACATGGCACCTGAAAGACATAAAGAGGGAAAAAAAGGTCTGAGGACCTCATACTGCAAGGATATAATAGTTGTTAATTGACATCTCTGTCTCCCCCCATCATATCTGCAACAATAATCTGAACACACAACTCAGTGCGTATGTTTACAGCAAACCTACTGTTGGGACATGTATTGTACAACAAATATTGAAATGTGTTTCTAGTCATGTTCCATGTTGAAACACTATCATTGGTGGCCTTTTGCTAACAATGTTACCTGCATGACATTGTAAGGCCCACTATGGTTCTATATATGCATGTGTTCTGTTTGCTATGTGACTGCTCCAAATCTGGTGTTTTGTGTTAATGGGGATATCTATGCATGCAATTAGAAGTAATCCTGGATTGTGTGGATTTATTACTACCCACATATGTTCTAAAACTCTGACACAATAGCATGTTTGGGAAGGCTGTTCCCAGCAGAACCACATCTCCCACCTCATCTGGCCATGTTACCAGACCACAGCACATCTGGGACCCAGGCCAGGACCTCATCATCTGCTGGTCCTGCACTACTTTCAGGTGGAACCACCTCAGGGGATGGTACTGGTCCCCCCCGGGAGCAGACACAGACAGGATCCTGTCACCTGAAGTCAGGTCCAGGGTCTGGTGCATAGGCAGCTCCACAGAGAATTGGGGGATGTGCTACACCACCTTGAGGCCCTCGATACACAATTACAGGGTCTGCATTCTCCTCCTGCTCAGCCCGCAGCTCAACCACCTTCAGAGCCATGAAGGTGCAGTGGTGACTTTCCATAGGTGGGGACCTTGGCCCCACTGTTTCCATTTGGGGGCTCATGGGCTTCCATTTTTCAAACACCCCTCCCCATCCAAGGTGTTTACCACCACATGTGTCATATACCGCCCCTGTATGCTGTCTTGTCTGTCTTCCAACCCAACCTGCCTCTGCAAATATACCTACTATCCTTCCTCAACATCCCACTCTCACCTTCACAATCAAAGGACAGTGTGTTTCCAATATAGATTTCACACCAGATGTAACTGTTCATTTTGCACCCGCTTACAACTATATATATATATATATATATATATATATATATATATATATATATATATATATATATATATGTGTGTGTGTGTGTATAGATATGTGTGATGTTTTCTCAAACATATTGTGCAGTACATTCAACTATAGGGAAAATGTATATATATATATATATATATATATATATATATGTGTGTGTGTGTGTGTGTGTGTGTGTGTGTGTGTGTGTGTGTGTGTGTGTGTGTGTGTGTGTGTGTGTGTTTGTATATATGTAGTCATACATGTGTATGTATATATATATATATATATATATATATATATATATATATATATATATATATATATATATATATGTGTGTGTGTGTGTGTGTGTCTGTACATATATATATATATATATATATATATATATATATATATATATATATATATATATATATATATGTGGAGTGCATTCAGACATCAGGTCCACACTCTCTAAATCTCCTTCCTCCATAGCTGCACTGTTCTGCCTTGCTACAAAACAGAAGAGTTTTGATGTGGACACAGCCTAACATTAGGGGGGGTATATATAGGGACAGATTGTGGGTAAGCCTATTACAAACCTATGAAGTTTGTGCATGACACATTTCACGTTAACATGACTCTCCTGAAGGTGGTGGGGTCTGAAACTCATGTGTCTATCATGACTTCATTACTTCCACCTTTAGGTATTTGCCTCACTAATATACATGTCTTGCGGTACAGAACACACACTATAATGGCTTACATCTTATCATTCAGTGCAGATCTGCACAGTTGACAGGTATGGCCCACTGCCCAAAGGGCCAGATTCTATGTCCATAGCAGCTTTTCAGCAGGACATCATTACAGCAACAAGTTTTGATAGCACATATAAATCTTTCCACACCATCTAGCTCATTATTACAGACCAAGTAGTACATTCAATTACATGCATACCTGTTTTAGTATTGTTGTCTCTTCTATGTACACTTGTATATGTCCCTTGAATTATTTTATTTTATTTTGGTTTGGTTTGGTTTGTAGTATTTCTCTCTCTCTCGCTTTCTCTCTCCACTACAGGGATTGAGCTGGTTTGAATAGGTTGCAGCATGGATTTTGTAGGTGATGCTCATGATCAGGTGATGGCCTCTGCACCAATCGGTGTTCACCAATTGCTAATTGCATGCAGCCAGCTGTGTAGTGCTTCCAATTACCAGTGTCATGGCAACCCACCACTATAAATGACTACATCATGTGGGTGTTGTCCCTTTACCTTTCCTGTATGGAAGACATCCTTCCTGTGTGTGGACAGCAGTGTTACAGATACACCAGGACTTGCAGACACAGGCCAACTACATGTTTGTATAAGGTTCCAGACCTACGGACCGTGTGAGTATTGCTGTTATATGCATTGAATACCGCTAGTTTTACAGGGTTTGTGTGTACATGCTAGTTTTGTATGGAATGCAGTCTGTCTGCATAGCTCTCAACTGTGGGCCTATCCACATGATGGCCAGAGGATTGGCTGTTATGTTTTGTCTGTTCACCACACAGGTCTTGTCTCTGACATATCAGTGGCATTCTCTTTGCTGAATGCAATTAGTACATGGCAACATCCATTTGTGTTTCTGACTTCATATTCCTGAGTAAGGGTATGTTACAAACAATCCTGTAACACCAGCAACTTTCACAGTGTATAATAGCAATACTGCAAATATGGCCCTGTGTTCCAGCCTTTGTCCTCCACCTATATACCAGGCTTTGCCCAGATGTCATGCAGTAAGAGGTTGTTAAGTAGTGGCCTATCATTATTTAGTGCTGGCATTCCTGCTATAATTCCAGTGATGTTGTGGACTCCCACACAAATTGTGGGGTAGGGTCCATATATATGAGGGCTACATCTGGATAAAACTTGTGTGACCTTGTACAGTCCAGAGGCAGTGTATGTAAAAGACTGTTATATGCCCTTGTAAGACATTTTATGAGGGAGGGGTATGAATTGATTTTAACCTAGACCGTTACAACATGTGAGGGATATCAGTAGTAAGACACATTAAGGTATATGGTTGTACATTTTCATACATTTCACCATGGGAACAGTGGTGGGCTACAGCTTACTGTCTTACAGACAGTTCTGTTTGAAAGTGTGATATTGATGTTTTAAGTTAAGCATTGTTATGTAACAGATACATTTTCATTGTGACAACTTAATTTTTTTCCCACTAGGGGTTTGGCATAGAGTGTCATTGGAGGCTGCTGAACTACATTTGTAATTAATAAGAGTTGATTGATTCTTCTACTTGAAGGGCTTAGCCTGGACAGCAACATATGTTATGTTTTCAGATTACTGTATCAAATGTTTTGTTTGAGAGTTGCATTACTCAGTTATTATGTATTTCAAACACCTAACTGCTATAAGAAATGCATATACCACTGAAATAGTACACAAATAAACATTTCTATGTATGCAAACTTGTGTGTGGTGTCATGTCATTTGCATTGTCTGTGGGTATATGTTTCATGCAATAATTGTCTTTTGTATGAAAAAATCAAACACTGACCATTTTAAAAGGAGGCAACTATAGGAATACTGGCTGATCGATATGCTGTGCAACATCTAAATATATATCTTCTTATACATATCTATAAGCAATGCAGACGAGCAGTGCTAAATCTGTTCACCTCAGTTAATGCATTCTGCAGGACATACACATTTTTATTTTTCAGGTACAAGTGAGATGACACACACCAGTGTTTGGGATCACATTTATTAGTTTTGACATACATATCTGTGTACAACTCAGAAATCCACAATTACTATTCCTGCATGATCTGTACAGGGGAATGCTTTTCATTTCCAAGTGTTACAGTAGCCCTGACATGGCACTTTCTTGGCAGGTTCAATCAGACGCACTCATACATATTCTAATATTCCTCTCCTGCATATCGTACCTTGTTTGCTACTTACATCTGTATTATACAGCAGCTGGGAATGCTCCATTGTAATGCTGGCAGCTGGACGCAGGCATTTATTTCTAACTTTTACAGCACAATTATATATACAGGCAGTACTACCATTACTATAATTTTGATTTCTTACTGCTAATATTAGGGGGTATTCTGTACTCCCCATACTGCCAACGCAGCTAAGCCAGTCACTGGGCATGAGCTTCAACATTCTGGGACCCCCTCAGTAGCAGCTATATGGGGAGATAGCTCACATTAATCACACCTGCACAGTCACAAGTTGAACTTTTTCCACACTTAGAGATATATAAGATTGCATACTTACAGACAGGTGGGACATCCTGTGCTTGGGCTTCTTGGATCCACTGGTCCAAGAGTGCACCCCTCCTCCACTTCAGGTCATTATGGTGGTGATGTACCTGCTCACCAGTCCGGGGTATGTCAGTGGCACTGGTGAGATTGCTTGCAAGCTGGTCCCAGGCCTTTGCTTTGTACTGCGAGCCCTGGTACTGGCCCTGCAGCAGCCTGTCTCATGTTTTTTTACTAGGGGCCCAACCATGACCCTGGACTCCTGGATCCCCCAATGTTGCGCTCGGAAGCGAATGCCTTCACTGACACCAGACATTTTGGTCCTGCTGTAAGCAATCCCAAATGGTTATGGCTGTATTCCCACTGTGCAGTTTAAACAGGGCAGTTTTCCCACACTTTTTCTTGATTGGCCAGTTTTAATATGCTGAACTATGCTTAGCTCCACGCAAATCAACATAGCAATACTTACACCGGGTAAGCACAGCTGAAAGCTGGTAAGCAATGCTTACACTAGCAAACCATTGCTTAAATCAAATTTTTTCATTAAATTTATAAAGTATTTTTACAGTTATATTTTACATATTTCTACCCCTACTGTGCTATACTTGAACCATATGATTGGCATCTATCATTCAATTTCCTTAAAAGTTTTTAAATAAATTGGCAGAGGGGGGATTTGAACTGAACATGTTCTACATGCTAAAAAATGACAGTACCACTATGCTACAGCCACTCAATGATCTTTTGTATCACAGTAGCACTTGTCTGTCATTTTCAGGATTTCAGCCAGACTAAGCATAGCGAAGCTCCACACAAACAAGCTGTGCAACGCTTAAATTTCAGATTTATTTGATGAAAAAATTATTTTTTTGTATTTTTATTGCTTTCTTCTTGCTCTACTGCTTCCATGCATGTAGGGGAAGAGTGCATACATTTGGGGGTGTGCACTTGAAGGCTGCTGCCTTCTAGGTGTTTGTATTTTTTTTTCAGTGTCCACAGACACTGAAATGTTAGCTACTTACATTTCAGTGTCTGCGGATACTGGTTTAGTATATAATATTAGAGCCAGGTTCTAATATTATATAAATTGACACTCTGTGTCACAAAGTGCCGTATGGCAGTTTCTGAGCAAAAGGGGCGTGTTACATGTGCAGGTACTGTGCTCATTCCTGGTTTGTGTCTATGTAGATTAAATAGCAGCATGCCTTCATGCATATGCAAGGCGCGCTGCTATTCTATATGGACAAAAAAACACTCTGTACAAGAATAGTCTTATTCTTCCATGGAGTTTCATGAATCCTGGGGATTGTTTAGTATAAAAAAATCAGTTTCTAAATGAATGTATTAACTCATTTAAGTCTAAAAGGCATTTTTTGTTATGGCATCCATAAGTTTTTGGAGCTGGCTTCTTTAGCTAATAACAGGCAGCTTTAGAAAGGGCAAGCAGTTATTAACAAAATAACACTAAAATTTTTAGACTAGGATGTCATGCAATGAAGATATTAATCCCTGTTTTCCACGTATTATTCATATTTTCAAAAATATGTTGTATTTCGATAACTGAGGCACCTATGCATTATTGATTTGTACAGTGTAAAACATCAAAGTGAGATGCAGGACAATTCACTATCAATGTTGGTTTATATCATAATATACTAGAAATATTGCTGTTTTTTTGCTAGTTATTGTGAACATAAGCAATATTTCCTTATGTAATTAATAACTGAAAAACCAAATGACTTATAAATTGCTTTATGACATTAAGTGAAACCTTACATGTTGGTGAAGAAAACTGTCTTTAATATTTGTACTGCAAACACATCTTGAGAGATATCCAATGTTATGTGTATTGCTAATTATTCAATTAAGCATGTTTTTATATTTCTGTAAATATCTCAATAAACATGCACTTATATAAGAATTACTTGTTGACATGTGAAAGCTTATGCCTGGTTAAAAAAAATGTTCTAACAATATATTTCTATGTTGTAAAGTTTTCAAAATATGAAAGCGTGTAAACGTTTACAAAAAATATAATTTGGGGTTTGTATGCTTTATAATATATTATATGAAAAAGACCATGGGCCAGATTCAGGAAGGCTTACACGGAGTTCAAGAGTAGTGTAAGCCTCCGTGTAAGCCTCCTGATTCAGGAACAGCCCAAATCTCCGTGTAAGAGACAGCTAACACGTCTCTTACATGGACTGGGCGTGGAAATGCTCAATACCTCATTTGCAGCTCCAAGATATGCAAATGAGGTATTTGAGAGATCCACAAAGCCAAAACCAGTCCGTGTAACGGACGTGTTAGCTGCAGAAATGTACTCAGCTGACAACTGAGTACATTTCTGCAAAATTAAAAACGGAGCTATGTCAGCTCAAAATAAAGGGTGCATATGTTTCATTAAGCATGCCAATGGCCAAATATGTGGCCATTGGCATGAAAAAGTGTTGCAAAAATAAGTTATATAACTTTTTTTTTTTTTCACGGGATTTTTGTTTAACTGCAGCGCACCAGCAAACGGGTGCGCTACCTAAAACTGAAAACCAAAGCTTATAAGCCCACAATTGTGGGATACATGTATTACATTGAATGTCAATGGAGGGACTTGCAGAACAAAAACAATATGGCCTCCGTTCAGTGGTTGTCAAGGGGGGGAAGCTCCGTGTAAGACATGTAACTAAGCATTACTAGGCAATCCTATGTAAATGAGGGTTACAATACTGAATCACACTGCCACATAGGTAATGAGCACTTTCTGAGTAGGGTAAGAGTTAGAGAAGGGGGAGGAACAGAGTAAGAGGTAGGTGACATCACGGGGGGGAAGGATAGTAATAAATGTACCAGATTGGAGGGCAATGTAAGGTAACAGATGACAGACAGACATCAGGGAGGGAGGTGTGTCCCAACAGAACACTAGGAAAGTCAAGAAATTGAGGGTGTACGCTATCCCTACACTCAAAGTTTCTTGATATACGTGCATCTTGGCGTGTGCGCGTAAGGCAGGTTCAACATGTGGGAGCGTGTTGCAAACTGTTTACAACGGTTTGCGTGGGCGTGCACATGTGTAAGGCAGTGTGCGTGCGTTTTAGCATGAATCAGCCTAGCTAACACCGTGTAAGGATGTGTGCGCGCGTGTAACACCGTGTAAGGATGTGTGCGAGCGTTTAAGTGACTGTGAGCGTGTTTAAGCTGGTGTGCACATTGCTCCCCCTCAGGAAACAGAGAGGAAACAGAAAACAGCTAAAATCCAGGTAAACTGCCAGAGGATACTACTGGAGTTAATTGGTGGAAACAATTAGAAGCAGGCAATTACACAGGCAGACTAGAAGCCCAACCCAGCACTTAAAACACTGCAAGGAGCAGTGCAGGCTGTTTCTCACAACAGATACTGCCAGAAACTAAGCTATCAGAATTGAAAACTGAAAAAAGCTGAACTCAGAGCAGAAATGCTAGGGGCTGCCATAGCTATTATAGTCAGGCATAGGCGAATTGCTGAGGGTGGTGACAATGCAGATGCTGACAGACAACCCAGAGTGAGGAGAAGGAGAAGAGTATACAGGCCCAGGGTCACCTACCATGGGTTACATGAGCTGGAGATAGTAGAGTGCTATAGAGTGGACAGAGAGCTCCTGCAGCAGATTGTTGAGCTGTGCAGGCCATGCCTCACACACAGAACCAACAGAGGGGAACCCGTCCCAGTGGAAACCAAGGTATGTGTTGGCCTAAGAATACTAGCAACAGGTACCTTCCAGAGACCAACTGGCGATATGATGGGGATATCACAGGCATCAGCCTCCAGGGTACTGCACCAGTTCCTGGATGCCATGTCACCACATGTCAGTGATCATATATATGTCCCTAATGACCGTGAGGTTGTGGCCAGCAATATGCGTCTCTTCCAGCAAATAGCGGGATACCCTGAGGTGCTGGGTGCAATAGACTGCACACACATACGCATCAAAGCACCAGCCGGTGAGTGGGCTAGAGCCTACATTAACCGCAAGGGATACCCCTCCATCAACTGCCAGGTCGTGTGTGATGCCCAGGGCATAATAATGAATGTGTGTGCTGGCTGCCCTGGGAGCTACCACGATTCCCACATCTGGCATCTGACGCAGCTGTACCAATCATTTGCCAATGGGGACTTCCCACTCGGACACCTAGTGGGGGATGCAGGTTATGCACTTGAGCCGTGGCTGATGACACCCATCAGAAATGCACACACACCTGAACAGGAACGCCATAATGAGGCACACGCACAAACACGTAATATCATAGAGCATGTGTTTGGGCTGCTCAAGTCACGGTTCCGGTGTCTGGACACATCTGGTGGAGCTTTGCAGTACACACCAACTACATGTACCCAAATGATCATGAAATGTGCTATGCTACATAATACGATCCTGCGGAAACAGCTGCAGCAGGACCAGCACAGGGCTGGGCCAAACATCCCCCGACCATTGCCAAGGCCACCACAGGCAGGGGTGACTCGGAGGAGGAACAATCTGACCTTGTCCCAGTAGGCAGAAGGAGGCGTGCCCAGTATGCCCTGGCCTTGGCAAAGAGGCAACGCATAGCACATACGCTTGGACAGTAGGAACACTGGGACTGATACCCGCTCTGACTCACTCATACAGTAACAGGGATGCCTAACATGACACAACCTGCTTCCAAACGTACAGGAGTGTAGTATGTGTATCCGACAGAGGTGGCCCTGCAGCACCACCTGAGGCATGAATGCCATGTGTTAAGTAATGTAATATCATGTACAATATGCACACCTGAGGACCCCAACTAACATCCATATCCACGCATATGACCCTCACGGAAACAGCTGCACGTCATACAGTGATGTACATGTGCAAAAACATGGAACAAGATACAAAATGAGGGTGACTAGCAATAAATAGCATGGATAACCACACACCCATGTTTGTACCACAACAAGAAGCAACATGGAATAGCCATGGTCAAAATCCAATGGCTAAAACCGACTACTACTATATAGCCTGCTGCAGACCACTGTGCTAATAGCAGGAACTGCCCCAGGCCTATGTCCATAGGTTCATAGGTTCATACTAGGCTATCTGCCCTAGGGCATTAATAAGCCTAGCCCAGAGTTTTGTGGCTTCTGCCACCCCTGCAAGTTGATGGATAATATGCCCATTATTTTGCTGTGCCTCTGTCAAGCAGTGATACTGAGGTTATCCTGGGGTATACCTGCAATCTCCCATCCATTGGTCAAGATCTCACTTGAACAAAGCCAGTGAGGTGCTCAGCCTCACATGTACCAGGATGTTGTTCCACAGCATATGGACTCTCTGGTTGATGAATCTGTCCTCCAGCACATCCTATTAATATCTGTGTTGAGGTTTAGGTCTCCTGCCCTTGTAGTTCTGATGGATGTAGAGGTCTTGAGGTGAAGCATGTTCATTAATTCTGGGTTGGACATAGCCTTGTATGTCAGGCACAGGTCACCTCTGAGCAGACAGTAGCGACTGAATACAGCTGGAATTCCTTCAGTCGGGCAGCATAAGAAATATGTTTGAGACCCTTTCACCTCCTGTCGAGGAATTTGTGGGCCCATCCAATCTGAATGGGGCATTGTATGCAATCATTGGTCTGATGAGTGATGAGTACAGGGGAACAATGACCTCCCTTGATCTAGATGTGAATCACTGCATGATGAGGTGGCCAATGTAGAAGGCCTTCCAAACTACCCTGGCAATGTGAGTGTCAAACAAAAGGTCACTGTCAACCTGGGTGCCCAGGTCCCTGATAACCTACGTTGTGCTTAGAGGATTGCCACCTAGATGGGAAGTAGTGGTAACCTTGTTCTTCCTGAAGGGTATGGCTATGCATTGTTTAGTGTTTAATGTAAGGCCATGGCCGTGGCACCAGTTATCTGTGTCTATGAGACCCTTCTGAAGGATGTCTGTGTCAGATGGGTTTCCAACTATGCTTCCCAGTTTGCAGTCATCTTCAAACTTTGTCAGCCATAATCATCCTGTGTTTGCTTGTACTTCTGAAAAGTAGATACTGAACAAATGTGGGCCCAGGACTGAGCCCTGTGGGACACCACTTGTGACAGCTCTGGAGTGTGAACTGGCACCAGCAACTTTGACCCTGTGTGTTCCGTCACTTAGGCAGTTTGCAACCCATGCTGTGATGTATGGGTTCACAATTAAGCTGGTGATGTTTTCAATGATACCTGAGTGGGGTATTGTGTCGAAAGCCTTTGCCAGGTCAAGGTAGGCTGTGTGGACTGCCTTGCCCACGTCAATGGCCTGGGTGAGTGTTTTGAAAAAGTCAACCAAGTTTAAAAGGCATGATCTGCCCTTGACAAAGCCAAACTGGATTGAATCCAATGTCTGCAAGTCCCCTATGTCTTCATTTAGAATTCCCATTATGATCCTCTCCATAGCTTAGCAGAACAGGCTTGTCAAGCTGATGGGATGGTAGTTTCTGGGGTTGGTGGAGGCACCTCCTTTGTGAAGTGGGTCCACCATTGCTGTATGCCACTCCTTGGGAACATATCCTGAGATGAGGCTAAGATTAAACAGCTGCCCTAATTGCGGGTGTAATTACTCATTGAGTTCATGGAGCACACAACTGGGGACACCATCTGGTCCCATGGATAAAGTGTTTTCTGCCTTGGATTGAGCAGTTCCCACCCTAGCAGTGGAGATGTTTGGGGGGCTACAATCCTCTGGTGTACATACCCCCAGTTGGGGAGGGGAGAAATCTGCACTGAACCTGTCAGCCAGTATGTTGCCAATGTCTGTAGGTGCAGTGATATCAACATCATTCTGAACTAAGTCTGAGCATATCTGGGAGTTTCCTCCCAGGTCTCAAACATAGGTAAAAAAGGCCTCATGATTGTCCCTGGAGTCCTGAGTGGGTTTACTCTCAAAACATGCCTCGGATGATTGTATGGGGGAACCCAGTGTTTTACTCACAATGAGCAGGGGTGTCTTCCCCCCTACGGATTACGCTCCATCTCGTAGTAGCTCCTTCCTTGTGTTGTACAGCTTGTTTATGGCTAGGGTCCACCAGACTGGATGCTTGCCTGTGGTACAAACAGTCATTATTTTTTGGGATTGCCTGAACCATGCAGGCCGGGAGGTGCTGGTAGAAGGCATTTCTAAGTGATACAGTGGCTTGGGTAATGGTGTCCGCTGGCCTGCGGGCCTTGAAAGAGACCACACCAGTCCTCAGAAATGTGAAGTCGGCATTTGAGAAGGTCTTCACCGTTTCTTTTCCCATCTGGGGTGTGGGTGGGACGTGGACTCCCACTGAGAGTAGTCCATGATCTGATCTCACCAATGATGGGTATACGTCTGGTGTTGAACAGTGTGACCCCATGTTCATGATGATGTGTTCTGGTATGTTGCCTCCACTTGAGGGGATTGGGACCAGATGTTCCATGGCATTTCAGTGTATGAACTCTTGGAACCTTTGTGTTAGAGTGTTGTGGCATGATTAGTGATCCCAGTCTATATGTGGATAGTTGGAATCACCCAGTAGGATGGTGTTTGGAGATACATTTATCCCCTTCAGTGTTTGCAGGATAGCTGTGTGAGGTACCTGAGTTTGAGCGGGTGGCATGTAACATGCTACAAACTGCAGAGCAGTCTTGCCTACGGTCACTGGCACCTGGATGGTCTCCGATGCATCGTGTGTTGCCACCAACAATGAGGTGAGGGTGTCCTTGATGAATATGGACACCCACCATCCTTCTTGGTGTTGTCGGGATGCTGGTGCCGGAATGCATGATATGAGGTAACACCCGATAGTGCCGGGTGCTGTCAGAAGCTGTGAACCAGGTTTCAGGCACAGCACAGACATCAATGTGCTACATACTGAGAAGGGCATAGAGTGTGTGCAGCTTGAGGTTGAGACCTTGGGCATTGAGCAGCATTAGCCTTAGTGTCTTTCCTTTACTGTGTTCTAGGGTGGTAGGTGTAGAATCTGAATCTTGCATAAAAAAGGCACAATGGGCGTGGCAAGAGCATCATCTGAAATCCGAAGCCCAGGGTGACAGGTGCAAGCCGTCCCTTGCAAATCACCGTGGCCTGTCCAGCATGTCATCCCAGGCAGACAGACATTGGACACCCTTAGAATGACACCATAGTCTAAGCAAAATACTACAGCTGATCATCTTGTCTCTGTTTATGTGGCATCATACTTGGTGAAGGTAGGATACTGTCGAAGGTCAGGGTCATACCTGCCTGGCCTACATAATCAGAGGGATCCTCTATGTCTCTTTCCATGTAGTCCAGGGAGGTACATCTCAGGTCGTTCACACCAGCATGGATTATGACTGGGTCAGACCTGTACTTGCAGTTTAGTGACCTGAGTGCTTGCATTATGTGGTGGATTCCAGTGCCCGATAGGGAGCTTACTGTGACCTCCTCTGTACCTGATCTGGTGAGTGGGACATCAGTGTGTCTGACTATGGAGTCACCTATGACAAGTGTGTCTGGCATTGTGTTTGGCCTTAAGGGCTGTGACTGTTTGGCACACTGACTCTGTGTTCAATGTGTTGCATGTGCTGTGCCCTGTGGAGGCAGTTGTGTGAGTGTCTGCTGTGGTGGCCACTGCCATTCTGGTAGACTTCTGATCAGAGCCTCCAAGAGTGTCTCTGTGTGTCTATGTGTATGATCTTAAGTTGTGACAGTGCCATGTGAGACTGGATTAAAGATGTGTGTGTGGTTACCTTCACCCTCTCTCTGGTCTTGCTAGTCCTATGTTGAGAGAGCTCAGCCTCCACTTTGGCTATATAGTTGCATCTCTCACATGTATGTGTGTTTTATGGCAGAAGGTGAGGGTTGTCAGTGTACATGAGGCAACTGTAACAGTGCCTCAATATTCCCAGGTTCACCATCTGAGCAGGAGAGGACACCAGCAACTGATCCCTAGACATGCTAGAAGGAATAGACAAAACAATGTTGGAATACAGGGAGATATCAAGCCCCCCAAGCCACATCATACTGTTTGATTGACAATAGCTACACATACACCGGTGTTTCATAGTGTCATAGTGTACTACTAGGCTATCTGCCCTAGTGCATGTATAAGCCTAGCCATAGTGATGTGGCTATTGCCACCCCTTATAGTGGTAATAAGTGTACAGAATAGAGTCTGAATATTGTGCCTCTGACTTAGTAGTGACACATTATGACCCCCTTACGTAATTGAATAACATGACTGTGTCTCTGTCTAGTCTGTGCCTCCATCTCATATGCAGTTGTCCAGATGTCTCCTGAAGAGAGTCAGTGAGGGACTCTGTCAAACATGAACTGGGATACTTTGCTAGAGTGTGAGATGCCTCTGAGTTATGACTCTGTCCCTCCAGCATGTCCTATGCATGTATGTGCTGAGGTTCAAATACTCAGCTCTCATGGCTCTGGTGGATTTGGATTGCTTGCAGTGGAGCATGTCCACCAAATCCTGATTGGACATGGTCTTGTATGTCAGGCATAGGTCACCTGTAAGTATGTGGTATGACACTGAACAAAGCTGGACTTCCTCTATTCTGGAAGCATATGACATGTGTTGAAGAACCCTGATCTTCACGGTAGGTACTTTTCGGGTGCAAAGGTGCAAAAGGCAGGATCTGCCCTGTACAAAGCTGAACTAGGTGGGAACAAGGGTCCGTAGGTCAGTAATGTGTCTGTGTAAGAGCTCCATGACTCCTCCCATATTTTTGCAGACAAGGCTGGTTAAGCCTGTGTGGTGGTAGTTGCCATGGTCTGTGGAGGCATCTCCTTTGTGGAGTGGGACCACTGTTGCCGTATGCCAGTGTTCAGGTACATATCCTGTAGCAAGACTAAGGTTAAATAGCAGTTGTATATATGGGTCCACCCCTTCTGGAGTTCACATAGCATGCAACTGGAGATACCAGCAGTTCCCATGGATGCTGTGTACTTGTCTTTGCTGAGTGTGGCTCTCACATGGACATCCAAGATGACAGTGAGGTTACATACAGCAGTGATAACTATCTTGTTTTGGGGGTGAGGGAGGGGGTAAATCGCACTGAAGCTGTCCACTGGAATGTTGCCAATATCTGTCAGGTCACTGGAATATATGTTGTTGTGTACCAACTCTGAGCATATCCGAGGGTTCACAACCAGGTGTCTGACATAACTGAAGAAAGCAGTGTGGTTACCTTCATTGTCTTTGGTGATTTATGTCCCCAAGTTGACCTTGCATGTCTTTATGAGATAATGTAGCTTTCTACTAGTGCTGATCACAGCTGTCTTCCCTTTTGGAGATGTAGCTCTGTCTTGCATTAGTAACCCTCATCTGTCATACAGTTTGTTTATGGCTGGGGTCCACCAGACAGGACACTTTCCCTTTGTGGAGAGGGTCCTGTTTTCAGTTGTGATTGTATGGTCCATGCTGTCTGACATCTAGCTAAGGGGAGGTCATTCTGGTTCTGCAGTTATCTTTCATCAGCATTAGAAATGACCACAACAGCCCCTGTGGGTGTACCTCATGCACACACATCCAGCACCTGTAAAGTCCACAACAGTACCTCACCAGGAGTATGACAGAGCTGGAACACATGTAATGTGTAGTCTGATTAAACAGAGTGCAGCTCCACACACTGCCATGCTGTCCACCCAGATGCAAGCTGTGCCTGATGTAGAAAGCCATGTCCAAGCTGGAATCAATGCACATGCTGCACCTTGTACAATCTGAATGGCAGGGAGCTATGCACATGAGGGACCTGAACCCCAGCACTGACATATATAGGACAGGCTGTACTGCATTATCCAAAACACAGAAGCCACCCCACACATGAGTAAACTACCAGTACAGGTCGTCCATAGAGACACTGGTTGAGTCCCTCAACAGGAATCCTAATGAGTGGATGGGAGATGGGAGGTTTACCCTGGGTATCAATGTTATGTCACAGGTAGACAGAGGCACAGTATACTAAACAAGACATATGACATGGCAAACTACGCACAATGTGTTGATGGACAAACACATTCTCCGACTAGCATTAGGTCAAGATACCTCTTGAACACAGCCAGCAAGGTGCTCTGCCTCAAATGGACCAGGATTGTATTCCACAGCATAGGAGTCTCCGAGTGATAACTCCATCCCTCCAACATGTCCAACATACATCCCTGCTAAGGTGTAAGTCACCTGCACTAGTGGTTCAGGTGGATCTTCTGAGTCTGAGGTGGAGCATGTCCATTATTCTCTGTTTGGACATGGCCTCGCATGTCAGGCACATGTCACCTCTAAGCAGACGGTATGTGAGTGAATAGAGTGTGAGTGTCTTCAATCTGGCAGCATATGACAGCTGTTGGGGTTCCTTGATCCTTTAGGTGGGGACAGTCAGGGTGTCTCCAATTGCTGCAGATGTTGGGTGAGATACAGCCAGAATAGGGCATTGACTCGATCACCGGTCTGATAAGTGAAGAGTACAGGGAACAATGACCCACTAGATCTGGATGTGAATCCCATCCTGATCAGGTGGGCAATGTAGAAGGTCTTCCTAGCCACTTTAGCAATGTGAGTCTCAGAAGAATGGCGACTGTCAACCTGGGTCCCCAGGTCCATGATAACCTCCTCTGTGCTTAGAGGATTGCCACCTATATGGTAGCTTGGGGTCACCTTGCTTTTCCTGAAGGGTATGTCTACACATGTTGTGCACTTTGACTTCAGGCCATGGCCCTGGCACCAGCTATCAGTTACTGTGAGTCCCTTCTGAAGGATATCTGTGTGTGATGCACTGTCCACTATGGTGCCCAGTGTGCAGTCATCTGCTAACATTGTCATCCAAAGTCCTCCCATGTTAGCCTGTACTTCTGGGAAGTACATGACAAACAATGGGGGCCAAGGACTGAGCCCTGTGTGACACCACCTGTGACCAGCCTGGAGTCTAACATAGTGCCAGCAACTCTAACCCTGTGGGTCCCGCCCTTAAGCCAGTTTGCAACCCATCTTGTGACATATGGGTTTACATTTCAGTTGTTAGGGTTTTCCACAATACCTGAGTGGGGTATTGTGTTGAAAGTGTTTGCAAGGCCAAGGTAGGCTGTATGGACTGCTTTTCCCCAACAATGGCCTAAGTGACCAATTTGAAGATGTCAACCCAGTACAAAAGGCATGATCTGCCCCTGACCAAGCCAAAATGGGATGGGTACAATGTCTGCATGTCCCCTATATCTTTGTTTATGAGCTCAATTATGATCCTCTCTATAGATTTGCAGACTACACTTGTTAAGCTTATGGGGCAGCAATTAACAGGGTCTGTAGAGGCATTGCCTTTGTGCAGATGTGCACAACTGGACCCTAACCAGGCTGTTGTGCACACTATGGAAATGTAAAGCAGTGATAGGACTAAAGCCCAGGATACTGACCACCACAGTGAAAGTACTGAAACACTACACTAGACAGTGCTACAGTGTTAGGTCAGTATGAGCGGATGTTGACAATTGTGTGCAAAGTATCCCATGCAAAACCTGCAGGCACAATATACTTCCTGTTTTGTTCACACAAAAAGCATTTGGACAGTAACTACACAACATGGCACAGAACACACAACCATAAACTGGAGGTATTTGTTGAAGGTCACACTCATCCACAAATGTGATGGGCTGCAGAGTTCAACATATGTAAAGCCCACACTGGGCATGCTCACACACTTAGATAAATGAGACATCTTTCACGCAACATGCCATGGGAAGGCTGAACTGGGCATGCTCACACACTTGGTCCAAATGTTACCCCTAGCAAATGTGAAAACACACCAGAGGATGCTCATCCCCCTTTCTAGACACTGATCATGTAAGCACCCTATAAGTATATTGGAGAAAAGGATTCTCTCAGTAATCCAAATAGCATGCCGGGCTAATGCGTCCATCTGTAGTGTCATAACATAGTTAGGTAGGGGTTTGAATCCAGCAGATGGCAAGTGTGTGTGAAGGGGGGTACATGTGTGTGTAAGTGTGTGTGAAAGAAATATCCCTTTTGGCAACTGGGAAAACACACCACAGGATGATCATTCCACTTTCTAGACTCTGATGATGTCAGCACCCTATAAGTATATTGGAGAAAAGGATTCTCTTAGTAATCCGAATAGCGCGCCGTGCTAATGCGTCCATCTGTAGTGTCATAACATAGTTAGGTAGGAGTTTGAATCCAGCAGGTGACAAGTGTGCGTGAAGGGGGGTAAGTGTGTATGAAAAAAACATCCCTTTTGGCAACTGGGAAAACACACCACAGGATGATCATTCCACTTTCTAAACTCTGATGATGTCAGCAACCTATAAGTATATCAGGGGAAAGGAAATCCCCCAGTAATGCGAATAGCGCGCTGTACTAATGCGTCTGTCTCTAGTGTCATAACATAGTTAGGTAGGGGTTTGAATCCAGCCGGTGGTAAGTGTGTGTGAAGGGGGATAAGTGTGTATGAAAAAAACATCCCTTTTGGCAACTGGGAAAACACACCACAGGATGATCATTCCACTTTCTAAACTCTGATGATGTCAGCACCCTATAAGTATATCAGGGGAAAGGAAAGCCCCCAATAATGCGAATAGCACGCTGTGCTAATGTGTCCGTCTCTAGTGTCTTAACATAGCTAGATAGAGGTTTGAATCCAGCAGGTGGTAAGTGTGTGTGAAGGGGGGTAAGTGTGTGTGTATGAAAGAAACATCCCTTTGGGCAACTGGGAAAACACACCACAGGATGATCATTCTACTTTCTAAACTCTGATGATGTCAGCACCCTATAAGTATATCAGGGGAAAGGAAATCCCCCAGTAATGCGAATAGCGCACTGTACTAATGCGTCCGTCTCTAGTGTCTTAACATACCTAGTTAGGTAGGGGTTTGAATCCAGCAGGTGGCAAGTGTGTGTGAAGGGGAGTAAGTGTGTATGAAAAAAACATCCCTTTTGGCAACTGGGAAAACACACCACAGGATGATCATTCCACTTTCTAAACTCTGATGATGTCAGCACCCTATAAGTATATCAGGGGAAAGGAAATCCCCCAGTAATGCAAATAGCACACTGTGCTAATGCGTCCGTCTCTAGTGTCTTAACATAGTTAGGTAGGGGTTTGAATCCAGCAGGTGGCAAGTGTGTGTGAAGGGGGGTAAGTGTGTATGAAAAAAACATCCCTTTGGCAACTGGGAAAACACACCACAGGATGATCATTCCACTTTCTAAACTCTGATGATGTCAGCACCCTATAAGTATATCAGGGGAAAGGAAATCCCCCAGTAATGCGAATAGTGCGCTGCGCTAATGCGTCCATCTCTAGCGTCTTAACATAGTTAGGTCGGGGTTTGAATCCAACAGGTGGCAAGTGTGTGTGAAGGGGTGTAAGTGTGTATGATTGATATACCCCTTTTGGCAACTGGGAAAACACACTACAGGATGCACATACCCCTTTCTAAACGATATCACAATTATGTATGGCTTTTGATTACAGACATGCCATGTGTGTTGTGCACACACAGAATGCCCATGTGTGTGGGTTGTCCCTCACAATAATGCATGACATTGATTACACCGGTTATGGCAATGAACACATGATGTATGTGTGTGCCAAATACACATATGTACCTGTGACTTTCAATAGTTACCATGTGTGATGCCTGCCACATGTGAATACATGGTATTTGCACAGGGTAACATTATGACCGTGGTCTTCTGTGCAGATGCTGCATGTGGGATGTGTATATACAGTGTGAGATGTAGATGCTATCAGCCTAGTAGTGAGGATGCACACCTGGTCTGGGGCATAAAGTCTACATGTTGTTGATGTACAGGAGCTGCATGTTCTCACCTGTTGTGGGAGTGGTAAGACAGTATTCCATAGCAATGCAGTGACTGCATGCTAAGAGCCATTCAGCTAGGGTGTTGTAGCTACACTTATTCATTAGCATTCAGTAATTTGTCGGAATCCCTGGTGAGGGTCTGATGCCAACCAAGGTCAGGGGTCTACCAGCCTGTGTCACTTGCTCAGTGATCCCTTCAATGTTCCCTATCATGTATCCCAGTGAGCGACATCCCACATCAGCTGTGGTGGCATGGACAATGACTGAGTCATATGTGTCCATGCATCTGACTGACTTGTATGTTGTTGTTACAGTTTGGCCATGTGTTTCCATCTCATACATGTGATGTACATCAATGGGTAGGGGATAGGGTTGACTGTGTACATGTGGCAGCTGTGACATTACTACATGACACACATATTCCACAACTGTACCATAGAGGTGACTGACAACTGACCTTTGCACATGCTACCGGAGTATTGAGATTACATTGGTGATTGACAGCACATAGGGCCAATGGTGAAAAAGAGACATAGGTCCATAGGTTCGTACAGGGATATCTGCCCAGGGCATGTATCCACCTAGCCAGAATGTGTGTGCCTTTCAACATGCATTGTGAATCTGTCTTGCTATGCCCTTTTCCAAGGTTAGTATACTGTGCCTCTTTCTCACAGTGACACATAAGTGATACCCAGGGTAACCCTACAATGTCAAATCCAGTCATTAATATCGCTCTTGAAGATAGTCACTGAGTCAGTCTGCCTAACCTCTATTGGGATAATAATCAGGAATGAAGGGAGCCTCTGAGTTGCGAATGTGCCCCTCCACCATGCCCTATGTATATCACTCCTGAGGTTCAAGTATTTCCAGCGTGTATCCTGGTGGGATCTGGATATTCTGAGATGCAGCATGGCCATTACGTGAGGGTATGACCTGGCCTTCTATGTCAGGCACAGATTGTCTATGAAGAGGCAGTATGTCACTGAGTAGAGCTGCTGCTACTTTAACCAGTCAGTATGTGGCATCTGCTTGAGAACTTTGATCCCCTTGTCGAGGTACATATGTGGTAGCTTCAGTTGCTGCAGGTGTCTGGTAAGGTGCATGCCGACAGGTTCATCATAGTCAATTATGGGCATGATGAGGGATGAGTAAAGGGGCACAATGTCCTCCCCTGGCCTACATGTGGATCCCATGATGATGTGGCCCATATAACATGCTTACCTAACCACTTTGTCCATGTTGTTGTCAAATGGTAGAATGCTATAAACCTGCGTACCCCAAGGTCCATAATTCCTTGGTCTGCACTTACTGGATTAACACATATGTGGTACGTTGTGGTCACTTAGTGTTTGACAAAGGGGATGACTATACTCTTTCTGTCATTCATGTTGAGGCCATGGCTGTGGCACAAGTTGTGTGTTTGCAAGAGTCCCTTTTGGAGGATGCGTGTGTTAGCTGTTGAGTTGATTATGGTGTTCGGTCTGCAGTCACCTGCGACTTGCTGAGCCACAGTACTTCCATGTTGGCCTGTACCTATGACAAATATATAATGAACATGACAGCTCCTAGGGCTGTGCCTTGTGGGACACCACTTGTACCAGGTTGGAGGCTGACATGGCTCCAGCAATTCTACCATGTGTGTTCTGCCCTTGAGCCACTGTGCAATACCCATAGTGACATAGGGGTTAATATGTACACTGGTGAGCTTCCCTAGAATGCACAAGTGGGGTATTGTATCCAAGGCTTATGCAAGGTCCAGGTAGGCTGTGTGGACCTCCAACCCCTTGACAGTGGCCTTGGTGACTGTTTCAAAGAAATCAAACAGGTTTGATAGGCAGGATTTGCCATTGACAAAGCCAAACTGTGTATGGTGACATGTCTGTAGGTCCACAATATCTAGATATGTGAGGTTCATGATGATCCTTGCCATAGCTTTGCAGACAAAGCTAGTCAGACATATGGGGCGAGTAGTGTCCAGGATCCGTGATGGCACCACCTGCATGTTGAGGGACCACTGTTGCTGTATGCCACTCTCTGGCCACATATCGTGTATTAAGGCTGGGATTGAACAGTGGTGTTATGTCTGGGTGTAGCTCTTCTTGTGGTTCATGTAGGACACAGCCTGGGGCACTGTCTGGTCCCATTGATGCAGTGTTTATTGCTTTGGGAAGGGCATCTCTTACCTGAGCATCTGTGATGTCAGGGGGGAAGCACTGTGCTGCGAGACATATTTTCCCTTTTGGTGTGGTGGGGAGAAGGCAGCATTGAACCTGTCCACTAGGATGATGGCAATGTCTGTGTGTTTTATATTTTGTGTGACATATTGGATTACCTCTGATTATATCTGGGTAATACCACCCAGGTTACTAACATAACTACAGGCAGCCTTGTGATTATCCTCAGTGGCTTGTGTAATCCTCTCTCAAAGATGGCCTTAGACAATCATATGGGTGCCTGTAGTTGTCTTCCAATACTCATCAGTGGTGCCTTCACATTTTGGGAGGTTGTTGTATCATGTAGTGGCGTCATCCTTCTATTGTATAGTGTGTTTATGGCTGGTGTCCGGCGCCCAGGACATCTGCCTTTGGAGAATTGGGTCATGCTTTCATATGTGGCTTCATGATCCATGCATTCCTGAATGTGTCCACAGAATGCCTCTATACAGGTATCTGCAGTCTGGTCCATATTTTCAACAGGCCTTGGGCCTTTGAAGGTTTCCACATCATTTATGAGGGGTGTGCACTTGCTTGACATGAGCTGTTGACAGACGTGCCGCCCTCCAGACAGAGCAAGGTGAGGGTCACAGTCAGCTACCTGTTGGGTGATAGAATGTGCCACATAACACAGGCACACAGGTCACTCCACAGCAAGTACAGCTATGAGGCAGACATTGTCCATGCTGGTGCAAATAACCTGAGATGTACCTCCCTGGACCACATGGAAAGAGACACAGAGGAGCTCTTACAGCACCCTCTCAAACTCAGGACTCCCACACAGCCTTCATGCTGACACAGGAGAGTTTAGATTACTCTGCAAATACCATCATACTGGGTGATGCCAGCTACCCAAACATAGACTGTGAACATTACACAAGCCACAATACCCAAGCTCTAAGGTTCCCATTGATCAGACATTCTTTGGCTATGGAACAGGTAACCAACCTTCCCACAAGAGGGGCAGATATACTAGAGCTGATCTTTACAAACATATCCCTCATTGTTGCAATCAAACCATATACTAATCACACTGGAGTTCTGGATCCCCCACATATGCAAACCTCCAACACATCGATGTGTGTGTGTGGGAAATGTCCCTATTAGCAACCGTGACAGTATCGTACAGGATGCAGATCCCCCTTTTGAAGCACTGATGATGTCAGGACTGTATAACTATATCACCTGTAGTAAAGTCCTCCAGTAATTTGCATAGCGCGCTCTGCTAATGCGTCTTTCTTCAGTGTCATAACGTAGTTAGGTAGGGGTTTGAATCCTGCAAAGGGAATGTATGTGTGTTAGTATGAGTGTGGTTTATGTGTGTGCACTATGCTGGGAGGATTAACTGCCTTTTGCCAACTGGGAGAACACACTACAGGGTGCACATCCCTCCTCCTACACACAGATGATGTCAGCACCCTCTAAGTACAGCATTAGTAAAGATTTCTCCAACTACTGCAAATAGCACACTCTGCTAATGTGTCTGTTTCTACTGTCATTGCACAGTTAGGTATGGGTTTGAATCTTGCAAATGGAAAGTATGTGTTTTACTGTTGGTGGGGTTAGTGTGTGTGCACAATGATGGGGTGGGATGTGGCTTTGCCACATGGGGCTATGCACTGCAGGGTGGTCATTACCCTTAACAAGCAGTGATGTTGATAGCATCCTATACAAACAAAACTACAAAACAGAAGGTGGTGGTACTGATAACACATGTAAGGTAACACTTCTTCAAGTAATGTCCACAAAACGGAGTAGGATAATCAAACAATTCTTTTATTCTATACAGACAACATGACAACAGACAACAAACTGCCAGTACTCAGTATAGTGTTACATGCTACTGTAACATGCACATGTACCCGAATATACCTAGATAGTGTTCTGAAGCCTGAATGTGGCAAGTGTGTGGATGTGGGATGTGTCTGTGTGTGCATTTCCGTATGGGAAACATGTTTGATGTGGCAATCAGGGTACTACAGTACCTGATGCACATTACATCTTCCAACTGATGAGGTTGCCTGCACCCTGTGAGTACAGGTAGAGAAGGGGATGCCAGTAGTAAACAACATAGTGCACTTCTGAAATGTGTACCTGTCATGTATCAACAGCTACTCATGTAGGGTGATAAATAATGGGAATGGCAGGTGAGCGTGTGCATGTGTGTGGGTAGCAGGGTGTGTATAAATGCATGTGTGACAGAACAGAGACATGTAGCTGAATCTACATAACAGCACAAGATGCGCATTGCCATAGTCAATGTTAGCATGTGATGGTGTGCAGCTGGTACACTTTGTTAAGTAGTATGGGTTCAGATAACAATTGAGGACATTCATACAGTTACTGCAGCTGGACTGCTGGGATATACACATATTTATACTGCAACAGTCAACAGTTACCAACATGTTACTACTTATACACATCTATGTAGTCACCCTGTGCATCAGCAACGTGTTTACCTTTACCTGCACCGATGTTGTAGTATGCAGGAGGTGGCACAGTGTCATCATATGCACAGGGTGTGGGTTAGGTATGCCCAAGCCGGCCACTGGTAACACCAATTGACATGTGTGTGTATGTGTGTTTGTGAGGGGCAGCAGTACAGGGTGGACCGTTGTTGGTGCAGTGTGTGTGTGTATGTGTTTGCCCTAGGTGTTAGGTTTCTGCATGTGTGTAAGCATGCACACAGTCCCACATAATGGCTGCCATGTACAGGGTTTTGTGGACAGCCACAGACTGCACCTGTCAGGTCATCCAGATCAGTGTCTGTGGGCACAGACACGGTACCTGTGCCTGGCAGGGGTGCTACCGGTCAGATCCGTACTAACCCAGACTGGGTACTGTCATCAGAAGCAGGGGTGTGTTGACTGGACACAGTTCCCTGTTGGGACTGTCCAGAGCCACGTGCACATGGTCTTCTGGGGCGTCTGGATGACAGCACAGACCCAGCATTGCTGGGGCTGGTGCTGGCACTTGAGGCGCGCGA
Source organism: Protopterus annectens (assembly GCF_019279795.1). NCBI lineage: Eukaryota > Metazoa > Chordata > Ceratodontiformes > Protopteridae > Protopterus > Protopterus annectens. Next base: position 1,821,911,051 of record NC_056739.1, read on the forward strand.
GTGGGCCTGTTGTCGTCCGCGGCCACTGCCAGCTGGTCCTCTTGCTGGCATATGGCCACGTCGATGTCGCAAACGCACACCATCGCCCTGGCTCATGGACATCTGGTTGTGGAGCAGCTGTTCTATGCCCCCACAACGTCTGTCAATGACATCTGTGAAGTTACGGATAGCATTCGCAACATCACGCATGCCGTCTGTCATGGCTATGCGGCATGCTCTCAGCTCCCTCAGACCCTGTCTGGTATACCTTTCCATACGTGCCTGTGCCTGCATGACAGTTCTAAACATAGTGGAGGTTGACATACCTCCTTGGGCACGTCGGCCAGAGGCAGTACGGCCACGGATGCCCCCACGAGAACCCATGGGCGAATGTCTGTGTGGTACCATTGGAGGCCTCTGCTCATGGCTGCCTTGTGGGGATGCATGTACAACAGGTACCACATTACCCTGATCTATGCCCACTGCTGACTGTCCATCACCTAGGGACAATGGTGACAAAGGATGTAACGGCAGGATGACTGTGCGCATTGACGGGGTTGAAAGCTGTGTACTGTCAATTGGCTGACCAATGGCGGACCCAGACACACCTTCCTGCACCATTACAGACATTTCATCATCATCAGTACCTGGGGCACAAGATTCAGGTTCCCTGCTGCAGGTCACCAGAGCAGCACCAGAACCTACGGGAGGAAAACATGGAACACAGATTACAGTCTCAATACATATTTGAAAGAGATGCACTTCAATACTAATGCACACATTCAGAAATGGACACATGCACTCATGGACACTAACACACATGCACACTTGGGCACAGGCACACTTGCACACATGCACACCCCACAGTAAACACACACATCAGTACCGTGTTACACTACTCAATTTACTACCTGTCAATTACAGTTATTGTGAACACAGTCACCAGCATGTCTACTACAGAGTTACACTACTCTTCCTAGTTTTATAAATTGTTTTACAGATAGTGTTAAAAGACTCACCAGCATGTATGGCCTGCCTCATTGCTAGATGGGAGGGACCTGGAAGTGTGAAGAGAGTAATGTCAGTGGGCACATGTGTGCCATTCGTTTTGCACATGATACAGTACAGTAGTACACTAGTTCCCTTATACACATCAGCTGCACATCATGTCTGTATATATATCATGATGACAGATACATACCACATGCACACCTTATGCGTGCATGAAGTAACAGCGTACAGAACAGTCATATGTACATACCAGGAGTTAACTCTAATCTCACCCTTACCTCTCTTCAAACGTCAACTGAAGCTGTACTTCCAAAACCACTGGCTTTGTTCTTCTTGGAGTCCAGGCTAACGTCCCTCTCCCTACCCTCTCTTCACCTTTAACCCCTCATTGTGCATAGAAACTAGCTTCTACCCTGTTTCTTTCACCTTGATGTCCTTCTATGCTCTGACCTACTTCTCCCATCCCTCCCACCTCCTCTTGACTGTCTTCCTTCTTTTCCTCACTTCCCTTCTTGACTCCTGCCTCTTCCATATCATTGTATCTGTCATACTCCTTCTACTTCTCTACCCTTCTGAGCCCTAACTATTATGTATATGGCTTTTGCCTTATTGCATAACCATTATGCTTTAGGTAGGATTGCTTTGAAACCAACGGTACATTGTGTATGACTCTAAACTGTTTGACTTCCTTACATGTATGTTGATTTAATTAACAGGCTGGTGTACAATTCTATTATGTTGGCTGTCTGTATTGACAACTTGTCTGTCTGCCTTTATTACGTTATGTGTGGAGCTTTTCTCCACAGGCCTCTACTGAAAATGAACTTATATCCAGCTAGACTATCTGGGTCAACAAATGTAAAAGTAATAACAATAAATGAATATGGCATCTTACCTGCACGCTCGCTGTCTTGCTGCTGTGTGGATCCAACCTCCATCAGGATGCATGATTGTTGCTGTTGTTCTGGGGCTGGATCCACAACACTTAGCAGTAGCTCCTCCTGTCTGGTGAGGGGGGGATGTGTGGCAACCCCCCCACCTGTGGCAACCTGTTGCCTGCGGATATCTGCAGCACGCTGGCGGACATTTCTTATCAAATCACTGCAGTGATGTCTCACCTGCTCATAGCATAGTCACGCACCAGGCTCTGGTGGATCACGTCATCCTATGCAGCAGAGTAGGCAGGATTCCTTTTTGGTGCCATGTCTATCTGGAAAGGTACACAAACAGGTTATCAGCATAGTATCTCAACAATACATGGTACACATTCTATACAGGGAGTGTTAACTTCTACTTATTACTGATTGGTTAAAACCTGATTACAGTGTAGCTATCATTCTATGTCATTTGTACTAAGTACTCGGCCTTCAGACCAGTTGTTTTACATTAGGGAGGTTGGTGGCAAGTACTGTGGTGGCAGGACACATATCTTTCATCCATTGAAGTTGGGAACTGCTGATTGTGGGCCCAGTGTACAAGTGTATTACTTCTGGTATGGGCAGTTGGCCTTCAGGCCAGTTATTTAACATTAACGAGGTTTGTGGTCTGCACTCGTGTGTGACAATAGGCTGTACTCTGCCATTCATAGTTGGGGACATCTGGTTTCAGGTTTATAGTGCCTGCATATCTGAGCTGTATCTTACTGACATTGCTACACCTTGTTTGTTGTAGCAAACACTACATCCAGGCCTCCTGGATCTACCTTTGTTTATATGCTTGTTATCTGTTAGCTTGTTATTTCACTGGTATGCTACTTCCACGTAGTACACATCTTCTCAACACATCTGTGACTCACTACTGTTATCTGCATTGCTTACTGTACGTACTTCCATGTTACACATGACAGCAAGTGACTGCTTGTCATTGTTGCATTTACTTAATTGTGACACATTGCACTTAGGTTACCTGGCATTTGCTCACTGACACTTTTATATCAGTCAGCAGTTGTAGGTAATGTCAGTACACCCTCACTCCCCACTGGACCTTTATATCAGTCAGCAGTTGTAGGTAATGTCAGTACACCCTCACTCCCCACTGGACCTTGTTTTCAATCATTAGTGATTACAGAGTTCACAATAGTATTCTAGCATGCCCAGAGGTCAGTTGTCAGTTCCCTCCCCAGTCCAGCTGGTGAGTGTGGTACTCCAGAGACAATGTTAGAACAGATGCATGTACACAGACAACCCCCTCCTCCTAACAACAAATTCAAACTCATGTGAGTGATGCAACCATATACCAGACTGGAGGCTAGGCTCTGTCTACTCAATACCACCATAACCAGTCAGGTGGCAAAGGGGATCACTCACTACACTCCAGTCTCACGTAGACCTACCACAACAGCGGACCTAACACATGATCACACATGATCATACTTGTAGGCTCAGACCACAGCTCTGCCTATGCAGCAGAGACCTCCTAAGCAGACATCCAGGCAACCACTACCACATAAACGAACATGTGCAACACATATCACACAAAGCCAATGTGCTGAACACTCACAGCCATTAACAGTTAACAACACACCTCATACACCTGTACTAGGTGCCTCTATCATCAGGCACACTCACATCACGTTCACCAGGCTTAACGAGGTGAGGGTCACGGTGTGCAGCCTGTCAGGCACTATGACCTGCCACATAACACAAACACTCAGGTAGCCCCAAGGCAGGTACAGGTATGACTCAGTCAATGTCCATGCTGCTGTGAATGGCCTGACACATTCCTCCCTGGACTACATGACATGAGACATTACAGAGCTCTCTGAGCACGTAGCCCGAGACAGTTTGACCCTGACCTTGAGTAGCATCCTACCCTCACCTAGAACGATGCCACAATATCAAGGCACGATGATACCTTCCAACAAGTGACTGACATACTGGTGTCATTCACAGGTGTGCCAATGCCTGCCATCTTGGGGTGGTATGCTTTGCTAGGGACAGCTTGCACCTGTCACCACAGTCCTATTGACATTTGGCGGAGCCTCCTGCTACACCCATAGTGCCTGTATTAGGCAAGGCTCATAAGGCAAACCCACATCTATTTGTATCACAAAGGATGAGGAAGTAAGAGTGATGCTACTCAACACTGGATGTCTAGACCCAAGGATGCACGCACTCAAAACCCTACCTAGCATTCTGGACATCGATATCTGTGCAGTAACATGAACCTGTTTCAGGTTTCACAGGAGCACACCAGTACTACCACATTATAGCTGTTACCATTCTTGTCGGCCCCAACACTTGAACAAGGGAGGGGGAGTATCAGTATTCAATGCAGATTCCCACGCCTCCACATTGGTGGCACAGTACAACATAGGTGTTAGGCCATTGAGTACAGAAGATGTAGTTGGGGACCTGGGGAAGAAACATGGTAGCGGTCTGTCATTTGTCTACCACATGGCCAACGTAGATTGACAGACATGTTATATAGCTCAGCTAATCATGACTGATTCACATGTATGGCAGGGGAGGACATTGTGCCTCTTTACTCATCCATCATCAGGCCTATAATTGCGTACAATGCACCTTTTGGGATGTACCTAACCAGACACCTACAGCAACTGGTACAGGACAACAGTACATCATCAAGGGGATGCAATGGCTCACACAGATGTCATATGCTGCCCAGGTAAAGTGAATCCAGCTGGACTCAGTGGCATACTGCCTGTTCAGAGGCAATCTGTGTGCCATATACAGCCATGTCCTACCTAGCAGTAATGAACGTGATGCACCTCAGGCAATCAGAGTCCCATACAGCCACATGCTCAGGAGAGCTGGACCTCAGCACTGACATACATGGACATGCTGGAGGGGCATATTCCTAACCGAGAGGCTCCCTTCACTCTGTAATGAGCTCACACTACTGGTTAGGCAGAGTCCCTCATTGACTCTCTTCCATAGGAATCTGGATGAGTGGATGGAGATCATAGTTGTACCCCAGGTATCACTTCTATGTCACTGTTAGACAGAGGCACAGTATACTAAAGTTGGACAAGGGCATAGCAGCATAACTTGTGATTGGGTGGCAAATGACAAACACATTCTACTAGGCTTACCAATGCCCTAGGGCAAACAGCCTAGTATGAACCTATGAACTGTTCATTCTCAACTGTTCGAGCTCATTACAGAGTGAAGGGAGCCTCTCGGTTAGGAATATGCCCCTCCAGCATGTCCATGTATGTTCTATTCAGTCGCTTACCGCTTGCTCAGAGGTGACCTTTGCCTAACATACAAGGCCATGTCAAACCCAGATTTGATGAATATGCTTCACCTCAAAAAATCTAGATCCATCATCAACACGGCTATTAATAGGACGTGCTGGAGGGATAGATTCATCACCCAAAGACTCCCTATGCTGTGGAACAAAATCACGGTATATGTGAGGCAGAGCACCTCACTGGCCTTGTTCAAGAGAAATCTTGACCAATGGATGGGAGATCGCAGATATACCCCAGGGATTACCTCAGTGTCACTGCTCGACAGAGGCACAGCAAAATAATGGGTATAGTTCCCCATACTAAAGGGGTGGCGTAAGCCACAAAATGATGGGCTAGGCTTGTAAATGCCCTCGGGCAGATAGCCTAGTATGAACCTATGAACATGTGTGTACTGCTATAGTACTTCTGCCATATGTTGCATGTGTGTGTGTTGTGGGGGATGCACAGGTAATGGCCAGATACTTCTGCACAGGTGACATGTCTGACACATTCTGGGTGTTCATCCATACATACTGGATGTGTGCTGCCATCCAACCCTGTGATGTGGACACACATTACTCAGCCTGGATATACATATCCGAACAACACCACAAGCACAGTACACTACCTTGCTATGTATGCATGTTATTACACAGTTATACAGTAGTTATGACAGTGATGCTATCCATGCAGCCCACTGGGCCAGTGGAAGCCACAACACACACCGCCAGCACCTTTGCATATGCTTACCACAGACATCCCACATACTGCATGTACTGTGCACACAGTTATCTAACCCAGAACAACTGCACACCACTTATTAATCCTGTCCAGTGGACTACAGATACAGGCATATTGTATAACAATAGTAGGAGGCTACTGCAGCACAGGGCAGATTCACATGACGGGAAGGCATCTGTTGTCTGCAGTGTTAAGATGCTTCACATTCACCAAATGCACAGATATTGGCAACATTGTTGCAGACAGTTTAGGTGCAGGTACCCCCCCCCATTGTCCTACACATGTGTTATTAGTTATCCCAGATGACTGTAACCTCCCTATCCTCTCACTGGTGGTGAGCTCCGCTAACACAAGCGCACACCCGTGCTAATTTCTTTGAAAGAAAAGAAAAAGGGGTGACAGGAAAGTGGTGAAAAAGGGGTCACAAAGAGGGTAAGACAGTAGGGAAACAAGCGTGGGATTTGCAGGAGGGATGTAGGTAAGGCCCATAGATGCCCATGTCTTTGGCAGCAACAGCTGTGCATTTCCATGTATTTTGGTGAGACATTGGAAACCTTTCACCCCTGAGAGAGGTGTCAGGACAACATTAATATTTGTTGTAGAGCCAATTGTAATTAACTGTTTCAATGTCAAGCAGAAATGTGTGCGACATTTGGACAGCTATGTATGGGGCGTAATTTTTTTGTGGGTACAGAGTGCCCTTTTTTTTTTTTTTCAGGTGAGAGTGGTATGTCAGGTGAAGGAAGTCGGTATAGCTGGGGAGGTAGGTTGGGTAGGTTAACAGACAAGACAGACAAGACGCATACAGGGGCGGTGTATGACACACGTGGGGGGGGTTACACAATTGACGGGGACGGAATTTGGGATTTCTAAGATGCATGAGCCCACAGATGGCAACAGTGGAACTGATATCCCCACCCATAGGCAGTTGCCACTGTTCCTTCACAGCCCAGGACGGGGCTGTGCTGGGGCTGTGTGGCGGGCAACAGCCGGGGCCGTTAGCTGTGCCACACGAGCCTCAAGCTGGCGTAGGGGCCCAAGTACAGTGTCTTGGATCTCCCTTTGCACCACAGACCGGACACCGCGGAGGGTGAGTGGCCGAACCCCTCCGGCCACACTTGCAGAGGGGGACGGCCCCCACCCCAGCTGTGCTTCCACCCGAAGGTGGCACAGGGCCACTCGAGAGCGTTCCGGCCTGGGCACTAGTGCCAGGTGCAGGTGCCAGCTGAGGTGGGAGAGGTGGGTCCGCTGGGACCCGCCTTCCCAAGCGTTCTAGGTTTGTGAGTTGTTATGTTAGTTTGGGTTAGTGGCATTTTATTCCATTCAGATTAGTTGTAACAGCATGCATTGGTATTCCCATCAAACAAACACCCAGATATTAACACCATTGAACAAGGGGCATATCAATATCACATGCATTATTTGAACAGAAATACACAGTCAAACAACATGCAGGGTTGATTAATGGCAACAGGCCATCAGATTTGCAGGTATGAACAGGGCACATGCATGAACAGACATGCATATATTTTTTAAATGGACAAATGTCCATGATTAATGAAATGTTCACATACCATTATTTAGTGGATGTTGTTATATGGAATTATAGGGTTGGGCGGAGATAGAAAGTGATGACACATTCATATGTTACACATTGATTTACATTTGTATAAGGTACACAATTAAGTTGAGGCTGATGTTTCAAAATACATTTTATTTGACTGTCAAGCTACACCTGTTACAAATACATCACTATCCTACTTATTTTGAATTTGATCAGATACATCATCCTGCTACACTTTGATGACAGGACAGGGGACAACTATGGCTGTTTAGTCTGTCAGATAATCATTCATTCTATCTGCAAATTGTTTACTGTGATCACCATATACAGCATTTGGCCTAGACATTCCAGATTCTGACACACTGAAATCAGTTTGGGATATTAAGTTGTACTTCCCACATGCATTTAGTTCTGTAGAAACACACTGGGGCTACTATATTCAGGGGTTATTACTACTTTATTTATTCATACATGACCCTTTCTGTCACTCTCACACATCCTGCAACTTCACAGTTCAGGTTGGTACTTCTAGGCTTTGTTCACATGTTAGACTGGTGGTGATTCAAACACTTTCCAACAGCCTCACTTCTGTCATGATTCAGCATTTCAACAGGGGATATATCTCACATATGACTACCTCAGATTCTAAAGCTGTACTCTTGGGACTACTGCAGGTTACACTATATTTAATTCATGGTGGGACATCTGTATTACAGCACTGTTTAATTCTATCAATTATATTTCCAGTTACACTTGCATACTGATGAACTTGTTGCAGCCATACCTGCAGACTTACAATTCCTGCTTGCACATTATATTACTTTTAATCAATACACTGCAGTGTTCTGCTACATGCTACAGTACAATATTTATTTACAAGTAATGGGTGGGGTTACTAACCTGCATGGTGGCGCAGCCGCACCAGCCTGACCATACATCTCGCGATTCGCAGAGCGGACACCTGCAGCTGTAATACGAAAGAAGTAATATTGGACTACACATCTCCATGGTATCGGCCAGTTGAAATCCTTACATACATAAGCAAAATGTAACTTACTCAGTAGTGGGCGTTGGGCATATCCTGGGCCTCCTGGATCCATTCGGTCAACTGGTCTTCCTTGCGTCGCTTCAGGTCCGCATGGTGGTGACGGACCTGCTCACCAGTGCGTGGAATGCCAGTAGCACTGGTCAGATCACGAGCCAACTGGTCCCATGCCTCTGCCCTATACGCTCCCCATGAGACCTGGCCCTGCATGAGTTGGGCCTCGTGATGATGGACAAGGAGCCAGACCATGTATCTGGACTCCTCAACGCCCCAACGCTGTGCTCGAAAGCAACGTCCCTCACCTACTCCACTCATTCTAACTGCAGGTCTGTTCTACAATCGTTTCTGCTGTGTATTCCCGCCTATGGGGCTTATATATGCCGCTTTTCCCGCACATTTCTCTGATTGGCCATTTTGGAATTGTATCTACTTCACTGAAAATGCTTTATCATGCTCCATTCTGGATTTTATCCCATATATATGCTATTTCTGCCTTTCTAGGTATTGCTGTCATGGCTTAGTGGTTTAGTACCTTGACTCTAGTGCATGGTATCCTGGGTTCGAATCTGACAACTGATTTTTGATTTTCCTGAAAGATATGAGTTGAGGACCTGTCAATCAAACATGCCAAAACCACTTTTAAGCACTTAAAACCAGGTCTGCGCTCGTTTGCGCGGAGGTAACGCATGCGCACTGGCAGTTAGCTTGTGGGAGCGGCGTGCAAACGGTGTGCGCTGGGATAAACCTTAAATGGCTAGTGACACACATGTTCAGCTAAGCACAGCTAGTTGCAAACGGTTTCAGCCTATTAAACCGGTGCTTAGCAACGGGCATGCAGTTTGCAGCTTTTTAAACACTACTCAGCTACGGGCACTCCGTCTCACAGCAGCTTAGCTATCAGTACATTTCTGACTATTTTTATTATTGTGTTACTTCGGAATATATGCTCCATTTCATTCCATTTTACAAAAGGGAATACATTTACATTTGTACAATACTGTCAGGGGGCTTTTTCGTGCTTATTTACAAAAAAAAGTTGTTGTGGGGCTCGAACCCGCCTGCCTACTCTTAGGCGGCAACTCTACCGCTAAGCTATTACTTCTTGGCTTACTTTGCATATTTAGTTCTTATATCCTTTTCCACTGACTGCTAACTGTGATTGCGCTAGTAGCACACCCGCGCACACAGTAGCAAACATTTACGGGGTTTAAAAAAAAAAAAAAGGTTTTAATTTAATTTTATAACATCTCTTCACTTTATACAGTGATGGTCTATCGGGGCATGTGTTGTGTAGTGTGTTTATTCACATTTCCATGGCCTCTCTCGTGGCTGTTTACTTTCAGCCATTCTAGTCTTCCGGGGGCGTGTCCGCTTGCAGGGCTTAGCCTACAGACACGCCCCCTACTCTCTTACACGGACCGTGTAAGAGTTACTAGTGTGATTCAGCATGCCTCATGCACCTCATGCATATGCATGACATGCTGACATCACACAGTTTCACTGCAGCCTCCGTGTAAGAGTTATAACTCTTACACGGAGGCTTCCTGAATTTGGCCCCATGAATGCACTAACTACTATCGCTGTAAAGAATAATTCTTAATGATAACATTGCTATTTGTACAGTTTTAATAGCTTTTTTTTCACAAAAGATTTACAGTTGTTTATTTTATTCCCTTTAAGATTATTTTTCAGAAGACACTGCAGAATGCAAGATGTGTGTAAGTTGCTAGAAGTGTAACATTCCACACCACATAGGTGCTAATCAGTTAAAGAGGATTTTTTCATAGTTTCATTGAAACAGAAAAATCAAGCCAAAGCAGGTAAGGGTTTCTATAGACATAATATAAGAAAATAATGCAAAAAAGTAATATATATTCTTTCCAACCAAAAGAGTAGCAGAAAAGTAACATGGAGGTCTTCATAGAATTATATCAAATTATTTAATATTGCAAGCACTCAAAACTGGTGCAGTCTAGCAAGTACATTAGGGTGTATAAACAATATTAGCATGATTGGGATTTTGAAAATAAAATGAGTATTTGAATAAAATCTTAAATGATAATATACATTTATTAATTAGTTTTTAACTAGTTTTAAATTACAATTTACTGTCTTTAAGATACAGTTTTGTCTCCAACCTAAGTAAAAGTTTGGTTTATTTACCTAAAGCTAAATATAATCCCTAGTTCCGTTCATTTTTTTTACAAAGATGTCATCAGTATCTTTTGATATTCCTTTTTTCTTCTTTTTCAGATTGATTCCATCCTTCCAGAAATTGCATTTAGATGCAAACTTGCATAAGCTTGATTTTTATGTATAGCCAGTTATAATCTATCATAAAACATTTCTTCATGGCAGTATGATGAGCCAAACTACTTTCATTTTTAATAGTTAAATGTTAAGGATTTCATTACCTCATCAGGCCTGTTCTAAGTTTAAGTAACTATCCACTTATGTTGCAGTGAAAATATGAATGTGTCTGCTGTTCCTTGCCTACACTAAATGATAAGTTATTTTTAAATAATTTAAAACAATTTTTTGTCTTAAGGGGCTCCTTTCAAATGGAAGGTCATTTTACTGCTACATATACAATATATCTTAATCTTAAACTTCTAATGTTTATTTTCATTCTGTGGTTTGTTTTTCTGTAATAGTTGATCCTGAGACAGAAATATGTATAGTTTCTCTTATTTGACAAACATATGGCTTATAGACTGTATGATTAAGACATGTTTCACATTTACTGGACAGTGTCTATATTACATAATCGAACTTTTAGAAGTTCGAACGTCATATGGTCGACACCATATTATTGAACTTTTAAAAGTTTGAAAATGTAATTAAAATAAAAGGAACCAAAGAAAAAACCTACCTGAATGGTTTTAAGCAGGGGAGCTGCGCCCCACACCCCCGCTCTTTAAATATACCAACTTTGAGATTGCACTACAGTGCAGGAAAGGGAAATCTTCCCATTCTGCACTGTATGGAAATCTCAGTAGAAATTTAAAAGTTTAATCATATGGTGTCGACCAAATGACTTTCGAACTTTTAATAGTTTGACAGCATGATATAGACCCTACTGGACATGTATATAAGTTAGATCCTTAATCAGGAATTTTGACAAAAGGAATTTTATGCATTTGACTGTCAAATGGAGATTGTCACTAATGCAAATATTTCAAAGGAGTTTGACCTTAGATTGAACATAATGTAATAATAATTCTGTCTGCATCAATTTAACATTATACTACAACATGACAGATGGGATAGATAAAGCTAAAAAATGTTCATTCAGATTTGCATTAACTGTCTTAGAAAATACATAAATGCTCTAAAACATTTTTGTTGATTTGAGATCAACCTAGTTAACCATCCTACAAGAACCATCTTAAATGATACATTTCACTGTTGGATTTTGTTTTACATTTGAATTTTTATCAAATGCAATAAATTAACCTAAATTGCACTTTTCCTCCTGAAGATTTACAAAATAATTCTTAAACATCCCCACACACTATTGCTTTGCCAATATTTCATTTTCATCATATTCTGATTCCTCCCTACCATATTTTCATCTTACAATAATATCTCCTAAATTGGAAAAGCTTTCATATTACTAGAAACATGGAAGCAATTGCATCCTCTTTTGGTTTCTAAAGCTCTTGGTTATGTTAGCAATCATCAATGTACCTTCTGTTTACTGAGGAAAGAAGCACTAGCCTTTCTAGTTCACAAATCCAACTCCCTGATTACTATCTTAGAGTATAGTATTATTTTCCCTTCCTGCTCAGTTGCTGGAAATAAAAAATGCTATAAGCAAGCCTCACAATACCTAAGTAGATACCACATCCTATAAAGCTATATGAACAGCTTTATCCTGGGTTACACTATTACTCACCCTGCTTTATTCTTCTTTCTGTTGTTATGGACATGAAGGTCTTTTCATGGCTGCTGTTTTCATAGGCATTAGTAAAGCCTCTAAGTCTATTAACCCTACTCTTTCAGTGATCTCTCTTTTTTTCTTGTAATTTTGTCCCAGGTGCTATTCTCTCATTTAGACGCTATCACACTAAAACCTCATTTAAATCAAGCTTGGAGCCTCCATGCCCTGTTTGGATATATTAAGCTATAGTGTGCTCTAGGGCTTAGTACTGTGGCAATTTTTACTGACTAACCTTATCTTTACTCTCCATTATGCCCTCTGATCCTGAACAGTTATTTTATCTGCTGAGGTCATGACAACACTAATCTCTCTATTTTCATCTTTCAATACAATCTGACATCTTAAATGAGTTCCAATCCTCAATACTTTAAGAAAGCAACCTGAACATTTTTTTAGTAATAAACAACTTATTTTAAACTAGTGGACAAGTAATGATATACTTTTTGTTAACTCAGCTAGGTTTAAGTTATTCACACCCACCAAGGTATTTCTCCCTCTTAATGATCTCAATTCAAAATTATCCTTTGGTTTAACTACTTAGGTATTTCTCTGGCTCTTTCTTCCTCTGGACTCTCACACTGAACAGCTCAAACACAGAATTAACTGCATACTTTTCAGCTATCATAAGATTTCTAGATTCCTAGCAAGAAGGACAAGCTCAACCACAGCACTAGCTAAGGAATAATTCAGGAACAGCTGGAGTACAGTATAATGAAGCTAATAAAAATCTGAGCAACTTCCACATTCTCTAATAGAGTACGCAGATTTATTTTGCTGCCAGCTAGACATTAACATTATTGTATCAAACTCTACAGAGGCACATGATGCATCATGAAATGATGCACTGATCTCTTCCAATTAACAGTTTTTAAACATTTCTGACGATGAGGGACACACTAGAGACTGAACAAAGATGGCTGCCTAATTACTTAAATCTGTCCCAGGTACTCTATGAAATAATATGCATGGTAGTGAAAAGGCAGAGTTATGAATAATATATTCTGCACTGATGGGGAGTAATGGAGTTTGTAAAACTCTTTAGGATGCTTAAGAATTTAGACCTCATATTGCAAAAGTCAGAAACACTGTGCCTTGATAAGGGATCCATGAAACATTGCATTGAGGCAGTAATGGTTGAAAGTGAGGCCATTACAAAGACAGTGGAAAACACAGAGATCCATAGAAAGGACCTAGAGGGAAGTTTACTTATTATGAGGGTCAACTGATTCTGATTCTGTTTAAAATTCTTCAGAAACCCTATAGGAAAGAAATATTTAGAAGATAGATCCTGCAGGGCAAATATTTAGACTGTGGGCCTGAAATGAGGAAATGAGGGAATGGATGTGGAGTTATTTGTATAGCACTGACTTTCACACTTGAGGGATCTGCTGCCTTTTTATGCTTAAGTGGATCTTGCCTATACATTGGGGAGACCGATTACTGTGTGGAATAACTGAGATGCTTAACTGTTATGTGCCAGACTTTCTCCATGGAAGAGAGACTGGTGCAGAAAACAGTGCCAGAAAAGGGATTTACAGTAGCAGCACAATAGATAGGTATTAATGAAGATTTCAGTCAGAAATGGTATCAGTCGAGACTACTGTTTTTGTTATTAATATGGAAAATAAAGGAAAAAGATGTTAGGATCTGCTTGCTTTTTTAATCTGGCACAGTTAGGGGTAACCTGGTAATGGAAGTCAAGCATTTGCCAGAATCTGAAGGAAGTAGTTGCCTCTTGTAACAATGTTCTTAAAGAAAAACTGGTTGTGTGTAGCTGCAAGTGAGAAGGCAGATAATATGGAAGCAACACAACCCGCAGAAGATATTCCAGTGTCTCTGTTTTAGTGTATACCTATTAATTCTCAACAGACAGCAGGGATCCTCATGCATTTCTTGGGATTGAGAAGGTCTGAGAAAGTTAGGAGTAAGCATGCCTCAGAAATTCCAAATATCTCAAGATGGATAAACATGTGGTGAGTAAAATCTGGGGGAAACCATGATGATTTCAATGAGTTTGAGTCTCAAATGGAAAATAATGATACAGAAGCAGAAAAAGTGATGGAAGACATCCAGAAGTATCACAAAAAAGAAAGGCCAAATTTAATATCCAGTTATGAGATGGGTTGGGAAAGGAATGCAGGGGCCTGTGAGGAAATGATAAGTTGATACACAAAAACATTAAAAGTAAGAAAGCATATGGGTAAGTGGCATTGCTCAATGGGTCACTAACAACCCATATCTTCACTGTTTCTCTTCTCTTCCTTGATTAATCACTTAGCAAGGCAACTGTTTTTAGACTGAATAAAAATGTGTGCAGTTTAACTGGCATTGTGAAATGGTGACACCATGATGACTTGGAGGACTGAATGGAAGACAGTACTATGGGATTAGAGGTATAGCAGAGATATGCCAGTTCCAATGGGTATCATAAATTCATGATATTGAGCAAGATAAACAGTGATGTGGTGAGGAACTGATTGCACTGATTACTGCAGGACTACAGACAATGTCTTTCTTTTGGGTTAGCTACGGAGGGATCATTCAATGTTAATTTTTTTCAAGAAAGGAAATTTGTATTATTATTGTTATGCTTTTCTATCTCTTTACATTATTCAACTGGTGAACTTTTAAAAGAATGGAAGTAGATTATACAGATTAAAGATTATAGCATAATATTATGAAATATTAGTGGAGATGGAATTCGGGGCACGATACCAATAAAGTGCACTATAAGGTGTTTTTTGTGCATTTACTCTATGACTGTTGGATTAGGAGGGATCGGTCTTTTCCACCTTCCTGATTCCTGACTGGTATGTCTGGAAATGCAGGGGGAAGAAATTTCATATTTTATTATGAACTCTATGTTCTGGGGATAATTATTATCTTTTTTTGGCTTTGTTGAGGAGATTCATGATTACTAATGGTATAGGCATAACAAATGCTGATGAATAGTTTTGCAGTTTAACACTTTGATTTGGATCTTATATATTCTTACTAGGTAATAAATCACTATAGCCTTGACTCTTTATTCTTTTATGTGATTTAACATTCTATGGCCCTAAATGATGCTGATGTAATACTCTTTGGAATCTAAGTGCTTTGTACATGAAGATGAGGGAGGTCTTTGTGTGTCATACATAGATGTATATAGGAAATTATAGTCTGTATTAATTCCTTATCAAGTACCTTACTCCCTGTGGTGGCCATGTTTAAATGCTGTAGAAGTAGCTATGTGAGGATAAGGGAGACCAAACATATTATACCCATTTGTTGCAAGGTAGATTGGAAAGCATATTATGAGGTACGTAGGTAAAGTACGAGAGAACAGTGGACACTAGTGCAGGAGCAGGGTGAGTAACTTGTGTGTTTTATTATATTTACTCTAAAGAATTGGTAGCTTTTCTTTCAGAGATTTGTATGCAGAGTGTGTTTATACTCGCACTATTTATAGAGGCACAAAGCTGTATCAAAATAAAAGAAATAGGAGGATATTATATTTAACTGTCAATGCTATAAGACCAGGAAATTCAACCTATGAAAATAGAATTTAATTTTGTAATGACCATAAATAGGTATTCATGTTCATGCATTGAAAAAACAAACATGCATGACTCCAAAATAAAAGCCAATATCATACTACCATTGGTTGTGATGAAGTAAAGGTGAAATATTATTGTTAACAAGCACTACTGTAATCTGGTAATGGAGGGAGGGAATCAGTATGTTGTCTGTGTGTCTTATTTAGAAGCCAAGAAGAGAGAATTCCCTGTGGTAGTGATTTTGGTCAAACAGATGTTGCAATGCTATTAAAAGGGAGTATGGTGAGATAACAATGATAAAAATGTCCTGCTTTGTTAGGAGTTATGGTGCCTGGATAGAGCAACATGGTATCCATGTTTGTTAAGGATCGCCATTGGTATCCACAGACTTCTGCTACCAGAGGGAATATAGGTAGACCTGCGGATTTCACCCAACCTCTGGAGCAGCCTATCATCTGAATAGCAGCAAAGAGGTGAGATGAGGTGTATTAGTTGGTGGAGCTGTGGGCTCGAGGTAGAATATTGGGGACATAAATAATCTAATAAAGAGTGAAGCTGTGATAGTCAAGTTGAGGACAGAAACTATAGATGTGGCTTTTCCTCATGAGTTGAAACTGAAGAAGAAGGAGATGGGCAAACTGCAAAAGAGAGGATACAAATGCTTGAATTATACCTGCATGTAATGATATGTTAAGGTGCTGGCTTCTTTATCAATTAATAGTAGTGAAAATAAGAGATCATAGTACTAGTAAATAAATGAGTAAGAATGAGATAAGATCCATGAGCTGAGAAAGATGTTGCAAAAAGTGGTAATGGAGAATAAAGATGGGGAAGGAAAAACTGGTAAATGGGAATGGGATGTTATTAAGGTGGCATAGAGATTCAGGTTAATGGAAGAGGATGGGCTTATAAACACACCTCAGGAATTTACAATGTAAGATAAGAGAAAGAGAATGACAAGGGGGTGGCAGAGTAGTTAAAGCCAAAGGAAGTGATGACAAATTGGAAAAAAATGCAAAATATGAAGCATCATATTAAGTAGATAGAAGATTTGAAAGCTGAGAAAAATGGGTAGGGGAGGAATATCACGGTGGGTCAAAGGAGAAGTAAACTGAATGTCATTGTAGTGGAAATTAAAGGACTAGAAAAAGTGTGGATGGATTAGGGCAATTCAAAATTACAAGGAGTGAGTAGGGATATGAGGATATAAGGATGGTATTTAAGACATTTGATAAGAATTTCTAATTAAGCAAGCCAATATCTGGATGAAACTTCATAGAATGGTGTGAGACATAATTAGTAGAAGTTGATAGAAGGGGGAGATATAGCAGCAAGTGAGCTCATGGAATGAGGAGGATGATGTATTTCAATTGGGTTCTTACTGACTTTTTCTAAGTTGATTTGAAGTAGGTAAAATGATATCTGGGTATTTTATATGGGTAGGAACATGGGAGGGAGGGGAGTGAATTCATATTTGAAGTGGTAATGGTTATACTTCCTAAGGGAAAGTAGGATCTGAAGGATCCAGAACAAGATTGCCTGATCTCATCATATAATCTGGATGCAAAGCTCTTTATAAGAAGAGAATGTTGCAATACCATTGAACTTTGTTTCTGGTCTTTTTCATCAACTTGCTACTTGCCATTCAGTTATATTGCTGTTGCTACTTGGGTATGACAAATATTTTGGAATTGCTGTCCTGTATTATAAATATGCTGTTTGTTTATCTGGTTGTCTGGACTTATAGGTTCATAGGTTCATAAGTTCATAGGATGATACTAGGCTAATGGCCCAGAGGCCCTTATATGCCTTGCCAAGAATTTTGCCCATGTTCTCTCAAAGTCAGCACCTGTTTTCCCTATCCAGCATGGACACAGATGGGATCAAAAGGGTATATTTTCTGTTTCTCGTCCAGTTGTCCAGGTTCCTCTTAAAGAGGGCTAGTGAGGTCTGCTTGACATGGAGATAGAGTATATTCCACAGGTGGGGAAGTCTTTGGGATACAAATCTATCCCAACAGCAAATTCTATTAATGTCATAGACCAGGTTGAGGCCTTGCATGCGGGTTGCGTGAGTGAAGTTTGACTTACGGTTATGCAGCAACTCCATCAAGGTTGGCTCTCAGATGACCTTGTATGCCAGACACAGGTCACCTCTGAGCAGTCTGTATGAGACTGAGTAGAGGGACATGGCTTTTAGCCTATCTGTATAGAATAGGTGTTTGAGGCCCTGGACTTTCCTGGTCAGGACACTCTGTGTTTTTTCCAGCTGCTGCATGTGCTTGGCAAGGAACATGCTGAAGGGGTCATTGTACTTGATAATGTGTCTGATAAAGGAGGAGTACAAGGATGATATGACCTCCTGGTTCCTGGTTAAAATACCCTTACTTATATGGTGTGCCATGAAGAAAGCCTTCCGTACAATGGAGGCAAGGTGGTGGTCAAAAGTCAGGTTGCTATCAACTTGGGTGCCCAAGCTCCTAACGACTGATTGCTTGCTTAGTACATTGTTATTAATGTGATAATTAGTGGGGACACCATTTTCCCCAAAGGGGATAATGATGCATTTCTTGGCATGCAGTTTGAGGCTATGCTTATGGCGCCAGTCATTAGTTTGGGTAAGACCCACTTGCAGAATGTCCACATCACTAGAAGAATTTAAGACAGTGCCCAGCTTGCAGTCATCTGCAAACCTGATCATCCACAGACCACTGGTTCTGACTTGCACCTCAGAAAAGTATATCCCAAATAGTTGAGGACCCCAAGACCAATCCTTGGAGTACACCGCTCATTACAGGTATACTGCTAGAGGTAGCTTCCCCAATTTTGACTGAGTGGGTTTTGTCAGTGAGCCAGTTAGCTACCCATCTGGTAACATATGGGTTGATGCCTAGCAGGGAGAGTTTATCTATTATGTCCGAGTGGAGAATAGTGTCAAAGGCTTTGGCTAGGTCAAGGTAGATGGTGTGCACGGTCTTCCCATTGTCCATGCCTGTGGTGACTGTTTCGAAGAAGTCAACCAAGTTTAACAGGCATGATCTCCCTTTGACAAAACCATACTGTGTGGGTCAAGTGTTTGGTGGTTGCCAATGTCCTTGTTTATAAGGTCCATGATAATGCATTCCATGCCCTTACAGATCAGGCTAGTTAGGCTGATGGGCCTATAATTGCCTGGGTCAGTGGCCACTCCACCTTTGTGTAGAGGGATCACAGTGGTTGTCCTCCATTCAGCTGGGCCGAAGCCGGTGCTCAGGCTTTGGTTGAATAAGGTACCTAATGGAGCTGAGAGCTCATGCCTGAGTTCATGTAGGACACAGCCAGAGATGTTGTTAGGTCCCATGGATACTGTATTTTTTGCCTTTGAGAGGGCATTAAAGACCTGCTCCCTGGTGATGAGGGGAGGGGGGTAAGTGCTGGGGATGTCCCGGTTTACTGAAGGGGGGGCAGGGGGGGTGAAGTTTTCATTGAACCTGTCTGCCAGCGGGTTGGGTATATCTATGGCTTTTGTGTATGTGGTGTTCGTGACCACCAGTTCAGACCAGATTTGGGTGCTACCTTTGAGATTGCAGATGTAGGTGAAGAAGGCCTTGTGATTGTCCTTAGCGGATGTGGCCAATTTGGACATGAAGTTAGCCTGAGAGGATTTCACCAGTGATCTTATTTGCTTGTTCAGACAAAGGAGAGATTTTTTTCAACTTGGCACCTGTTCCTTCTTGGCCCTGGACAGCAACTTTTTTCCTTTTATTATAGAGTTGGTTTGTTGCTGCACCTATCCACCAGACAGGTTTATTATTCCTTGAGGAAGATGATTTAGTCCTGTCAGGTATTACTGAGTCCATACAGCTGTGTGGTATGTAGGTGCTCATATAGTTTTTTGGTGTAGGCTTGGATATTAGTGCTAGTTCCAACAGAAGGGACTTACTCAGTCTGAATCTTTGCTGGTCAGTTAAGTAACAAGAGCACTTTATTTTTTATTTGAATAGTGTGACTTATTTGAATTAAGTATTCAGAGTTCTCACAGATTTATATAACCTGTCATGTCATGCAGTATTTGTTTGTTTTAAATTGTATTTCATTTAAGTTTCTCTTTATTTTTAGATTTATGTAGGAAATAAAAACTATGATACGACTGAAGTTGAAGTTGAAGCAAAGTCAAAAGAGCAGAGAGGAATCTGTGTAGGGAAGATGATGGTTTCTTGTACTGTCTATTGTTATGCTAGACATGCTAGTTGCAAAAACAGCAGGGCAGATGTGTTTCTGAAGGGCAGGGTCCCATAGAGATTATAAGTGGCTCCAACCCAGAACAGCAGATACCTCTTGTACCCCTTGGCAGTCCTCATGTGGAAGTAGATATCTTGTTGTCCAATGGGTATATCAAGTCTCATTCTAACTAATGTGGCAAGATTAACTGTACTATGGGCATTTTAAATATTTATTTTGGTAAAAGTCTATGCATTTCTCCCCGGGCCTCCGCTGAAAACAGGATCTGTGGAACCTAGTCGGACATTCCCGGTCAACAAATGTAAATAATAAATAATAAATATTTAGGCCACTGAGATCCAGAATGACCTTTATGTCTTTTATCTTCTTTGGCACCTAATAAAGAGCATCTCTTGGAATTTTTTTTTTGCCAGAGGTTTAACAGTTCATTCTTTAATGTATGTCTCTGATGGGGTTTACATATCTAGCAAGGGAATTGAGGGTCTTTAAATGGACACAAACAGGTTAGACCACCATGTGAATATGATTACCCTGATACACTTGCCCGAGGCAGAAGTGAACCACTCAGCTTTGTCCAGAATTTGACAGTTAGACAAGGTGTTAGACTGACCACAGGCTCATGGGAAAGTGAACCTGCTGAAAATTAGACTGCAGAAATTGTCCATTTTCAAAATTCTCCTGCTGTTGTCATTGTTACTGCCGTGTATCTTGCCAGAATCACACCTGAAAGTGACTCATCTGTGCTCCATTAATTGAAATTGTGTAGGATGAAACTTGAAAACTATAACAATAATGGTCTACCCTTATATATATTGTACAGGTGATGCTGAAACTCTTTCACATACAAGAATGAACCTGAAAATGTGGACCCAAGGTAGGCTGCTTTTGTGCCTTTGACAAACAAGCAGAACCAGTAGTGCTGTTGCAAGGCAGTGGCATATCTTGCTGCCTGATCAGCTGCCTGTGACATATAATTTACGGAATGTTGACCATGAGTTCAGAGCAAGAAAGAGGTAAATTGGTATCCACAAATTGCCTAAGTGATCAGGCATAAGCATCATTACAACAGCTGTGCAGCAGTGACTGTTTTAATGAAGGACCTGAATGCCAAATTGTGATATGTATTTAATGCCAGCAATGTATTTCTGGCACTCTACTTCAGCATGGGCAGTTGTGCCCTCAGTAGCTTATGTCTAGGGCACCTGTTCCCTACACGACCTCTTAGCTATGGCTGTGCATGAACTCACTTAAAAACTTCTCTTCTGGTGACCCATATGGCAATGCTTTTGATGGCTGGTGCACTTCATCAGCCATATCCTTCTGGAAATGCACCACGTGCATGTGGTAGCTCAATGCCCGCAATGGCAATGTGGCTCATGCACATTTGTGCTTCCCAAAGTTATCCATCACATGAGGCTCCTTCTCTGGAATATACACAGATGTTCTCTGAGGAATGAGAGATTTTCTACCATATATGTTTTAATTAGACATTTAAAACTGAGAGGAATGGATTCAGTAGTGAGGGGGGTTTCTAATAATGGTATTACCAATTCATAGCAATTTAGGGTGCTACTAATTCTTAGCAATTTGGGTGTAATATATGGAAATCTGGGCTGTAGTGGCAGTCTGTTTTATCTGATAGTTCCTGCATGTATTTTGTGGAAAAGTTCTTAAGAAGGAGAGACAGGAAATACAGTCAAGTGGGGGGGGGGGGGTTGTCGAAGTTGTGGGGGAAATGTTGTTGAATATATTTGTTAAAAAGAGATGAAGGGATTATTATAGATTGCCTTTCTGTTCATTAATATTTTTATGATGCTGTGTGCATTGATGGTGTGTTTTGGAAATGCTGTATTCATAGTGATGCTACTAAAGGCCTGCCAGAAAATGAGTATTCAAATAAATTATTTGGAAAGAGAATTAGTAGGTCACTTTATCTTTGTTGGTGTTTATTCTGGTGCCTTTTCTTAGGCTTGTTTGCTGGAATATAAGGAACACCTGCTAGTATAGCAGATAATCTCAAAGACTGATGAGAATGACAGTTCATGAAATCTATGGCAACATTCCTGACCAGGCCCATAGATCTTCAGGCTTCTGATGGTTGAGATTTTAGTATGCAAGCTTAAGGCTATGAGCTTTTATTGGCTGGACAAAAATATCTAAGATGACCTCGAGAAAGGAACCTCTCTTGATGCTATCAGGAGTTATAGGACCGGACAATATTTAGAAAATCAAAGTACTTAAATGAAAAGGTGATTGAATAACATGGAATCAGTCTTATATGACCAAAAAGTGTAACTTGAATTTTATTTATGAGTTAAGTTTAACTCCTAAATTTCACATTCATCAATTTGATGTGCACTTTTCCCTGAAATAATGCATATGCTATTTGCATACAGTTAAAGAAACTCTGCCAAAAATTGTCAGATTCTAAAGTATTTTTACACAGTATATAAGCTAGCCTAAGGCAAACTCTATATAAAATGATTTTCTGCCAGTGCAGATTTGAGATCTTAAGAAATGCCTCAGACAGCCTCCTACACATATATTGAAAAATAACGCATCTGAATAACTCGTGTTGTTGCTTGCATATCTGAGTTTGATTTCCAGCTTTCAAAACTGTTAACACCATTGTGACCACTGAAAGAATAACACCTTAAAAAAGTCATTGCCTGTTACATTAGCTAGAATATTCTTAACATGGTGGCACTGTATGCTGCAATTAAAATCTGTACTTTTTTAGGCAAAAGTGCTGGGCATTGTTTATGACTTATTTTATTTTACATTTTCCCCCTATTTTGTCAAATAATTTGCACTATATGAAACGTTTGATATATATATATATATATATATATATATATATATATATATATATATATATATATATAAGTGCTGAATATTAATTATATCAAACTTTTTAAAATGAAAATATCTTCATTTGTTGATGGACTGACTTTAAAGGATCTTTTTAAGCCACGTTCCAGAAAATGCAGAGCAACGTTAACAAATATACTAGATGCAATCACATATAGATGTACAGAACAGTGCATAATATACAGCAGGTCACAAAATGGCGTATCAAAAATGTTACAATATTTGTATAGTTTTGAGCGCATAAAAAGTAGAAAGAGAAATAAATAAAAGATTGCTAAGAGACATTTACAGTAATGTATAATGAGTGTCACCAGAATAACTCAGAATAGAGAAGGTGGGAGGATTTACCTCGAGATATACCTGCAAAATATGCAAGATCTTAAGAATGTCTGTATATTGGACAGAACTGGGAATTCTGTTTTTTTTTTTAGAGTTAAAACTGGTAAAGGCAGGATATGATAATAGTTTAAGAATACTACTCTATACTACAAAATGACAGCAAGGTTTATGTCCAGAGAAAAGAAACAGATATACTACAGCTGAGAGGTAGACGAGTACAGTGATGTAAAAATAGAATAGCATCTGTCAGTTAGTAAGGCTTGCCTTCACTGGGAGGACCAGATATGTGCTCACACACAAAGATGCCTTAATGTCCTATATGGCTTTTATTGAACTAACAAAAATAAATAAATAAATAAATAAATAAATAAATAAATAAATAAATAAATAAAAGGCTTATTTTGCCCCCTTTCTATTTGTGATCTGGCTAAATACATGTTTCAGTAAATATGTGCATTCAATTTCATATCCATGTAAAGATGATAATATACTAAACCAAATCATGTTCATTTTGTGTGGGGGGGGGCAAACATGCTTAAGCATACGTGCTCACGTGTTCACATATGTACTTATGCTTGCGGAGCTGTTTGTTTCAGTACAGTGCTGCATCTGCAGTTTTAGTACAGGCAGACCAAAAATACATTTTTGATATACAGAGAGACATATGGACATAACAATGCTTGATAAGATTCTACAGCAACATTTCAGAAATGGTGACAGAGCTCCCATGGGTAGGACCCAGTTATTTTAGGGTAAAAGCACATATAAAATGCAATTGAAACTTTTAATTATATGGTATTATTTTTAAGAATCAGATAATATACAGAGAAATTTGAGTCAATGAATATGTGCATTTGACTGTACATAAGGGTACTGCATGAGCAACATTATGGTTATTTCAAGTACCTGTGTGTAGTATTAGAGTGGGCATGAAGGCCTGAAGTCAATTTTGCTATTTAGGAAAGGCTTGAGAACTTTTCTCTGGTTTATGGAAGGCTCAGTGTGAGAGAATCTAAGAACCTGTGGTCCAGACAGTTCAGTTACAGACAGTCTAAAATGAAGAATAATCAATACCAACATCAGAATTAGCACTTTTTTTCTGAGGTCAGGATTCAGAAATGTATAATGCACTGTGCAATTTACTTCATAGCAGTCAATTCACTAATTTGAATTTTCAATAAACCTAAACTTAAACATATTAAATCAAACCCCTAAATACAAAGCAGAACTTGTCAAAACATATAACAATATTTTTCATAAGGACCAAATCCCCATTTCTTTAGTATACTAACTCTGAAACTGTACAACAGTGTGTGTGTGTGTGGGGGGAGGGCATTCACCTGTAATTCACTTTGTGCGATCTCACAAGTACACTCACAGAGTTTTAAGAAAACCTAATATGTTCTTAGGTGTGTAATAGGCTAACAACCACTGCGACCTTTTAAGCCTAGCCATGCATCTGAAATCTCTGACAAATTCTGGTACTCTTGGTAGTATAAACAAGGGACTGGGAGATGAACCATTTAAAATATGCCCTTGTCCATTAGAGACATAGGTGTCAAACCAGGGGTGAATTTTCAGTTCCTCATCCAATTATATAAGTTACAATTGACTTGGGTTAGAGGGGAGCACTACTTCACATGGATGGGGGGGCTTGTTCCAGAGAAGGTTCAGTGTCTGCGATATATACCAGTATCTCCAGCAGGTCTATTTATATCATAGGTGAGGTTTAAGTCTGTGGATGGTCCACTTGTTGAATGCTACACTGAGTACTACACTCAGTGATAGGTCTGATGAGCACCAAATACAGTGCAACAATGATCTCCATGGATATAGGTACCATATCTTTGTTTATAAGCTGCATAGCATAGAATTATTTCCTCACTACTGCAGACACATGATGGTTGAAGGTTAGATTGCTATCTAAATGTGTACCCAGGTCCCTGACTGCTAGTTCACCTCTAATCTAGTAGTTACCAGGGGTGACACATTTCCTGAAGTATACTGTTATGCATTTCTTGGTCTTTAGTTTTAGCTCATAGCTATTACTGCTTATTTGTCTGAGTCATCCCTTCTTGGTGAACATTAGCATTGGTGAAGGAATCTATAACTGTTCTTAGTTTGGAAATCACCTACAAATCTTATCAGTCAGAGGCCCTTGGTATTGTAGTTGGCTTCAGAAAAGGAAATGCCAAAAAAGTGTGGACCCAAGTATCAGGGATAAGGTTAGGCTAAGGGTTAGCATTCATAAAATGCATTTGATGTCTTCAGCCATATGAACATGAATTATTATTGTCATCAACCCCATTTTATAAGTGGGGTCAAGGTGTCACATCAACAGTGACCATTATCTAGACACAATGTTCACACTGCTTCATTATTCCATATCTCACACACACACGCGCGCACACACACACACACACACACACACACACACACACACACACACACACACACACACACACACATGTCACTCGGCCACTTTAGAGTACCCAACTACCCACTTCATGTCGTTGGAATGTGGGAGGAAAATGGAGTACCTGGAGAAAACCCATGCAAACACAGTGAGGATATGCAGACTCCACAAAAGCCACTTTAGCTGAGAAATTAACCAGAGCATCTCTTGCTATGATGTGACAATGCTACCTGCTCCACCACTGTACTCTTCCCACCTAAACACATACGTATAACATGGTTCTGTCAGTTGAATGAAAACTCAAGCATCTCCACTCCCTCTCAGAAACCTGCCGAGTAACTTATTCTTTGAGCAATAGTAGTAAATAAGAAAATAAACTAAGACCTCTGAAACTTTACAAATAAGGAGCACACTCACCTATCTGACTTTAGGGTTGGGTGAAAGATTGTTTTTATATCCATTCACAAGCTGGTCAGACTGGTGGTTCTACCCGCTCCGTTTGCCCTCACTTTGCTTGGGCTCACTCCACTCCCCATAGCCTATACCCATTCCCACCCACCCCCACTTCCATTTCATTTATAGCTAACCACACAAAACCCCTCCTCCATAATCATCCAATCAAAATAAAGGATCTACACCACACCCACAATAACTAATCCACTCATATCACAGGAGCAGACACACCAAAAAATAATTCTATAGCTACTAATGGCAACTCAACTCAATAGCACCTCACAACCTAATCTACTCTACATTTCCCTTTCCTTTAACACCTCACACTCAACCAAACAGCAGCTATTCCAAAATGCACTCCCTATGTGCCTTATATATTATAACACTCTGACTACTCACACACCTCACCTCATAACAGAATAACCTCAATGCCAACCTACTAAGTAAACCACGCACCTTAACCAGCTCTGTTATTCACAGCCAAATAACATTTCATATCTCTGGCACTATCTATAACCATTCTAACCTAAAGTTAACCCCTTTCAGAATACAATATAACACTACAAATGACCGCATTGACCTAGTATATAACCTACACATATCCAAATATCTCCAGTCCGTTATGTACATTGCTGCACAACTAATACTTAGTGGAGACATACATCCAAATCCCAGTCCCTAATCTAACCCCATAAACAAAATGAATCAGGACAAAATCAACTTAACACTCCCTAGAACACCAAATGACTTCTTAATTCTCAACATAAACATTAGAAGCATTCTTACCAAAATTGATGACTTGCATGCCACCCTATCCTTTTATTCCCCAGATATTATAATCCTTGCTGAAACATGGCTTAAGCCACATAAGAAAGACAATGAAATACTCCCACCAGGATACCCCTACTTAGAAACGACTGCACTAACAAAAGAGGTGGCGGTGGTGCCATTCTTTTCAAGAAAAACCTTACAGTTGACCTTATTAACATAAACATCCCTATTTTCAACAAAGCTGAAAACCTACTTGTAAAGGTAAAGCTTCACCATCAAAAACAACTAAACATACTATGCTCATACATTCCTCCCCATGACAACAAAAATACATTAGAATCCATAACCCACTGGGCATCTGAATCATTCCCCCACGAAACACTCCTGTTAGGCAATTTTAACATAGACTGGACTTCAGAAAACTCACTCCACCCCACTACTCATATAAACCTACATAGCTTTACTCAGATCATCCAAACCCTAACTATTAGTGACAAAGCCACCAAAAGGAATTTTAGATTGGATCCTCACTAATCACCCATCCATGACACAACATGCTGGCACATTACCAGATACTCTTAGTGACTACCTTCCTACATTTCTCCTAAGGCAACAAATCAAACCAACTAAAAACAGACCCCCACTCCAAACAAATACAATACACTAAAAACTTCAAAGCAGAAAACCTAATATTTGCATCAAACCACTGCAACTAGTTGCCCCTGCTTAACCTCCCCTATAGACAAGGCAGTTGACTATTTTAACTTCACGTTTTAGACAAACTTAACCAACTTGCCCACCCTCCCCAAGAATTGTTTGAGCAAAGTCTGACTTTGCACCATGGCTCACCAAAAGTACCCACTCCTAATAAAACAAAGAGCTAAAGCATGGGATACCTGGCGAGAGAATAAAACTAATACTAATAGACAAAGAATTCTTGAATTAAGAAATAAAGTAAAAAAAGCAAATAAGAACAGATAAAATAACCCAATACACTAATATACAAACAAAGCACAATGCTAACCCTCAAAAATTCAGGGCTACCATAAATAAAATTCTCCAACCGGGCAAAACTAGTACCCCAACCACAAACATCGACACTTCTACAAATAACATTGCAACACAATTCAATGAATACTTTATCAATTCCATCTTGAAACTATCAGCAAATTCTCCACCCACAACCCTTACATACTCAGCAGACTCTGCAAACAACCAGAACTATTTCTCCATCCAACCAGTCTAAACCAGTACAGTCCTCAGATACCTGTCCAGACTAAAACCCACTACCCTGACTGCTAATAAACTCCCAGCAGAATATCTCTGTATAGTAGCCAAAGCTATCTCATACCCTTATACTTATACCCTATACTCATGAATAGGTCAGTCTCTGAGCAAAAAGTCCCAGTCCTCTGGAAAGTATCACATATAATACATCTACACAAAGGGGGAACTCAACTGAGTTATCAAACAACTGCCCAATAGCCATTCTATCCCTACTCTCAAAAATTCTAGAGAAATGTATACATTCCCAAATACTAATGCTCTCCTTGTCAAAATTCAACATGGTTTTTGACCTGGCCATAGCACCACCACTGCCCTTATCAGTTTTACCAATCACATTAATCAACAAAGAAATGCAGGCAGTCTTGAATTAACTGCCTTTTTTGGACCTCTCAAAAGCATTTGATACAAATGTAGATGGCAAACTACTGTCGGCCCTCACAGAACTGAAACTAAATAACTCTGCACTCCTATGGTTCAATGATTTTCTAACAGACAATAGACAGTTAAATGGCAGGACACTTTATGCCCCCTCCTTCCATTCACCTTAGGTGTGCCTCAGGGATCCATACTCAATTCTCTGTTATACACAATGTTCACAAACAACCTCCACAAAGCCACCCTTCATGCAAACTTAGCAGATGATTCTACGCTAATCTGCTCTGCCCCTTCTCTCCATCTTCTACAAAAAATAACTCAAGAATCCTTTTCTGTAGTCAAAACATGGCTGACTCCTAATTAATACTCATTCCCAAAATAAACATCTTATGCTCTTTCATCCCTCCAAAGCTATAGACCCCATACCCCCTTTCACTATCATTGCCTCTGACAACAACCATGTCACACCAATTACACACACCAAACTACTAGGTGTTACTTTTGACCAAAACATGAAATTTGACAAACACATAGCTCAGACCATAACTAAAGTGCATAAAAAGCTAGGAGCACTCTACAGATAGAAAAACTACCGAACTTCCAATAGTAAAATGACCATAGCCAGATCCCACTTACCCTCCGCATTACTTTATGCTCCGCCCATCCTAGTTAATCCAAACAAAGGCGAACTAAACAAACGATCCACGTTTTCACAAAATAGGTAAAGTCACTACTATCTCTTCCTACAGATCTCACCATTGTCTAGCCCTCCACAAACTGTCCTGGATAGAATTACCTAACTTACTAACCCTAAATCTACTCACCTTGGTTCGTCAAATTATTTTATTACCACAAAAAAAAGCCCTGTATGGCCTAATCAACCACTACACTAATAGCCATCAGCTAAGGTCTACCTATAAAGGTCTGGTTGAGGTATCGTAATGTAGATATAACTCAGGGGAGTCTCTGTAGTCCTGTACTGTCGCACAAATGTGGAACTCCCTCCCACCCAAAATTAGGACAAATATAAATACTCTCAGTTTCAAAAGCAGTTAAAATCCTATCTCACCAGGTCCTGGATTTGTAAATGCTCTGACCCAGGATAACTCCTGTAAGACCACTGTTGTCAAAATTATCTGACCCATGTTAACTCCTATAAGACAACTGTAGGCATATTATCCACCATATATTATATTATAAGGGCCTCCAAAACTTCAATACTCATATAATTTTTCTTACATTTCTCTTTGTAATATAAACTTTACCAGTGTTATAGAATTTTGCATTGTCTTTCAACTTAACAATGCTGCCTGAACTAACAATCTTTGTAACTGGAATCCTTGAAAAAAAACTATCAAGTCTCTTTCTAGACTGTTATTTTGTATTTTGTACTTTGTAATTTCCATACTTGCGGGGTCCTCACAATCCAGCCTAACACTGCCCTTCAATGTGCAACACTTCCTAACTCTTTAAGCGACCACAATCCCTCTTTCATCCTCAGGCATAAACTTAAATCAATTAACTCCCCCTCCCTTCTACAAACCCATTACCACAAAAACTTCCCCACAGACCACTTCATAGAAGCCTTAAAACCCTGCTACTGGTCTCCCATCAAAACTCTCACACTAGACCATGCCATAGAATACTTAAACTCCACATTCCTATGCATCCTAAATCGTATAGCCCCAATAAAAACAATTAGAATATGCAGCGACCTTGCCCCCATGGCTACAAAGCACAACTAGGGCCTTACTAAAGGATAGGGATAAGGCTTGGAATACCTGGCACCAACACAAAACACTCACAACTAGGCAAGTATACCTTGAACTCAGAAACAAGGCTAAGAAACAAGTTAAGACTGACAAACAAAATTGCTACACTTCCGTACAAAGAAAATTTAGTAACAACCCAGATAAATTCTGGGCCACAGTTAACAACATACTCCATCCTGGTAAAGCAACAACTCCACCACCCAATATAGACAGGTCAAATACACATATAGCCTCCACTTTCAATGACTACTTTACTTCTTCTATTCTTAAACTAATAAGCAATACTAACCACAACAACTGCCTCCAATTTCCCACACAACAGTCTAAGTCTACCCCCTTCTCACTTAAACCAGTACCAGTATATAGTATCCAAAAACTCTTAGCAAAACTCAAACCAACCACCCTTGTTGCCAACGATCTCCCAGCCAAATACCTCCAAATAGCATCCGCAGCCATAGCCTACCCGATCACACTACTAATAAATAGATCTATCACTGAACACACTGTTCCAACATTGTGGAAAATCTCCCACATCATCCCCCTCCACAAAGGAGGTACATCCACCGACATCTCCAATTATCGACCCATTGCTATCCTCTCACCACTATCCAAAATCCTAGAAAGATGTATTCATCATCAACTCCTCAACCACCTTCTCTCTAACAACCTCCTATCCAACTCCCAACATGGCTTCTGCCCATACCAATGCAGCACCACCATTCTAATTAACTTCACCAACATAATAAACACATACAGAAACCAGGGTAATCTTGTCTCAGCCACCTTTCTAGACTTATCCAAAGCTTTTGATACAGTTTCCCACAACAAACTCCTAATCGGCCTCACTGATCTCAACTTTGACAGCCCCACCATATAGTGGTTTAACAGCTATCTGGACAATCGCCAACAATCTGTCAAATGGACTAACTGCCTATCCCCCCATTACTAGTCACAGTTGGTGTACCCCAAGGCTCCATCCAAGACCCCCTCCTGTTCAACAACTTTACAAATCAACTCCACTCCACAACTACAGGTGCCAAAGTTGTCCAATACACCGACGATACAACCCTAATCTGCTCCACATCCAGCATTAAACTTCTACAATAAAAAAATCAACAATCCTTCACTGAACTAGAATATTGGCTTAATAATTCCCAACTAATATTAAACCCAAAGAAAACACAGCTTATGCTGTTCCACCCTACCAAAACCCAGGATGTTACCTTCTCCATATCCTCAGGTAATAGGACTCTCATCACCCCAGTACCAGAAGCTAAGTTACTTGGATTCACCATTGACCAACAACTAAAGTACAACAAACACATATCCCTCACTGTCGCCAAAGTCCACAAAAAGTGAGGGACCCTATATCGCTGCAAATTATTCCTAATTTCAGAAGCTAGAATCACCATAGCCAGAACCCACCTGCTAGTAACCATCTTATATGCATGTCCAAATATAATAATAATAATAATAAATAATAATAATAAGGATATTCCATATCCTTATTTGGATAAAGGGAAGCTTCTTTGTTCACCAGTGGGAGTGGGGAGCACTGAGCAGCCTATTTGTCCCTAGAGCAGTGGTTCCAG
The DNA here is from genome assembly GCF_019279795.1 of Protopterus annectens. Lineage (NCBI taxonomy): Eukaryota > Metazoa > Chordata > Ceratodontiformes > Protopteridae > Protopterus > Protopterus annectens. Next base: position 1,821,943,164 of record NC_056739.1, read on the forward strand.
CCAGAAAGTTGTAGTCTATTGGCCATTTTGGGTCAATTCCTAGCTCTTTTCAACCCCCTGCTATAAAGCCCGCTTTAGCGCGCTTTTGCGTGACTTAGCTCAGAGTTGCCCATAGAGCACCATCGGGCAGCGCTGGTTAAACAAGGTTAAACTGTTTCTGGCTCCGTAAAGTCTGCTCTTCAATTTTTCCCTTAGAACTTCTCTACTTGCAATCTAAACAGTCTATTCTCTATCTCAATAGCTCAGCACTTGCTCCTAAAGCATTTTTATATAGGTAAAGTACTTGTATACTAAACAAAGTACTACATTAGCCTAGAATCCCCTTGAGTACCCATTTCCCTCTAGGTCCCTTCTGACTCAGTTACACAGCAAACTTTTTCACTTTTTCTAGCATGTCGAATGGTCAGTTGCTAGTGTCCTCTCCTGTTCAGCTGGTGAATCTGGGCATCTTGAGGCAATGTTACAATTGCCTCATGTACACAGACAACCCACTCCTTCTCCCACAAAACACAAATACATGTGAGAGATGCAACTATATAGCCAAACTGGAGGCTGAGCTCTCTCAACTCAGGACTGGCAAGACCAGACAGGAGGAGAAGGAAACCATGCACACCACAAACCCAGTTTCACATAGAACTATCACAACTGCAAAACAAACACATAAACACACAAAGACATACTCGGAGGCACTGATCAAAAATCTACCAAAACTACAGAGGCCTCCAAAGCAGACACCCAAGCAATTGCCACCTCAAGACATAAGACATACAACACATAGTTCTTAAAGTCAGTGTGCTAAACAGTCACAGCCCTTAAGGCCAAACACAATGCCAGACACACTTGTTATAGGGGACTCCATAGTCAGACACACTGACATCCCACTCACCAGACTGAACAAGGAAAAGATCACAGTAAGCTGCCTGTCAGGCACTAGAATCTGCCACATAACACAAGCACTCAGGTCACTCCACAGCAAGTACAAGTATGACTCAGTCATTGTCCATGCTGGTGTGAACGACCTGAGACGTACCTCCTGGACTACATGAAAAGAGACATAGAGGAGCTCTCAGATTATGTAGCCCAGGCCGGTATGACCCTGACCCTGAGCAGTATCCTACCCTCACCAAGAATGATGCCACAATACAGAGACAAAATGATCAGCTTTAATAATTGGCTTAATTACTGGTGTCATTCTAAGGGGATCAATGTCTGTCTGCCTGGGATGACATGCTTGACAAGCCACGCTGCTTCAAGGGACGGCTTGCACCTGTCACCCTGGGCTTCCGGATATTGGCAAAGGCTCTTGCCACCCCATAGTGCCTTTTTAGGCAAGGCTCAAATGATAAACCTACCGCCCTAGAAAACAAAGATGGAGAAAAACTAAGGGTAATACTGCTCAATGCCAGAAGTCTAAACCTCAAGATGCACGCCCTCGAAGCCCTCCTCAATATGGAGAACATCGATGTCTGTGCTGTGACTGAAACCTAGTTCAAGGCTCCTGAGAGCACCCCAGCACTATCAGGTTATACCTCATATCATGCGTTCCGGCCCCAAAATCCGGACCAAACCACAAAAGGAGGGGGAGTATCCATATTCATAAAGGATACCCACACCTCCAAGTTAGTGGCAACGCACAAAGCATCGGAGACCATCCAGGTGCAATTAACCATAGGTAAAACTGCCCTACAGTTTGTAGCATGCTACAGACCACCTTCTCAAACTCAGGAAACCCACACAGCCTTCCTGAAGACACTGGAGAGTATGAATGTCTCTCCAAACACCATCATATTGGGTGACTTCAACTACCCAAACATAGACTGGGAACATTACTCAAGCCCCAACACCCTAGCCCAAAGGTTCCTGGAGTTCATAAACTCAAATGCTATGGAACAACTAGTCACCATTCCCACAAGAGGAGAAAATATACTAGACCTGATCATCACAAACATGGGGACAAAATGCTCCACACCGGAAGTATATCCCTCATTGGTGAGATCAGACCATAAATTAATCTCATTGGAGATCCACATCCCGCCCCCACCCCCAGCAAAAAAGACCACAGTGAAGAACTTCTCAAAAGCAAACTTCACACTTCTTAAGACTGGAGTGGTATCCTTCAAGGCCCCCGAGCCAGTGGAAACCACAACCCATGCTGCTGAAACCCTTACAAATGCCTTCTACAAGCACCTCCAGGAATGTATGGATCAAGCAATCCCTAATAAAATCAAGACCCTTTCCACCAAAGCCAGGCGCCCGGTCTGGTGGACCCCAGCCATAAACAAACTCTACAACAAGAGGAGAAAGCTACTACATGACAGAGCAAAATCCCTAAAAGGGAAGGCATCTCTGATCAATACTAGCAAAAATCTATGATCACTCATAAAATCATCCAAGGCCAACTTTGAGAGAAAAATCGCTAATGACACAAAAGACAATCATAAGGCCTTCTTTAGCTATGTTAGAAACCTGGGTGGAAACTCCCAGATATGCTCAGAATTAGTCCAAAATGATAAAAAAATCACTGAACCCACAGACATTGCCAACATACTGGCAGACAGGTTCAGTGCAAATTTCTCCTCCCCCCCCCAAAAGGAGAAATATCTATCCCACCAGAGTCTAGCCTCCCAAACATCTCAGATGCCCAGGTGAGAGCTGCTCTCTCTAAAGCAAAAAACACAGCATCAATGGGACCGGATGGTGTCCCCGGCTGTGTGCTACACGAACTCAATGAGGAACTAAACCCACACATAAGGCTGCTGTTTAATCTTAGCCTTACTACAGGATACGTACCCAAAGAATGGCGTATGGCAACTGTGATCCCACTCCACAAAGGCGGTGCTTCTATGGACCCTGGAAATTACCGCCCCATAAGCTTGATGAGCCTTGTCTGCAAAGCTATGGAGAGGATCATAATGGAACTCATAAATAAAGACATTGGGGACCTACAGACACTGGATCCTACCCAATTTGGCTTTGTCAAGGGCAGATCCTGCCTCTTGAACTTGGTCGACTTTTTCGAAACAGTCACTAAGGCCATTGATGAGGGTAAGGCAGTTCACACAGCCTACCTTGACTTAGCAAAAGCGTTCGACACAATACCCCACTCGGGCATCATAGAAAAGCTCACCAGCTTAGATGTAAACCCATATGTCACAAGATGGGTTGCAAACTGGCTCAAGGACAGAACACACAGGGTTAGAGTTGCTGGTGCCATGTCAGACTCTAAGCCGGTCACGTGGTGTCCCACAGGGCTCAGTCCTGGGCCCCTCTTGTTCGGCATTTATTTTTCTGAAGTGCAGGCAAACATAGGGGATTGTGGCTGACAAAATTTGCAGATGACTGCAAACTGGGCACCATAATTGACACTCCATCAGACACAGACATCCTCCAGAGAGGTCTCATAGAAATGGATAACTGGTGCCAGAGCCATGGCCTTAAGCTAAATGCCAAAAAATGTATAGTCATACCCTTTGGGAAAAACAAGGTAACCCCTAATTACCACATAGGTGGTAATCCATTAAACATGGAAGAAGTTATCAGGGACCTGGGGACCCAAGTTGACAGTAACCTCTCTTTTGACACTCACATTGCCAAAGTGGTTAGGAAGACCTTCTACATTGCCCAGCTGATCATGAAAGGATTCACATCCAGATCAGGAGAGGTCATTGTACCCCTGTACTCTTCACTTATCAGACCAATGATTGAGTACAATGCCCCATTCAGAATGTACCTTACCCGACACCTGCAGCAGTTGGAAAGACCCCAAAAGTTCCTCACCAAAAGGATAAAGGGGCTCAAACATATGTCATACGATGCCCGACTGAAGAAACTCCAGCTCTATTCAGTCGCATACCGTCTGCTCAGAGGTGATCTGTGCCTGACATACAAGGCCATGTCCAACCCGGAATTAATGGACATGCTCCACCTCAAAAAATCTAAATCCACCAGAGCCACGAGAGCAAGAGACTTAAACCTCAACACGGATATAAATAGGATGTGCTGGAGGGACAGATTCATCACCCAGAGACTCCCTACACTATGGAACAGAATCCCAGTCCATGTGAGGCAGAGCCCCTAACTGACTCTGTTCAAGAGAAATCTTGACGAGTGGATGGGAGATCGTAGGTTTACCCCGGGAATCATCTCTGTGTCACTGCTGGACAGAGGCACAGCAAACTAATGGGTATAGTATTCTCATCCTAAGGGGTGGTGAAAGCCACACACACTCTGGCTAGGCTTATAAATGCCCTAGGGCAGATAGCCTAGTATGAACCTATGAACCTATGTCCAGTACTAAGAAACCTAAATAAAACTGACCTTAACAAACTCTCCACATGCTATAACAAAATCGCCAGATTTGCTGCCAACACCAGGTCACTGTCCCACCACTGCCAATCCCTGAACAAACTACACTGGTTAGAGTTCCCAAATTTACTACAATACCACCAACTCAACCTGGCACACCAAATACTATACTATACTATACTGAAAAAAACCTGGTCTGTCCGGCCTCATAAACTTCTACAACCCTAATAGGCAATAACAATCTACCAATAAAGCCCTCCTTGAAAGTGTCCAATGTATAAATAGCTTGGCCAACTCCCTCTTCACCAGTGAAGTTGCAAAAAACTGGAATATCCTGCCTCCTGACCTCAGACTTCAAACATGTACAATCACCTTAAAAACCCAATTAAAACCATACCTACACACCAATAATTTATGTACCTGCAAAGGGCCGCCCTGAACTCCCAATCTGCTAATGGAGGGTATTTGCAGGAGGACCTCTCTGTTCTCCCATTCTGCTTATGGAGAGTCCACTCAAACAATCTACTGTATTTCTCCCTCTCTCTTTGTACATATTGTAATATTGTTTGCATGCTGATAGTATACTATAATGCTACTTGACTATAGAGTAGTACACTTATTCTTGTATATATAACTCCTCTGTACTACTGTATTAACCTTTTACATTTGTTACCTGTGTTATTGCTATATATATTGTTTATATTTTGTAATTTTTTCTGCGGCTTTTCCCCCAGGACTCCACTGAAAATGGACACTAGTTGTCCAGTTGGACCATCCTGGTAAACAAATGTTAAATAAAAAATAAAAATAAATAATTTGTATTACAAAGGTGTCATGTATGTATGGAACAGTCTGCATCTTGCTTTTACATTTTGTAGTGGAACGTGTCATGAATTTTACCTTATTGCATGAAGCTTTTCTCCCTGGGCTTCCGATGAAAATGGGCAACCCCTACCCAGTCGGACTTCCCCGGTTAACAAATGTAAAATAAAAACTAAAAATTGCAATATAAAACTTTAGAAGTATATAGATTGTTCACAACAGTGTCATTTCTGACAAATAAGTTACTAGGGAAGTAATTGTAGAAGAATATGTGTGGATTGGCAATGACAACCATCATATAAGCACCTTCAGATCTGTCGATGATTGTGTGCCAGCACTGATTTACTGTGTGTTGTGCTTTTTCATTTCTCCTTGGTTGTGTGATTGTTGGATTAATATATATAAGTCAGGGATTGTGGAGGTAAAGCTCACCCTCTTGGGGGTACAGGGTAAAAAAAAAAAACGTATGCTTGATTTTACCAACATGAAATGCTGGACATCCTGCACAAAATGCAAGGTAAACCACTCTTTGGTTTGGATTGGTTTGGTTTGGTGTGGCCTCAATGGGAATTTGCCCTTTTCCCCACTGTAGTGTGATCTTGGAGTTGGCATATTTAGTTGGGGGTGTAGCACCCACCTGAGTGGGTTTTAAATTTTGCGACTTTTGTGATGATCAATAGTTGGCCAAGTGGTTATTTTCTCTGGGAAAAAAAATGCTAAAATTATCATTAAATGGACAGAGGTTTCAACAAGTGAAGTTTGATGAAGAGGCATTCCATGAATAGGTCATTTGACAATGTGATATATGTATGTGTGTGTGTGCGTGTGTGTGTGTATATATATATATTTATATATATATATATATATATATATATATATATATATTTATTTATTTATATATATATTTATGTTTCTCCTTCAAAAGGTTGAACGGCTGAAATCTCTAAATGCATATGGTCGAGACCATATGCTTGAAATTTCAGAAGCTCGACCTTCTGAATGGGGATCGGCATACAGTGCAGAATGGGAGATTTCCCTTACTGCACTGTAGTGCGATCTCAGAGTTGGTATAAATAAGTAGCGGGGGGTGTGGGGGGTGAAGAGGGGTTTGCACCCCTGCAGAAACATTGTTTTGTGTTACATTGTTTTTTCTTGTTTCCGTTTCAGAAGGTCGAGCTTCTGAAATTCGAGCATATGGCTCCGGCCATATGCATTTCGAGATTTCAGCCATTCGACCTTTTGAAGGGGAACCATATATATATATATATATATATATATATATATATATATATATATATATATATATACATATATATATATATATATATATATATATATATATATATATATATATATATATATATATATATATATATATATATATATATATATATATATATATATATATATATATATATATATATATATATATATATTAAATACTTACTCACATTTTTGGGAAAGCTGAGTTTAATTTCACTAGCCACACCCAGGCGTGATTACTGCCAGACCTGTTGAGTCAAGCGATCACTTAAATAGAACCTGTCAGACAAAGTGAAGTAGGCCAAAAGATCACAAAAAGGAAAACATCATGCCACAATCTAAAGAAATTCCGGAACAGATGAGAAACAATGTAATTGACATTTTATCAGTCTGGAAAAGGTTACAAAGCCATTTCTAAAGCTTTGGGACTCCAGCGAACCACAGTGAGAGCCATTATCCGCAAACGGAGAAAACATGGAACAGTGGTGAACTTTCCCAGGAGTGGCCAGCCGACAAAAATTACCCCAAGAATGCAGTGACGACTCATCCAAGAAGTCACAATAGAACCCAGAACAAGATTTAGAGAACTGCAGGCCTCATTTGCCTCATTAAGGTCAGTGTTCATGACTCAACCATAAGAAAGAGACTGGGCAAAAATGGCATGCATGGCGGAGTTTCAAGGCGAAAACCACTGCTGACCAAAAAGAACATAAAGGCTTGTCTCACTTTTGCCAAACACCATCTTGATGATCCCCAAGACATTTGGGAAAATATTCGGTGGACTGACAAAACAAAAGTTGAACTTTTTGGGAGGTTTACATCCCATTACATCTGGCGTAAAAGTAACACAGCATTTCAGAAAAAGAACATTATGCCAACAGTCAAACATGGTGGTGGTAGTGTGATGGTTTAGGGCTGCTTTGCTGCTTCTAGACCTGGACGACTTGTTGTGATTGATGGAACCATGAATTCTGCTCTCTACCAAAAAATCCTGAAGGAGAATATCCAGCCATCAGTTTGTGACCTCAAGCTGAAGTGCACTTGGGTTCTGCAGCAGGACAATGATCCAAAACACACCAGCAAGTCCACCTCTGAATGGCTTAAAAAAACAAAATGAAGGTTTTGAAGTGGCCTAGTCAAAGTCCGGACTTGAGTCCAATTGAAATGCTGGGGCATGACCTGAAAAAGGTGGTTCATGCTCAGAAACCCTCCAATATGCCTGAATTAAAACAATTCTGCAAAGAAGAGTGGGCCAAAATTCCTCAACAGCAATGTGAAAGACTCATTTCCAGTTATCGCAAACACTTGCTTGCAGTTGTTGCTGCTAAGGGGTGGCACAACCAGTTATTAGGTTTAGGGGGCAATTATTTTTTCACATAGGGCCATGTAGGTTTGGATAGTTTTTTTCCTTCATAAATAGAATCATCACTTAAAAACTGCATTTTGTGTTTACTACGGTTATCTTTGTCTAAAATGTATATTTGTTTGATGATCTGAAACATTTAAGTGTGACAAACACGCAAAAAAATAAGAAATCAGGATGGGGAAAATACTTTTCCATTGCACTGTAGATATATATATATATATATATATATATATATATATATATATATATATATTCACTTCATAACACTAAAAACTCAAAACACTGAAAATGAGAAAACTTCATAATATAGAAAACCAAAACACTCAAACTTCAAAACACTGAAAACTCAAAACACTGAAACTCAAAACACTGAAAACACATATCATACATATACTGAATTTGAACAATATAAATCGTGGCACTTTCCACCAAGTGTAAAAAGGGGGGCAAGTCCCCCTGCACCCCACACCCCCTGCTACTTAAATATTTCAACTCCAAGATTTCACTTAGTGTAGTGAAGTGCAATCTTGGAGTTTATATATATATATATATATATATATATATATATATATATATATATATAAGTAGCAGAGTGTGTGTGTGTGTGTGTGTGTGTATGATATACACACACAGAATTATTTAAAAGTTATGCATGCAGCAATAATTGTTACAACAAAGTTCATCATTTGTAATGCACCATCAACAATCAGCTCATGATATAAATAAATTTAATGCCCAGTTTACATAAATATATATCATAGACTTCAGATAACACTGTTCATCATGCTATTACGTACATGTTTGCATCTATGTCACACATGGAGTATTATGAGATTGCCTCCCCTGAATATATACTATATTTTTGTCATTCAGTCTGGCAGGCAACACAAACTTTTTCACCTAAATTATCCTTATTATGTCCAGTGTGATACATAGAGCTCTTCCTTTGGTATTTGTTTATTGCAGCTTAGTTTGCAAAATGTTTGTTTGAAAAAACTGTTTATACTCTTTATTTATTTTTTACCCAAAACTCAAACTGACTTTACCTAACAACACAAGTTTGTGCCTAGATTGAGTGCAACATGCATGCAGACTTACATACCTTGCAGTTTAAACACATTTTATAAATTGATTCAACTATTATATTGCACTCTGCCCCAGTGTCCATTTCTAACGCTAGTGCTTTACCTTTCATCCATAGTTTCATAGTTTCATAGTTTCATAGTTTAGTACTAGGCTACCTGCCCTGGGGCATTTATAAGCCTAGCCATAGTGATGTGGCTTTCGCCACCCCATGTAATGGTACAAAAGTGTAGAGAATAGATTTAGAATACTGTGCCTCTGTCTAGTAGTGACACAGTGAAGACCCCCTTACATAATAGAACTGTGCCTCTGTCTAGTAGTGACACAGAGATGACCCCTGGGGTAAACCTACGATCTCCCATCCACTCGTCAAGAATTCTCTTGAAGAGAGTCAGTGAGGGGCTCTGCCTAACATGAATTGGGATTCTGTTCCAGAGTATGGGAAGCCTCTGAGTTATGAATCTGTCCCTCCAGCATGTCCTATTCATATTTGTGCTGAGGTTTAAATCTTTAGCTCTCGTGGTTCTGATGGATTTGGATTTTTTGAGGTGGAGCGTGTCCATCAATTCCTGATTGGACATGGCCCTGTACGTCAGGCACAGATCACCTCTGAGTAGGCGGTATGCTGCTGAATAGAGCTGGAGTTTCTTTAGTCTGGCAGCATATGACATATGTTGGAGACCCTTGATCCTCTTGGTGAGGTACTTTTGGGGTCTCCCTAGCTGTTGCAAGTGCCGGGTGAGGTACATACCAAATGGGGCATTGTACTCAATCATGGGCCTGATAAGGGAGGAGTATAGGGGTACAATGATCTCCTTTGATCTGGATGTGAATCCCTTCATGATAAGGTGGGCAAGGTAGAAAGTCTTTCTAACCACTTTGGCAATGTGGGTGTCAAATGAGAGGTCACTATCGACTTAGGTCCCCAGGTCTCTGATTACTTTTTCCATACTCAGTGGGTTACTGTCTATGTGATAATTTGTGGGTACTTTGTTTTTCCCAACGGGGATGACTATACATTTTTTGGCATTTAGTTTAAGGCAATGACTCCGGCACCAGTTGTCCATTTCAGTGAGGCCTTTCTGTAGGATGTATGTGTCAGCTGGTGCATCGACTATGGCACCTAGTTTGCAGTCGTCTGCGAACTTTGTCAGCCACAACCCTCCCATGTTTGCTTTCACATCTGAGAAATAAATGTCGAACAAGAGGGGTCCCAGGACAGAGCCCTGTGGGACACCACTTGTGACTGGCTTTGAGTCTGACATGGCTCCAGCGATTTTGACTTTATGGGTTCTATCCTTTAGCCAGTTTGCAACCCATCTTGTGACATATGGATTTACATTTAAGCTGTTGAGCTTGTCTATGATGCCAGAGTGGGGTATTGTGTCGAAAGCTTTTGCCAAGTCCAGGTAGGCTGCATGGACTGCCTTGCCCTCGTCAATGGCTCAAGTGACTGTTTCAAAAAAGTCAACCAGGTTCAAAAGGCAGGATCTGCCCTTTACAAAGCCAAACTGGGTGGGATCAAGTGTTTGTAAGTCCCCAATGTCTCTGTTTATGAGTTCCATAATGATTCTTTCCATAGCTTTGCAGACCAGGCTTGTTAAGCTTATGGGGGGGTAGTTACCAGGGTCTGTAGAGGTGCCTCCTTTGTGGAGTGGGACTACTGTTGCTGTACGCCAGTGTTCAGGTACATATCCTGTAGTAAGGCTAAGGTTAAATAGCAATTTTATGTGTGGGTTTAGCTCCTCTTGGAGTTCACGTAGCACGCAACCCGGGATACCATCAGGTCCCATTGATGCTGTGTTTTTAGCTTTGCTGAGGGCGGTTCTCACCTGGACATCTGAGATGACAGGGAGGTTACATTCAGCTGGGATAAGTACTTCTTCTTTTGGGGGTGAGGGGAGGGGTGAAATTTGCACTGAACCTGTCTGCCAGAATGTTGGCAATATCTGTGGGTTCAGTGTATTTTTTGTCATTGTGAACTAACTCTGAACATATCTGAGGGTTTCTGCCCAGGTTTCTAACATAGCAGAAGAAGGCCTTGTGGTTATCTTTAGTGTCCATAGCGATTTTTCTCTCAAAGTTGGCCTTGGATGTTTTTATGAGAGAACGTAGCTTTCTACTAGTGCTGGTCAGAGATGCCTTCTCATTATGGGATTTTGCTCTGTCATGCAGTAGCTTCCTTCTTTTGTTATACAATTTGTTTATGGCTGGGGTCCACCAGACAGGACGCCTGCCCTTGGTGGAGAAGGTCTTGGTTTTATTTGGGATTGCATGATCCATTCATTCTTGGAGATGTCCGTAGAAAGCATTTGTGAAGGATTCTGCATTGTGGGATGTGGTTTCCACTGGCCCAGTGGGCTTAAAGGATACCATTTCAGTTTTAAGAAGTGTAAAGTCGGCTTTTGAGAAGTTTTTCACTGTAGTCTTTTGTGTTGGGGGTGGAGGTGGGATATGTATATCCAGGGTGATTAGTTTGTGGTCAGATCTCACTAGTGAGGGGTATACTTCCGGTGTGGAGCACTTTGTCCCCATGTTTGTGATGATCAGGTCTAGTATATTATCTCCCCTTGTGGGAGAGGTGACTAGCTGTTCCATTGCATTTGAATTTATGAATTCCAGGAACCTTTGGGCTAGGGTGATTGGGCTTGAATAATGCACCCAGTCTATGTTAGGGTAGTTGAAGTCTCCCAATATGATGGTGTATGGTGAGACCTTCATATCCTCCAATGTCTTCAGGAAGGCTGAATGGGGTTCCTGAGATTGGGAGGGTGGTCTATAACATGCTACCAGTTGTATAGTAGTTTTGCCTATGGTTAGTTGCACCTGGATGGTCTCTGATGCTTCATGTGTTGCCACTAACCTGGAGGTGTGGGTGTACTTGATGAATATGGACACTCCCCCTCCCTTTTTTGTTTGGCCCGAGTTTTGGGGCCAAAAAGCATGATACGAGGTATAGCCTGGTAGCACTGGGGTGCTCTAAGGAGTCTTGAACCAGGTTTCAGTTACTGCACAGACATCGATGTTCTCCATACTGAGGAGTGCTTCGAGAGCCTGCATCTTGAGATTTAGACTTCTGGCGTTGAGCAGCATTACCCTTAATTTTTTTCTGTTTTTTGTTTTCTAAGGAGGTGGGTTTGTCTTTTGAGCCTTGCCTAAAAAAGGCACTATGGAGGTGGCAAGAGCCTTAGCCAATATCCGGAAGCCCAGTGGTGACAGATGCAAGCCGTCCCTTGCAAAGCAGCGTGGCTTGTCCAGCATGTCATCCCAAGCAGACAGACATTGGATCCCCCTAGAATGACACCAGTATTTGAGCCAATTATTAAAGCTGATCATCTTGTCTTTGTATTGTGGCATCATTCTTGGTGAGGCAAGATGCTGCTCAGGGTCAGGGTCATACCAGCCTGGGCTACATAATCAGAGAGCTCCTCTATGTCTCTTTTCATGTAGTCCAGGGAGGTACGTCTCAGGTCATTCACGCCGGCATGGACAATGACGGAGTCATATTTGTACTTGCTTTGAAGTGACCTGAGTGCGTGTGTTATGTGGTGGATCCTAGCTCCTGATAGGCAGCTCACCATTACCCTCTCCTTGTTCAGCCTGGTAAGTGGAACGTCAGTGTGTCTGACTATAGAGTCACCTATTACTAGTGTATCAGGCATGGTGTTTGGCCTTAAGGGCTGTGATTATTTGACACACTGATTTATTGAAGTATGTGTTGCATGTGTTACGTTTTGAGGTGGTGGATTTTTGGGTGTCTGCTTTGGGAGCCTCTGTTGTTTTGGTAAGTGTTTTGTTAGAGCCTCCGAGTATGTCTTTGTGTTATTATGTGTTTGGTTTGCAGTTGTGGTAGGTCTATGTGGGACTGGGTTTGGTGTGTGTGTGGTTACCTTCTCCTCCTGTCTGGTCTTGCCAGTCTTGAGTTCAGAGAGTTCAGCCTCCAGTTTGGCTATATAGTTGCATCTCTCACATGTATTTGTGTTTGTTGGGAGGAGGAGAGGGTTGTCTGTGTACATGAGACAATTGTAGCATTGTCTCAAGATTCCCAGATTAACCAGCTGAACCGGAGAGGATGCTAGTAATCTACCACTCAACATGCTAGAATATTATAAGGGAGTGCTGTGCCAGGGAAGTGGGTACTCACAGGGGTGGGAGGTGGATGTAGTGCTTACTTTAATTAGCGAGTGCTTACTTAGAAGAGAGGTTTTGAGAACAAGTGCTAGGCTTATAATAAAGTGAGTAGACTGATTATTATAAGAGTAGAGCTTTCTTAAGGGAAAATTTGAAGAGCACACTTGGCGGAGCCAGAAAAAGTTTAACCTTGTTTAACCGGCTTCCATCCATAGCTTTACAGACAAAACTTCACATTTTTCTGTCATTCACAGCTTGGATAGTATACAAACATTCACTCCAGCAATCACTGATTATACTGTGAGTGTGTTTAGCATGCACTGAGTCCAACAAATGCACTTCAGTAGAACCTATAAACATTTCTGCCTTATTTTGCTTTGACAATAGTATTGTCATGTTGCTTCACTTGTTCCTGTTTCGCACACTCTAACGAATTATGATTATGCTCACAAAATTGACAGAATTTATTTTTAGCTTTAGAGTGTGCCTTTTCATGTCTAAAACCACAAATGTTTCACAGGTGAATCTTCTGAATATTTGTTTATAACTAAGTGCAATCTTTAATACCAAGCATTCACAGGCAGTTTTTTTTTTTTTTAACTGGGTCTTCCCATGATGACAAACAAGCCTCCTTCTTCCTGTCAATCTATAGACTCATTCATTCTCCTGCTGAGAGTCCTTTGACCCATTTATTCCCTGGAATGAGTTTTGAGTGAACAAGGAGGGATGGCCATCATTCCCATACTACGGAGAGACAGATTTTTTCATTAAGCTGAACTTTTCTCTACACTTATCAATTCACATCAGAGAAGTCATCATGCAATGCCCTTTGAGTGTGCATCTGTGTGCAACATATCCATGTGGCCTTGCCACCCTTGTACACTTAACCCCCTGCATTATCTTTGGTTTCTACCAAGAATTCAACAATGGACAACCTGCCTAGACTCATGCTTGCCAACCTTCTCCTCAAGCAAAGTTGAGTTGGCTAAGCCAAATCATTTATTTTTTTCCATGCACAAGGTTCTAAGAAAATAATTGAATAACTTGGAATGTAGTCTAGGCTTTACATCTCTGTACTCTCATAACTGCCTTTTTTATTTTAGTAAGTTTAATATTTGTTTTCACATAATGTTCATGGACAATCTTAATTTCCATTATCTAAGCTGTGATACCTTTATGTCGCACACTTAAATATTGATTTCTTCTACATACATCTGCGACTTTCTAAAATGTTATATCAGATTCTGTCACTAGTGCACGAACCATTAGTCACCCATCAGGCTGGTCCATTATGATTAAGATTAGTCACATAAGCACTTTTAGTTTCCTGAACCCTTTAAATTCTCATGAAAAATAAATAACTCAAATATTGTAGGGTCTTCGTTGGCCCACAATGTGTTTAGAATTTATTTTCTAATACTACAGTTTTGCTTTTCTCATCCTCTTTGAAATTAAACATATTGCATATCTTTACAGCTTATTTGCCAACAACATGAATAAATATGACATTTTGGATTCTTTCTGGTCTGCACACGAGGTCATTCATAATGAGTTACAGCTCAAAATATTAACTCCATGTCTTCCAATTTTCAGACAAATTTCACTGCAATTTTATAGATGTTGGTAGCTGTGCAGTCATCATATTGAAAAAAGAACTGAAGCAAAAATATAACAGCAGTTCAATGGACTGAAACAAATATATATAACGTAATGAGAGCAAGATTCATAACTGACTGTGACATTTATATAAAAACAAAATTAGTGGCAGAGTTAGCACAGCAGCTAACTGGTAAGTGTGCTGGTTCAAGTCTTGCTCAGTGTTAGCCTTGTGACTTATATGGTACAGGCCTGCTATCTGACGTCTAATGCAGTAGTAAAATGCAACAATTTCAAAGTCAGAAAAACGACCTTACTTCTATGGAAATTCTGTTTTCTTTTGAAACCATGACAGATCTACAGAAGAGGGCATTAGCAATGCAGTTAAGGATATAATTCAAGAGCACACAGGATGAGATGATTTTAATTCATTACTTTACTGAAGACCCAGACACTATCACCTGACTCTCACTCCAGCTACTTGCCCTAAGTTATAGTCCTGTTTAAGAATACACTATTTGACTGAAAGAAACTGCCAAATACATAAATGTGCTTTTGTAAATAAAATGTTTCAGAACCCAAACCTTATTTTCTGCTTTTGCACTTTGAAATGCCTTATGTCTCAGTCTGCCTCCCACTTGCTTAACAGTGTCTTCATTGCTCTTTTGCTATATGTACTAACTCGGCACATAAAAATCTACTGCCAATCATTAGCGGACTGGAGTTCCGCTGTGGCGACCCCTAACCGGGAGAAGCCGAAAGACACAACAACAACAACAACTAAAATCTAAAGACAATGGTGTCACAGTTCCAGCTACACAATTGCATGGTATTACAAATGGAGTAAAAGATTTTTAAAGGCTGTTGCATAATTAACTTCTTCACTTTTAAGAATTCCCATTTCAGCACCATAAACAAGTTATGGCTTAAGTGTGACAACAGTAGAAATCTGAACATTGTTCGAGAATTAAATTATACTGTCTTCTGAAATGGTCTTTTCCACTTCTTCACTGATCATTTTTAGCTACTGATAATGTTGTCTTAAAGTTATCTGTAGATCTATATATATCTATATATCTATATCCATTTATTGGTCTCTCTCTCTCTCTTATATATATATATATATATATATATATATATATATATATATATATATATATATATATATATATATATATATATATATATATATATATATATATATATATATCCACTTCACATGACTGAATGCTCAAAATACCGACATTCATTTAATTGAGTCTACAATCCTGAATGTTCAAAATACTGAAAACTCATCTGATTGAATTTCAGAATACTGAAACTTACAGTGGTGAATTGCAAAATACAAAATATTAAGCCATAGACATGATGTGTGTTTCCCTTCACCTGTGAATTGCTTAATATGACAAAAAATGGACAGATCCATGAATACCAAACATTTCATCACAAATAACTAAAATTCACAAAACTTAGGTTCACAATACCAAGAAAGGAGGGGGGTGTCCATATTCATAAAGGACACCCACACCTCAAGGTTGGTGGCAACGCATGATGCATCGGAGACCATCCAGGTGAAATTAACCATAGGCAAGACTGCTCTGCAATTTGTAGCATGTTACAGGCCACCCTCTCAAACTCAGGAACCTCACATGGCCTTCCTGAAAACATTGGAGGGGATAAATGTATCTCCAAACACCATCATACTAGGTGATTTCAACTACCCTAATATAGACTGGGAACACTACTCAAGCCCAAACACTCTAGCCCAAAGGTTCCTGGAGTTCATAAACTCAAATGCCATGGAACAACTAGTCACAATCCCCACAAGAGGAGAAAACATACTTGATCTCATCATCACGAACATGGGATCAAAATGTTCAACACCGAAGTATACCCTCACTGGTGAGATCAGATCATAAACTAATCTCGCTGGAGGTCCTCATCCGCCCCACCTGAAATAAGAAAAGACCACAGTGAAAAACTTCTCAAAAGCCGACTTCACACTTCTAAAAACTAGCGTGGTCTCCTTTAAGGCCCCTGAGCCAGTGGTAAACATTACTCAAACCGCTGAATCACTTACAAATGCCTTCTACCAGCACCTACAGGACTGCATGGATCAGGCAATCCCAAACAAAACTAAGACTCTTTGTACCAAAGGCAAGCGTCCAGTCTGGTGGACCCCAGCCATAAACAAGCTCTACAACAAAAGGAGGAAGCTACTACAAGATAGAGCAAAATCCTTGAAAGGTAAGACACCTTTGATCATTATAAGTAAAAAACTAAGAGCTCTCATAAAATCATCCAAGGCAAATTTTGAGAGAAAAATCGCCAAGGACTCAAAAGACAATCATAAGGCCTTCTTTAGCTATGTTAGAAACCTAGGAGAAAACTCCCAGATATGCTCAGAATTAGTTCAAAATGATGTGAAGATTACTGAACCTACACACATTGCCAACATACTGGCTGACAGGTTCAGTGCAAACTTCTCCCCCTCCCCAAAATGAGAGATATCTATACCAGAGGATTGTCGGCGCCCAAACATCTCGAACGCCCAGGTGAGAACTGCCCTCTCCAAGGCAAAAAACACAGCATCCATGGGACCGGATGGTGTCCCCGGCTGTGTGCTCCACGAACTCAATGAGGAATTAAACCCGCAGTTAGGACAGCTGTTTAATCTTAGCCTCACCTCAGGATATGTACCCAAGGAGTGGCGACGGCGACTGTGGTCCCACTTCACAAGGGCGGTGCCTCCACCGACCCTGGTAATTACCATCCCATTAGCTTGACAAGCCTTATCTGCAAAGCCATGGAGAGGATCATAATGGAACTCATAAATAAAGACATAGGAACTTGCAGACTTTGGATCCAACCCAGTTTGGCTTTGCCAAAGGCAGATCATGCCTTTTAAACTTGGTTGACTTTTTCGAGACAGTCACCAAGGCCATTGATGAGGAAAGGCAGTCCATACAGCCTACCTCGACCTGGCAAAGGCCTTTGACACAATACCCCACTCAGGTATCATCGAAAAACTCATCAGCTTGAATGTAAACCCATACATCACAAGATGGGTTGCAAACTGGCTAAGTGACAGAACCCACAGGGTCAGAGTTGCTGGAGCCATGTCAGACTCAAAGCCTGTCACAAGTGGTGTCCCACAGGGCTCAGTCCTGGGTTCACTCTTGTTCGGCATCTACTTTTCTGAAGTACAAGCAAACACAGGAGGGTTATGGCTGACAAAGTTTGCAGATGACTGCAAACTGGGCTCCATAGTTGAAAACACATCTGACACAGATATCCTTCAGAAGGGCCTCACAGAAACGGATAACTGGTGCCAGAGCCATGGCCTAAAGTTAAACGCCAAGAAATGCATAGTCATACCCTTCGGGAAAAACAAGGTTACCCCTAGCTACCATATAGGTGGCAATCCACTGAGCACAGAAGAAGTCATCAGGGATCTGGGGACCCAGGTTGACAGTAGCCTTCGCTTGACACTCATGTTGCTAAAGTTGTTAGGAAAACCTTCTACATTGCCCACCTGATCATGAAGGGATTCACATCTAGATCAAGGGAGGTCATCGTCCCCCTGTACTCATCACTCATTAGACCTATGATTGAGTACAATGCCCCATTCGAATGTATCTGACCAGACACCTGCAGCAGCTGGAAAGGCCCCAAAAGTTCCTCACCAAAAGGATAAAGGGTCTCAAAATATGTCTTATGCTGCCCGACTGAAAGAACTCCAGCTCTATTCAGTCTCATACCGCTTGCTCAGAGGTGACCTGTGCCTGACATATAAGGCCATGTCAAACCCAGATTTGATGAATATGCTTCACCTCAAAAATCTAGATCCCTCAGAACCACAAGGGCGGAGACTTAAACCTTGACACGGTTATTAATAGAACGTGCTGGAGGGACAAATTCATCACCCAGAGACTCCTATGCTGTGGAACAAAATCCCGGCACATGTGAGGCAGAGCACCTCGCTGGCCTTGTTCAAGAGGAATCTTGACCAATGGATGGGAGATCGCAGATATACCCCAGGGATTACTTCAGTGTCACTGTTTGACAGAGGCACAGCAAAATAATAGGCATAGTTTTATTCAAACTAAAGGGGTGGCGAAAGCCACATAACTATGGGCTAGGCTTATAAATGCCCTTGGGCAGATAGCCTAGTATGAACCTATGAACCTATGAACTAAATAAACTGCACAAATATCACTAACAATTCATCTCACCAAATGAAGACTATAGAAGAAAAAAATGCATACTTGCAACACAAATGACTAACTCTTTCCAAAATTAAAAAATACTTACTTACCTTATTAACAGACACTGGATGATATAAAGCCAAACTAGGTGGGGGTTGCCCCACCCCCAAATATATACTAACTCTGGGATCGCACTACTGTGGGGAAAAGGGCATGTACCCTTTACTGTACACACTGCCATTTTGTATTTTGCAATGGATTCAGTGAAATTAATTTCAGTATTTTGAGCTTTCAGTCATGTGAAGTGGACCCATGCACACACACACACACACACACACACATGCACACACACACACACACACACACACACATGCACACACAGGCACACACACACACACACACACACACACACACACACACACACACACACACACACACACACACACACACACATATATATTTTCTTCTTCTTTCGGCTTTTCCCAGTTAGGGGTCACCACAGTGGATCATCTGTCCGCTCATGATTGGCAGTGGAGTTTTACAGTGTCGAGTTGCCAGCCCGGCCCAACCTTCCAAAGTAGGTACACACATGCACACTCTCACACCTAGGGCCAATTTAGAGTGTCCAATCCACCTACTAATATATATATATATATATATATATATATATATATATATATATATATATATATATATATATATATATATATATTTATATATATATATATATATATATATATATATATATATATAATGAATTGGATGAAGCACACCAGAATCCACAACAATAAATGTATTTAGTGCTTTCATTTTTTTGTAAAAACTTCATCAGAATAAGATACATCAAGCTACTGACCCAACTTATATATCTACACTTAATTAACATAATTGAATAATTCATTAGCCATAATTACCTAAAAGGTATATAGCCCTTAAAACCATTACAGTTCCATAAAAACATACATTCCTATATACATATATACAAATATAAACTAATATAACAGACAAACAAGTAAATACATATAAAAATGACTAAAAGCACTCAACATATACCACATAAATAATATTTACATATACCCTTCAGCTTTGAGCCTAAGGATGGAACTTATAGACATACTACTGTTCAAACTTGGTTGTTCAGTGGCATTATATCTCATTTGGCACCTTAATTCCCTTAATTCTAAGAAGTCATTAAGCGGGCCACCTCTGTACCCCAATGTCACTTGCTCTAGGACTGTAAACTTAAAACTGTGACCCTCATTTTTAAGAACATGTACTGCCAAAACATTTTTCAAATCTTGTTTTTAATATCATAGAAATGTTGGTAGACCCTACTTCTGAGGGCATTAATAGGTTCATAGGTGGGTACTAGGCTATCTACCTGAAGGCATTTATAAGCCTAGTCAGAATGTGTTAGCTTTCGCTGCCCCCTTAGAATAGTTCCCTGTGCCTCTGCCCAGCAGAGCCACTGAAGTGATCCCCGAGGTAAACTTTCTGTTTCCCATCCACTCGTCCAGGTTACTTTTGAAGAGTGTTAGAGAGGAGCACTGCCTAATGTAGACTGGGATCTTGTTCCAAAGCATGGGAAGTCTCTGGGACAGGAATCTATCCCTCCAGCACATCCTATTTATTGTTGTGGGGAGGTTTCGATCCCTAGAGCATGTGGCTCGAGGGGATAAGGTTTTCTTTAGGTGGAGCGTGTCCATCAATTCTGGGTTGGACATGGCCTTGTATGTCAGGCAGAGATCACCTCTGAGAAGGCGGTATGCAACTGAGTACAACTGAAGTGTCTTCAGTCGAGCTGTATAGGGCATCTGTTTGAGGCCATTGATCCTCTTGGTGAGGTACTTCTGTGGTCTTTCCAGATGTTGCAGGTGTCTTGTAAGGTGCATCCCAAATGGGGCGTTGTACTCTAAGATGGATATGATGAGTGATGAGTAGAGGGGCACAATGACCTCTTTTGATCTGGATGCAAGCCCTTTTGTGATTAGGTGGGCCACGTAGAAGGATTTTCTAACCACTTTGGCAATGTGATTATCAAAGGTGAGATTACTATCTACTTGGGTAACCAGATCCCTTATTACGTCTTCCATATTTAGGAGACTACCACCTATGTAGTAGTTTGTGAGTACTTTGTTTTTTCCATAGGGGATGACTATGCACTTTTTGGCATTTAGCTTAAGACCATGATTTTGACACCAGGTATCCGTCTCAGTGAGACCCTTTTGGAGGATGTCTGTGTCAGCCAGAGAGTCAGTTATAGCCCCTAGTTTGCAGTCATCTGCTTACTTGGTCAGCCATAGTCCTCCTGTGCTTGCCTGTACCTCTGAGAGGTATATGCCAAACAGGAGAGGTCCTAGGACTGAGCCCTGGGGAACACCACTTGTAACTGGTTTAGAGATGGACCTAGCTCCTGCAGCTCTCACCATTTGGGTTCTGTCCGTGAGCCATTTGGCAACCCATCTTGTGATGTAGGGGTTTATGTTTGGGCTGGTAAGCTTGTCTATAATACCAGAATGGGGAATGGTGTCAAAGGCCTTAGCGAGGTCTAGGTAAGCTGTGTGTACCACCTTTCCCTCATCTATAGCCTTGGTAACTGTCTCAAAGAAGTCCACCAGGTTTAGGAGGCATGATCTTCCCTTAACAAAGCCAAACTGGGTAGGGTCCAGTGTTTGGAGGTTTCCAATGTCTCTGTTAATGAGTTCCATGATGATGCGCTCCATAACCTTGCAGACCAAGCTAGTCAGGCTTATAGGGCGATTGTTCCCAGGGTTAGTTGTGGCTCCACCTTTGTGGAGTGGAATGACTGTTGCTGTGTGCCACTCTATGGGTATGTAGCCTGTGGAGAGGCTGAGTTTGAACAGTGTGTTTAGGTGAGGAGTTAGTTCATCTTTGAGCTCATGTAGGATGCAGCCTGGGACACCGTCCGGTCCCATTGATGCTGTGTTTTTGGCTTTGGAGAGGGCTGTTTTAACCTGAATGTCTATGATTTCAGGGACTCTACATTCTTCTGGTATGGTTATAGGCCCTTTTGGGGGTGAGAGGGGGTGAAGTTTGTGCTGAACCTGTCTGCCAGGATGTTGGCGATAACGGTCGGTTCAGTGTATTTTGTGCCATTCTGCACTAACTCTGAACAGATCTGAGCATTGCCACTTAGATTTTTGACATAGCTAAAGAATGCATTGTAGTTATCTTTGGAGTCTTTGGCAATTTTGCTTACAAAGCTCGTCTGGGATGATTTTATGAGGATTCACAGTTTCTTGCTGATGCTGATCAGGGATGTCTTCCCTTCTTGGGATTTTACTCTTTTCTGTACTAGTTTCCTCCTTCTATTGTATAGCTTGTTTATGGCAGGAGTCCACCAGACTGCTTTCCTTTTCTTGGAGGAGTAAGTCTTAGTTTTGCTTGGGATGGCACAATCCATGCATTCTTGTAGATGCCCATAGAATGCATTAGTAAAGGATTTTGCAGCTTGGACAGTGTTATCCTTCAGCAAGGGGGCTTTGAAACTTTCCACCTCAGTCTTAAGTAACGTGAAGTTTGCTTTTGAAAAGTTTTTCATGGTGGCTTTCTTGTCCGAGGGTGCAGGCGGAATATGGATATCCAAAGTGATTTATTTATGGTCAGATCTAACCAATGAGAGGTTGACCTCTGGTGTGAAACACTGGTCGCCTATGTTGGTGATGACCAGGTCCAATATGTTGTCACGTCTGGTGGGAGTGTTGACTAGTTGAACCAGGGTGTTTGAGTTTATAAATTCTAGGAAAAGTTGGGCAAGGGAGTTAGTACTTGAGTAGTTCTCCCAGTTAATGTTTGGGTAATTGAAATCACCCAATATTAGGGTGTTTGGTAGGACCTTTACGTTTCCCAGTTTTTCCAGAAATGCGGAATGGGGTTCCTGGGACATGGTGGGTGATCTGTAGCAAGCCACAATTTGAATTGCAGTTTTACCCATTGTTAGTTGCAAGTGGATGATCTCTGAAGCATTGTGCTATGCCACTAACCTGGAGGTGTGGATATCCTTGATGAATATGGATACACCCCCCCGTCTTTTGTATTTTGTTTTGGGTTCTGTGGCCAAAATGTATGGTATGAGTTGTAGCTTGGGAGTGCTGGGGTGCTCTCTGGAGCCTTAAACCAGGTTTCTGTTACTGCACATATATCGATTTGCTCCATACTGAGGAGTGCCTCGAGTGCGTGCATTTTGAGGTTTAGACTTCTGGCATTGAGTAGCATTACCCTCAGTTTTTTGTTACTTGTGCTATTTTCGGCAGTGGGTTTGTCTTTTGAGCCTTGCCTAAAAAAAGGCACTGTGGGGGTGGCAAGAGCCTTGGCAAGAATTTGAAAGCCTAAGTGTGACAGGTGCAAGCCGTCTCTAGTGAAGCAGCGTGGCTTGTCGAGCATGTCATCCCAGGCAGGAATGGTCTTCCCTATGTAAAAACTTTGACACATATTATGTGGGGCAAGGTAAACTACTGCCGTACTACTGCAGGAAAATTTCTTTTTATGGACATGCTTGCCATAATTGAGTATTACTATCTCTGTACCTTCTATAATATGTTTACATTGTAGGCAGACGCCACACTTAGATATACCACCTTTTTCTGTATTTATTTTATATGTTCTCTCAAGCATATTTTTAAAGGTGATGTCCTTTTTATAAACAGTTTTTAGGAGACATCCCTACTAGATCCAAATAATCTTTACTAGTACTGAATAAATTCCAATTATATTGAATTATTTCACTAATACCTGTAAATTGCTTATTGTAGCTAAAAATAGCTGATTTTTTTAATCCAATGACTACCGACCTTGGCCCTTCCTCTTGTAAATCACTTAATTTACCAACCAGTGGTAAGAAGTGGCCGCTCTCTCTAACAACCACCTCTTGTAGAATATTATCTACAAAGACTTGGGGGTACCCCTTTGTGTAAGCATCACCTTCAGTACTTGTATTTGATGTAAAAATTCATCCCACTCAGATACCATCCTTGCTAGCTGAACACCCTTCCCTTTTACCAAAGATTTTTTCTGATGTATCAGATGAAAACTATCAAAATGTAGGAGGGTGTTGGAGTAGGTAGCTTTCTAAAAATTGTTGTTTTAAAGCCTTTTGCCTCTCTATCTTTACTAATAGTAATGTCCAGATAATTTATCTTTTCATTCCCTATTGAATGGGTGAAATCTAAAAAAGTCTGTACTTTCCTTAATGAAGGCCAGAAATGTCTGCAGTTCTTCCTCATTGCCATTCCATAAAATAATTATGTCATCCAAATACCTTCCTTAATATTTCCAATGTTTGGCAAAATTGCTGTTAAAGACAAATTCCAATTCCCAAAAGGCTAAAATGATATTGGCAAAATAGGGGCACAAATGGCCCCCATTGCTACCCCCTTACATTGTTTAAAAAGCTGTTCTTCAAAAACAATAATGTTGGTGACAAGTACCAACTCCATAAGAGTTCTAATGGTTAGAATATGGTCATGTCTGATGTGTGAATGCTGACAAAGATACAAATAAAACCACTCGATATCAATATCTTGGAGGATTAGAGAAAATAAGTCCCTAACATTTATGGTAACAAAAAGAAGCCCATCATCATACATGTGCTTATTAATTTTCCTAAGGAAGTCCCAGGAATCTTAGATAATCCATGTACAGTTTTTTAGTACATACTTTAATTGTGTATCTATAAATTTTGCAATAAAATAGGTTTATATATATATATATATATATATATATATATATATATATATATATATATATATGTGTGTGTGTGTGTGTGTGTGTGTGTATGTATAATGTTTAACTGATACATTTATAGATAGGTAGATATGTACATGTCTCGTGGTCTCATCAAATAGTGACCGCTTATAAGAGAGCTCTAAAAAGGATCAATCTAAAAACTATCAATAGTGAAAGCAAAGAAAAAAAATGAAAAAAATAAAAAAAAACAGAGGCTATGCTCCTCACCCCCTTGCTAATTATATATACCAACTGTGAGATTGCACTATAGTAGGGGAAAGGGTAAATTCCCAGACCCTGCTGTACCACAATCTTGTACATAGAGGTGACAGCAGGCACGAGAAGAGAAAAAAGAGCATTTGCTTATTGATAATGCCATGATATATTACACACACACACACACACACACACACACACACACACACACACACACACACACACACACACACACACATGCACACACATGAGTTTGTGAATGCATTTACATATATACATATGCATGTGTTTGTAAAAGGTCCTTTTTACAGCCATGTAATAAACATGTAACAAAGAAAAACAACATTATAACAGCTAAATAAATAATGTGTGTCTAGCATAACAATTTCGAGAATGTTTCAACAAAACTGAAGCAGATATCAGATAAGGCATATAGAGCAGAAGGAAAATGAATACAATGACAAAATGTGTTCCTGTCACCATGGAAAAGGTATTACTATAATAACTAACTCCATGGAGACTAATGATAGGGCAGGAACAGTGGTGCAGCCACCAGTAATAAGGCCAAAGAATATACAGTGCAATCTGTGCTTAGCTCAGCAGGTATAAATGCCTGGACTAGAAGACTGCCCTGGAAAGATGAACAAATGGATGATGCAGACAAAAGAAGCCAGAAGATTTATTTAAGTTATTATACTGCAGCAGAGTTTCTGGGTTTAAGATACCAGTAAAATTTACTCATCTAGTATATTTATAGTACCAGTCTGTTTAGTGAATAAAGAAAAGAGGGCAACGTGGTCAGTTTTCTGATTTAGCAGGTATGAAATACACGCTTTAAGCTCTTGAATATAGGCACCTTTTCTAGCATTTAACTTTTATGTGTTGCAGAATGTGATATGTGAAAATCAGACATAGAATAGTGTTATGTTACATAGGATCACAGAGTGAAAATGTCTGTCTGCGTGCACTATTGTAGATACATCATTTTGTAGAAGAATGTACAGACAATAAACACAGAGCAAAGGTTAAGTGTGAGTTGTTGCATATTTTAAGGGTATGGTAAATGTATTCTCTCTTTGGGAAGCGGATCCTAAATCTGCATATGCTATCAAGTGAGGACTGAAGGCAGGGTACATTGATTTCGTAAGTAAAGAAACTGGAGTAACATATTTAGTGTTAAGAATAACACTCCATTCACAAGACTTAGGCATGCCCTGGCAATGAGAAACATTGGCACTACAGAGCAGGCTGTAAGCATGAAATAAAATTGTTCTTCTCACATAAGGGAAAAAAATGACACTAGGATCAAGTACAAAACCCACGTTTGAAAGAATGAACATGTTCTAGACATCTTGCATTACAGAGGGGTAGAGAGAGACAGTCAGAGAGAGAGAGATACTCCATTTAGACCAACTTTATCTGATAGTTGTTCCAACTAATGAAGCACTGGTTTCCTTTAGTTGGCATGAAGCTCTGTCTTGCTAAATCAGAAAGTAAAACAAGGTAATTAGACAGATGAAAACAGATGATAAAATAATAGTGCTTCAGTGTGAAGATGGCTGTGTCAATAGCATATAACAGGAATTTAGATCTAATACCTGATGGCTGGAAGGTATTGCTTAAAATGAAAATGAGTTGATGGCCATCATCAGTCCTTGTGATACACAGTCTTGCACTAAAAAGAGTTGGGTGTATTTGTCCAGGGCAGATACCCTGCCTGATTTATAACTAACCCGAAAATGTATTTATGCTTGGTTGACCAGGTTTGTCCAACAAGGCTAATAGCCACTTTTCAGAGGAGACCCAAGGTGGCATTTGTACTATCAGGGGCAATGTGGCCAATGCATCAAAGAACTTCCCCTAGTCTTTTTGATAGGTGCTATGGGATCTTTATACATCCACCTGTGCTACCAGCAATTCAAGCAAATGGTAGCCTTGGTTTAACATCTCATCTGGACAACAACACACTCAGGACTGCAGCAACCCGTGCCCGCATGGTACACTGTGGTATCAGTAATCCATCTACTTGGGATGAGAACAGAACCTTCAGCCTTCTGAACTAACAGTGAGTGTGCAATCTGCTATGCCACTAACATTAAGAGTCATGGAATCATGAAATCGCACGGTTATTCATTCTGTGCTCCTTCAGTATATAGATGTAAGGAAACTGAATTAAATGCTTTGCTCAGATCAACTAATATGCTCCAGCATTTTGCCTCCTTTATGCTGTTATATATAGACTTGATGATTGACATTAATGAGGCAGGAGTTTTGTTTCATCTACAAAATCTATGTTGAATATCATTGTGAAGAACAGAATGGTCAAGGTTGTCTTGAGTCACGGTAAAAGAACAGTTTTCTTTGTTTTGCTAAAGAAAGCAAAGATTGAAAAGTCACAAACTAGAGGCAAGTGTTGTAGTGTCACTTTTATGAATAAATATTAAGGCAGTGGCCCGTAGGAGGTTAGGGAGCTGATAAAAAAGAGGAATGAGAGTTCAATAACATGAACGAAGGCTGTCTGCTATGGTCTCTCCAAGTTCATCATTTTCTAGAAGTCTGTTAGCTGTATTGAATAAAATGTGGGAAGAAAAATATGCTGTAAATATCAAGTATTAAGAAGTACTAGCACAAAATTAATTGTTAGGTGGTGGAAAAGCTAGATTGCATGGAGAGTATGAATTTTTATGTTAAGTTTTACGTTGTACACGTTAACATTGATTTACACAGTCTGTTAGATTCGGTATGTTCAGTACATTGCATGTTGCTATAATGCCATCATTTAGCTTATGATCTTCGGTCTGTTACATCTGCTGTATTCAGAACCTTATGTATTGTAATAGTTCTGCTACCTGAAACGTAATGTAATACCGTCTGCCTTGGTTATAAAGGAAAATGGCATCCAAGTCAATCTGCTCATATGGGAAGAAGGCATGGAGGAAAGAAATAAAGGAAGTACATTGCCCAACACTAAGGATATGATCATCTCATACAGCAGAGATCCAGGCATTTGGACTTCAGGACTCTTTATATGCCATTTTTTCAGGCTTTGTGCTAAAACTATTAAATTAACAGTATAAAATATAACAGCAGCATGGTAGTTAGCTGAATGCCTAATACAGATTACGAAATAAGGAAAATGAACATAAGCTACAAGAGGCATAAAATGCTAGCAAAATGCATTTCATATGCCATGGTACCTTGGCAAGAATACGTCTTGGGAGTAACAAAATAACATCACAAACATTACACTTAAGTAGGCAAACATCCTTCATTAAGAACATCATTAAACAAATAAATAGTTTTGACATGCACCTTTAGTGAAGCAACTTTTCCAGTGCAAATCAACATTCATGTTGAAAGGCTTAAGTGTACCAAATTTATGAATTATCATACTTTGTTTCATCATTTTTTCCTGTAAAAAATACCATGGGCTGGATTCATGTTCGATTTATTTCTGCACTAAACAAAAGTAAACAGCACAGTATGCTAATAATCAGCTGAATTACATGCATACACTAATCCAATATGGCTAAGTCATTCAGGAAACTCCAAAGTACCCATGTAGAAATGGTACAGCCCTTGGGTCTAAGCAACAAAACCTGTTGGAATATAGCCACTATTACACTTAGAAAAAAACAATGTTAGGGCCTGCTGCTACTCTCTTACATGTTTATAAACAACAGGCTTAAATTTGTGCTGCGGATACTACAGAGAGTCATTATTCATATGCTCATAGGTGTTTACTAGGCTAATGATCACAAGGGTCTTTTTAAGCCTAGCTATGCATCCCAAATCTCTGAAATGTTCTGATACCCTTGATAAGTGTAAGCATGGGCTTGGGACATGAACCATTTACAGGTTACCTGTGTCCATTAGAGGCATATGTGCCAAACCAAAGATGAATTTCTGGTTTCCCATCCAATTGTCCAAGTTGCACTTGAATTGGGCTAGGGAGGAACTCTACTTCACATGGATGGGGATCTTGTTCCACAGACGTGGTAGTCTCTGGAATATATACCCATCTCTCCAGAAGGACCTATTTATATCACAGGCAAGGTTTAAGTCTTTAGAATGGGTAATTCTGGTGCTGTTTGTTTTGTGGATATGCAGAAGGTCCATCAGAGTGTGGTCTGACAATGCCCTGTATGCCAAGCATAGATCTCCCCTCAAAAGCCTGTAGGAGACAGAATAAAGGGATAGGGCCTTGAGGTTGGCTGCATAGGACATTTTACTTATGCCCTGTATTATTAGTAGTGAGGAACCTCTGTGGACGTTCCAATTATTGGTTATGCCTGTTTAGATACATACCAAAGGGGGTATTGTGCTCAATTATAGGTCTGATAAATGCTAAATACAGTGGAAAAATGATTTCCTTGGACTTAGATGCCATACCTTTGTCAAGGAGAAGAAGGGTGTTCAGACTCCATTTAGCATATCATGGACTGCATGAAATTGAAATAGTAGAGGAAAACACTACAAGAAATCTGCGACCTCTACTGCTCCCACCTCAGACCCTTGGGAAATTGAGGGGAACGTATATCAGTGGAAACGTATGTCTGTGTAGTATTAAGGACATTAGCAACCAGTCAATTCCTGATATCCAAAGGGGTATACTAGGAGTATCACAGGCCTCAGCTTCCAAAATATTTCACCAATATCTAAATACTATGCTACAAAATGCAAGGGAGTACATCTATTTTTCATGCACAACAGAGAACAGAACAAAAACAGTGCAAGAATTCTATGCTATAAAACACTTTCCTGAAGTCATGGGGTGATAGACTGCACTCACATAGAAATGAAATCCCCAACTAGTGCACAGTGAAGAATATACATCAACAGGCAAGTGTTCCACTCAGCTGACTGCCAGGTTGTCTGTAATATCTGAGGGATCATCCTCAATGTATGTGCAGGCAACTCAGGCATTTATTATGACTCACACATATGGCACATCTTAGGGCTCTACTGAAGGTCTGCTAGGGGTGATGTTCCATTAAGTCCATCTGCTGGGTGATGCAGGTTATGCACTGGAACCTTGGCTCATGACATCCATCAGAAAAGCACAAACACCCACAGAACAAGGATACAATGATGCCCATTCTCAAACTAGAAACATCATAGAAGATGTGTTTGGCTTGCTGAGATCATGTTTCCAACTGTCTAGACACATCAGCGGTGCCCTGCAGTATGACCCAGGCACCAGTTCTGAAATTCTCACAGTCTGTGCATTGTTGCACCAGGAGCATCAAGGGCAAGGACCACACATTCCTGAACCAGAGGCAGGGCCAGCACCTCCCTTACATACATATGAGGAAACTGAGGAGGAACCTCTAGCTGCAGAGGTAGCTGGGAGCTATAGGAGTGCATAATATTCCCTTGCCCTGGCTAACAGGCAAAGTATAGCACACACACTCACCACCTAAGACTTAGAGGTCAGCACACACAGACCCAGCAACTAACAGACAAGTGATATCAAACACATTCACCAGGCATACATATAACAACCTAAGCACATACAATTATAAAAAGCAATGCCATCTGATGTCCACAAACTTTACTTACTCATGTAATGTCTGTGTATGGATAGCATTAGACAGAGACAGCCCCAAAGCATGACTCATAACTGCAGTAATGTCAAGGTAAATGTGAAACCTTTAGTAGATGAAGAAATGTGTAAAATGATAAACTACCTGCATGCTGTCAGTCTCATACCTATCCACTCTGTGCATCACACATATGTGCAACTCTAAATCAATCAGACATCATCAAAGCCCATGGCATGGTCATCATCACTCTCAGGGGTGGGGTGGGGTGGGGGGTGCATTAAGAACTGCCATATGTGCAGTATAGCAGCAATGACATTTCAAAATTGCATACATTGCATTTTTCCATTGCATGGTGAAATATATTCCAGATATGAACATGTAAGCAGTGTGCATAAAGGATAAACATAACTTATGAAATAGTACAGTAATTTGTAGAAGAATTTCCTCCAACTAACTATTAACAGTGCTCTGTCAGAATCCAGTAAGTCTTCCCTCCTTCCACTTCCACAGCTACATCATTACCTCCCTATAGGGTATATTCAACCCTCTAAGCACTGTGGAGATGCAAATGAGGTGTGAAATCATTAGCAATCCTGAATACCAAAAAAATCACTTGTGTAGGGGATGTAAACATGGTGTAAGTAGCTGCACAATTGCATACACACACCCTAGGACTGCAGGGAGGAGCAATAACAATTTATCACTGCTAATAATGGCTTGCAACTATTTCTGATTGCTCTCAAAAAAGCAACAAGTAATCCTGTAGTGACTGTTGTCTCTGAGGTATTTGTATCATGCAGAGTAGACTTACAAAAAAGAGTAAGCACTTTGAGAGCTATGAGAACAACTTTAACAACATTGGCATCTTTGTAGTAAGAGAACACTGTTCATCCTCTTTTTAAAATCTGTCTGAAATTTTGGTCAGCTATATTACACATTTAAGCAAAGATGCAAATAAATGGCCATGCCATTCCATTTCTGTAATTAAGCTGAGAGGAGGGGAAGATGTTCCAGAAAATAATCAGAAGACATAGCTGGCAATGTTGGCAACCTGACACTAAAATGATGTAGACCATTATTACTGTAAAGGACTGGTCAATATAACATTGATCTAGACAAGTTGAAGCATCTGTGAAAAGTAACATTTTCTAGTCCCATGTTGGTGGCAAAGAGAGATAAAAAAACACAACAGAGTGTGTACTGTTATTACACCGAGTTAAAAATTAAATTCCAAATAGTATGGTGTCTGAAAGAATTAATGCATATTTTCTGAGCACATGATTAGATTGTACCACCCAGACATAGGAAACTTCACAGTCCTGCCTTTTCATATTTATTACCCTATATGTGTTACTATTGACAATTGTCTATTACTTTTTTTTTCTTTTTTGGTGTTCCTCATTTGCACGCATTTTGCAAGAGCACACTGTTGACTGGAAGCGTTTTAAGGCAGTGACTAGGATTCCAATGCCCAAGATACAAACTTAGAAATGTAACTGGTCTTGTCATTAGTATTGCATCACACAGTGGCATAGGTGCACTTAGTTACAGCACTCAGAACAGCAGTAAGACAAAACTGATGTGTGGCATATAAATTGTTACATTATGTTTTTTTGCCTATGTAATGTCAGCACTGCTTAGAAGAGTGCAAACAGAGCTCACAGATGAAAGAAAATGAAAAATGCCATTTCTGTAATCTGCATTAGTGCAAACATGTTTGGCAACACTGCGTGGTATTTCTAATGAGCGAGTGATGTGCACATTTTGTATACCTGTTTCTGTGGCAGAAGCTGTAAATGCAGTGATTTTGGTCCCTTATCCCAGTTTCCCTGGGGTTCAAATCTATACAGTATGAAGGGGCTGCAGAAATGACTCCAGATGTAGGAATTACTGTTCTCATAACTTTATATGTTTAATTATTGTTTTTGCCTTCTGCACTTGCTGCTGAGTGTAGTGCAATAAGGTGTAGCTAGTTAAGGAAAAAATTAAAATATTTGAGCAGTCTTTTGTAGCACAAACAGGCTTTGCGATGATGTGAGGCTGTCAGCACTCTGAACAGTACTTACTGGAGACAATCCAGCTCATAATATAGCTTTCTTTGTGGCATAAGGTAGAAGTGCAGTGTTTTTAGCAATATCACTTAGGTGAACCAGTCAATTTCTAACAATGCTTTGATTAGGAAGGTAACATTACTTACACATGGCTATCGTAATTATGCTTATTGCAGTAAATGTCTCATTAATGCTTTGATAAATACATTTTTCAAAGTATCATATGTCAGAATACTTAAGTTGAAATTATCTTCTCTCTTCACGTAGGACAACTGTGTATTTAGGACAGTATGTGTAGCTTCATATGTTTATAGGTTCATAGGTGTTTACTAGGCTAACAACCACAAGGGCCTTTTTAAGCCTAGCCATGATTCCCAAATCACTGACAAGTTCTGGTACCCTTGATAACTGTAAGCAGGGTTTGTGAGGTGGAACATTTACAAGCAGGGTTCTAATAGATGAACCATTTACAGGCTGCCTGTGTCCATTAGAGACAGAGGTGCCAAACCAGGGATGAATTTCCTGTCCCCCATCTAATTGTCCAAGTTACACTTGAATTGGTTTAGTGAGGAACTCTGCTTTACCTAGATGAGGAGCCTGTTCCAGTGAGGGAGTAGTCTCTGGGATACATACCTGTCTCTCCAGCATGTCTTATTTATATCACAGGCATGCTTAATGTCTTTAGAATGTGTAATTCTGGTGCTGTTTGTTTTGCAGATATGCACGAGGTCCATTAGAGTGGGGTCTGACAATGCCTTGTATGCCAGGCATAGATCTCCCCTCAACAGCCTATAGGAGACAGAATACAGGGATAGGGCCTTGAGGCAGTCTGTATAGGACATGCTACTTACTCCTGTATTCTTTTAGCGAGGAACCTCTGTGGATGTTCCAGTTATCGGAGATGTCTGGTTAGGTGCATACCAAAGGGGACATTGTACTCAATGAAAGGTCTGATGAATGCCAAATGCAGTGGAAGAAAGGCTTCCTTGGATATAGATGCCATGCCTTTGTTTATAAGTTGCACAGCATAGAATGATTTCTTCACTACTGTAGACCCATGATGGTCAAAGGCTAAATTACTGTGTATGTGTGTCACCAAGTCCCTGACTACTGGGTCACCTTTTAGGGGTGTATTTTCAATATGATAATTACCAGGGTGGATGACTTCCTGAAGACTACCATTATGCATTTCTTGGCATTTAGTTTTATTCCTTCGCTCTGACACCAATTGTTTGTGTCAACTCTTCCTGGAGAACATTTGTCTGGGTGGGCAATTCGGGTCTATATCACATTGTCGAACTCTTAAAAGTTCGAATGTCATATGGTCAACACCATATGATAGAACTTTTAAAAGTTCAAATGTTTCAACAGAGATCTCCATACAGTGAGGAATGGGAAGATTTCCATTTTCTGCACTGTAGTGTGATCTCAGAGTTGGTATATTTAAAGAGCGGGGGGTGTGGAGGGTGCAGGGGGTCTTGCCCCCTGCTTAAACCGTTCAGGTATATTTTTTTATTTGGTTTATTTTTTTTAATTACATTTTCAAACATTTAAAAGTTCGATCATATGGTGTTGACCATATCACGTTTGAACTTTTAAAAGTTTAATTATGTAATATAGATGCAGCAATTCAATGGGATTTTCTAATTTGCAACCATCTACAAATTTAGTCAGCTAGAAGCCATTGATACTGGCCTTGACTTCAGAGAAGTAAATGCCAAAAAAAGGAGCAGTCCCAGGACTGATCCCTGAGAAACTCCTCTTGTGTCTGGCTTCTTTGTAGAGATGAACTCCCCAATTCTAACTTCCTGAGTCCTGCTGTAAGCCAGCTGGCTATCCACCAAGTGACATAAGGTTTTGGACCTAACCTCTTAAGTTTTTCAACAATGCTTGAGTGGAGTATGTATCATACCCTGATCTGTACTGATCAGCTCATGAAAGTCTATTCATCTGAAATACGTTTACAAACAGTAATAATGCCTCACAGGACTTCTTTATGTCACACACATATAGGTCTATCTGCCATATATCCCCATCCATACTGAATGCAGTTTGTCTCTCAAAAATATGGATAAAAGGAAGTTCTGTGGTAGCACTGACAAATAATCACCTTGCTTTGAAATGCATGCTTTATTTATTCCTTAGATTTGATTCCCACATTGGACAACTAACTTTTTACAGTGTGTAGTTCCAGAAAGGTATGTATGAAGTCATATATTTAACCTCCAAAACACAAAGGATAACAAGTCAAGCCATTGAGGCTGTCAATGTTGACCACCTGAAAAGTATGAATATATTCTGCATCGCACATGGCAAATCTTACTGCCATGTCTCAAACCTTCATAGCTGCCAATAAAATGCCTTCCACTTTGCTTACAAGTGCCTCTTTGTGCTCACCATTGCACAAGTGCAGTTGATATGGTTGTGCATGCTTTGCACACTAGCCATGAAACATGAGATTAGATTGGTGCCAGTTCATTATTAAGTGTTGCTGCTTGACGTCTGCAGGTGTGACTGGTGCGGGAAATGATGGTGCTAAATTTAATGCACATAAGTAGGGTATGGAGCAGTTCAGGATTTTTGTGGCACTCCTTGAGAAGTGCTAAAGCCATAGGCTACTGCAGGGGGACTACACTAGTTGTCAATTTCAGACTGAGGCTTGGAACAGAATAGTCAAGGCCGTCTTGACTGCAACTGGCATCCCACACACTGGAGAGAATTGTCAGCATCACAACAGTGACCAAAAAAGATGTAAGAAGGACATTCTTAGCTGATGGGAAGATGATTTTAGGATTACTGACATTTCACAGATGTGTAAATATACTGATCCATCTGTGTTAAATGATATAGAATACAGTACCCAGGCAAAACTGTTATTCAATATGCTTTCATGTCTCTTCTTGTCTTTTTTGTTTTGTCTATCTGCTAAAGTCATTGCAGCAAACCTTGAGGCACACCAAGAGAGGTTAACTCTCTTTACATAAGCATTGGATACGTATGCATCAGGTCTTAATGAAAGCCTAATAGCTATTGTACTTGCATGCAGTATCCAATACTGTAATAAATAGCTGTATTTATGATATTATAGCACTGCAATTGATTAATGGGGACAGTAAGACCTTCCCCATTATACCTGGATCTTGTAAAGGTGTATAGACTGGATTATCATAACTCTTCTTTGTCTGAAATTATATAGTCATGTGATATGTCATGGATCTAATTCTGTCTCCCTTTTTTGTCTCACCCCACCCCTTCTCTCTCTCTCTCTCTGTTTTCATGGTGGGAGAGTAATTATATGCCTAAAAAGTATTGGTTTCATACATTTCTTTTTATAAACCCTGACATGCAGCACAGAGAGGTAGACTAACCACTGTGTATCAGCCCACCATCCCTCCACAGGTTGCAGCACTGACATCTAGCACTTTGGGGTCCCAAGCTGTCAACAGTGCCTCCACAACCCCTGCTCTAACTGGTCCATCTACATTGGGTAGCTCTGTCTGGCAGCTGGCACACTGTTACCCTCTGGGAGTAGTATTAGTGGAGGAAGTGATTTTGTCACCCATCAAGAGCTAAAAGAGCTGACATTGCCTGAATTAGCTGTGTTGCAAAGGCACTTTGTGACATTGTGAAGGTGATACCATGTCAAGCACTGACATTGGGAACTGAGACAGGAGACAGTGATGACAGTTTTGAGAATGAGGACTGGATTCTCATTGTTTTCATGCTTGACATGGATGCACCTCCCATGCTACCTACCTATCCCTAATCATGGTGTCCCCCAAACCTTTGCGTCCATCATCATCCTTATCTATCTAGTTTGCCCTGTATGTCTGCACCTGCTTCCTCATCTAACCTTCCCAACAGGCATTCAGATTCCTAAGCACCTTCCTCAGCATTCTTCTCTCTTTGAAAGAAAAAAAAAATGAGCACCTGTCCCACAAAAAATAACGACCCATACATAACTTTCCACGTCACATGTATACCTTGTTGACACACTTGATTTGTTATAGTTGGTAGCACAACATTATTCTGTTGTTCCCTACCATTGGTGTGGTGAGTCGAAAACCAGCAAATTCTTGTTATACTTCTACATTTCTGTTGTGAAGAAGTGGATAGCTATAGTTCCCTCCCACTACCTTCCTCCAAATTCCTATATTATAGGTTCATAGGTTGGTACTAGGCTATCAGCCCTAGGGCCTATACAAACCTAGCCATAACAATTCCCTGGCTATTTCTTCCCACAGTATTTACTTCCCTGGACCCCTGTCTAGCAGGGTGACTGATGTGATCCCCAGGGTGAATTTCCTATCTCCCATCCAATCATCAAGGTTCCTTTTGAAGAGTGCCAAAGAGGCATTCTGCTTGACATGTATGGGCAGTCTATTCCAGAGTCTGGGGAGTCTCTGGGTCTGGAATCTATCCCTCCAGCATGTTTTGTTCATTGTGATGACAAGGTTTAGATCCCTGGAGCGTGTGTCTCAAAGCGATTGGGATTACTTTAAGTGTAGCATGTCCAACAGCTTTGGGTTTGACATGGCCTTGTATGTTAAGCAGAGATCGCCTCTGAGTAGACGATATGTGACAGAGTATAGGTGGAGGTTTTTTGGGATGGTCAGCATAGGTCATCTGCCTTAGGCCTGTGATTCTTTTAGTGAGGTATTTCTGTGGCCTTTCCAGTTGTTGCAGATGTCTTGAGAGGTACATACCAAATGGGGTGTTGTATTCTATAATGGGTCTAATGAGGGATGAGTACACTGAGACAATGACCTCCTTTTTTCTGGATGAAAAGCCCTTAGTGATGAAGTGTGCCACATAAAAGGATTTCCTGACTGTTGTGGTAATGTGGTTATCAATGGTGAAACCACTGTCCGCCTGTGTCCCTAAGTCTCTTATCACACTTTTGGTGTTTAGTGTAGTGCCACCTATGTGGTAATTCATGGGTACATGTTTTTTTCCCAAAGGGGATAACTATACATTTCTTGGCATTGAGCTTGAGCCCATGGCTCTGGCACCAAGCATCTGTTTCTGTAAGGCCCTTTTGTAGAATATCCACATAATTTGGGGATTCAGTAATGGCTCCCAGTTTGCAGTCATCTGTGAACTTTGTTAGCCAAAGTCCCTTAGTGTTGGCCTGTACTTCAGAGAAGTAGACGCCAAACAAGAGCATTCCCAGGACTGAACCCTGAGGTACTCTACTTGTCACTTGTCTGGAGCTGGATTTGGAGTCAGCTACTTTTACAGTGTGGGTTCTGTCAGTAAGCCAGTTGGCAACCCATTGAGTGATGTAGGGATTAATGCCCAGCTTAGTAAGTTTATCTATGATTCCAGTGTGGGCGATTGTGTTGAAGGCCTTGGCAAGGTCCAGATAGGCTGTGTGGACCATCTTACCCTTGTCCACGGCTCTGGAGACTGATTCAAAGAAGTCAATCAGATTCAGGAGACAAGATCGGTCCTTCACAAACCCAAACTGTATGGAGTCCAGTGTTTGAAGGTTGTCAATGTCTTTGTTTATAAGTTCCATGGTAATACGTTCCATGAACTTGCAGATCAGGCTCGTCAGAATGATGGGGTGGTAGTTCCCAGGATCCAAGGATTCTTGACATAGCTATAGAATGCCTTGTGGTTGTCTTTGGAATCTTTAGCAACTTTATTTTCGTAACTAGCTTTGGAGGATTTTATGAGGGATCTCAGCTTGTTACTGAGGCTGGTAAGGGAGTTTTTTGCATCCTGGGATTTTCTGCTTTTTTGCAACAGTTTTTTTTTCATTTTGTTGTAAAGTTTGTTTATGGCAGGGGACTGCCAGATTGGCTTCCTTTTTTTGGAGGAGAGCATCTTGGTTCTATTGGGGATGGCATGATTCATGCATGAGTGGATGTACTCATACAGTGCCTTAGTGTAGGATTCAGCAGTCAGACTTTCAGTTCCCATCTGCATGGGTGTCATGAAGTTGGTCACTTCTGACTTGGGTAGCATGAAGTTGGCTTTGGAGAAGTTTTTTAAAGAGGTTTCCTTACTGGGGGGTGGGGGTGGGATGTGGATGTCAAGGGTGATTAGCTTATGATCAGAGCTGACCAACAAGGGGGTGACAATAGGTGTGAAGCATCAATTTCCCATGTTGGTAATGACCAGGTCTAGGATATTGGAACCCCTGGTGGCACTAAGCATTAGTTGATCCAGGGCGTTGGAATTTATGAATTCTTTCCCCTGTCTCCTCCCCTCTGCTTGACCCTCCCATCATTTCACCACTTTCTTACCAACCCCATTTTTACAGATTTAAGCTGATCAAAAAAATAGAATCACACACAACATGCAACACACATGACCAGAAATGGCCCATAAGAAAGCCTTCACCTTTTGTCCGTAGCCTTTGTGTGAAGTTTGGCCTCACACCTCATTGTCCACCCAGTTAACTTGTTGTTTCCCTTGAAGCATGTCTATGTGCAGTAATCATAAAAAGTTATTTCAGTAGCTATTACATATACAGTTTTTCCATGAAACATATGTATAGCAGTCATAGCTAGGTATTCTTAAATTCATGATAAAAAGTAAATATAATAATCACATTCTGGCACTCTTTGTGAAATCATCTGGATACTTGAGTTGACCGCTACCTCAAGTCTGCTTTTTCATTTAGCTCAGAGAGTTTGCACCTTGTGCCAAATAGCAAACTAGGTTAACAGGTGGATTTTCTCCACCAAGTACTGTCCAGACTGCTGATGGCCACGCATCACCACTAAGCTTGTCTGTACTGTAGAAGGCCCACTAAATATAGTATTTCACTGTTTCCTTCAGCATAGAACTGTGTTTTCTCACAATGTACCATCACACAAATGGGGAAGGCAAGCAGAACATTTCATTTTTGAACCGAGTTTTGTAGCTTACATGGAAAGGTATAATACAACATGCAGAGCACCACTGAACACCACTGTATACTGGTACTTCACAGTCCCATTTCAACACATCAAAGTATAACCATGCATGCCCTAACATTTTACCAACCTTCACACAAATATGTTTCTCATCATTGCTCATTTGGAAGTGATTTGAAAAAAATAAGTATTGCTACTGGATGGCATTACTTCTTTACATGGAAATTGTGTAATGTACTGATGTGACATGCAGTGAACTGTGTGGTTAATTGTCCACTTCATTCTAGACAGTTGACTCTGCCCTGCAGCACTAACACTTAGAAATGAGGTTGATCCCACATCAGTTTCCAATCCTTCTCCCAACATTATCTTCTCTGCTAAACCACATTGATGTCATTGCATGTAAAGTGCACTCTGACACTGTATAAGTCAGACTTCTGTGGTAGGGCTTTACAGTAGTAGCCTGGAGTTAAGTTTAAATTGCAGGGTGAGTCCATATCAATTTGAGACACTTCTCCCAACATCATCGCCGCTGCTAAAAACCTCACTGTCATCCTGTATAAAGTGCACTCTCACACTGTATAGGTTAGTCTTCTATGGTGGTGCTTTCTTTAAGTACTAGGTCCTCTAGATTGCACAGGTAGGGGTTTAATCTCACTGCCATTCATTTTGTGTGTGTGTGTGTGTATGACATTGTGCAGATATGACCTGAACTACTGCTGTCCATAATACGGTAATCACCTGGAGTTAATTTTAAACTGCAGGGGGAGTCCTCATCAATTTCAGACCATTCTAACCACATCATCTTCTCTGCTAAACCACACTGATGTCATCCTGTATAGGATGCACTCTCACTCTATATAAGTTAGCTGTGTGCAGTGGCACTTGTGTTAAGTACTGTGCCCTTTTAGATTGCATAGCTAGATAAGTAAGGTTCTAAACTCCCAGCAGTCAACTTGTGTTTGGGTATTTGTATGCTGTTGTTCAAATATGATCTGTATGACTGCTGTCCACAATACAGTAGAAGCCCACAGTTAATTTTTAACTGCAGGGTGAGTACCACCAGTTTCAGACCCTTAGCACAACATTGTCTTCTCGGCTAACCCAAACTGATGTTATCCTGTATAAGGTGCACTATAACATTGTATAAGTCAGACTTCTGCAGTGGCATGTACATTAAGCATTGTGGCCTCTGTATGATATAGCTATATAGGTGGGGGGGGTTAATCTCACAGCAGTCAACATGTGTGGATGGAGTTGTGTAAAAATGATCTTATCCACTGCTAGCCTTATTAAAGTAGCAGTCTTGTATTAATTTTACACTGCAGGGTATGTCCACATCTGTGTCACACTCCCATCACAACATCATTGTCTCAGCAACACAACACTTATACCATCCTCTATGAAGTGCACAATCACACTGTATAAGTCAGGCTACTGTGGTGGTTCATACATTAAGTACTGTGCCTTCTAGGTTATATAACTAGATAGGTATTGGTTCTAATTTTACAGCAATCAAGTTGTATGCATGATGGTGGGTCAATTGCATCACTAAAGGACTACTTCACCAGGTGTCATCAATTGACATCAACTCATGAGAAACATTTACATGGGTGATCAAGCTCACATCCCTTTTTCACTCTGTCCACAAAACGCATACTGTCTGTAACACACTGATGAGGTCATCATGTCAGTAATGCACTCTCACACCACTAAAGTCAGACTTCTCCTGTGGTGTGTGTGTGTGTGTGTGTGTGTGTGTGTGTGTGTGTGTGTGTGTGTGTGTGTGTGTGTGTGTGTGTGTGTGTGTGTGTGTGTGTGTGTGTGTAGTATAATACACTTATGTATAGATTGTGTCACTCAATAGGTAGGGAATTCAAATACAGCAGTGAGACTCTCCTGATTGTGTGTGTGTGTGTGTGTGTGTGTGTGTGTGTGTGTGTGTGTGTGTGTGTGTGTGTGTGTGTGTGTGTGTGTAAATGTAAACAGATGCTGGAGTGTGTTACACACCATAGTATTGACAGCATTTAGAATTCAACATAGCCGTAGAAGTAATTTTTGCATACACATTTCCTTTACATGACACAGCTAATGTGATCCTTTCAAAGATACAGTATGACTCAAATGCACTCAGATTATTTACTATGGTGTGTGCATATAATACACTTGTCTATAGACTGTTTAAATACATAGGTAGGGAGTTCAACTACAGGAATGACTGTCATCTGTGGTTGTGTTTCAGAACAGGCTGCAAATACTTATATGAGTTATATCTATTCAGTGTGCAGTGAAATGACTTTTTAGCAGAAATATGATAGTGATACAAAATGGTGATGTCATCCATTGAAATGTGCAGTGTCACAGTAGTCAAATCTGTAGTTGCCCTTGTGTTTCATCAAACCTTCATTTGCCTGCAGTGTTGAATATATGGGTCCATATTATTTTAGCGAACACAATTAATTGTGAATGCTGTTTAGTTGAATGTCATTACATTAAATGGCAAAATAGCAAAAGCATGGAACAGCAAATTTTTTCTTACGGAAAAAAATCACTGGGCCATTTTCGGGACTTTGCCATTTCCTCCACTGTGGTGTGATTTCAGAGTTGATATATTTAAGTAGGGAGTGTGGGGACCCAGCCCCCCCACATCAGGGGGTGTGGGGAGTGAAGCCCCCCCATTTTAATTTGTGTTTTGATTTTTTTTTTTTATGGATCAGCATTTTTTTCCCCTGGGAAACAAATTGCTGATCGGTGTGTTCGACATTTTGAGTTATCGGGGATTGTGGGCCGATTATATTGCATTCGCAATTCAGTGCATTCACTTATATAATATAGACCCGAGTACATAGTTAAAATCCCAACATCACTGCTTACAATCAATGTACCTATTGTTAACAGTGCTGCTTCCCACATCTGCTATGTTCTGGTGTAAATTTTGTTTCCTTTACAAGATTTTATTTTGCATTTCCTTTAGAAAGGCTGTATTGAAGACTGATGCTGTCATTTGAATAGATCATCATTACATCACAGTTGTAGTGAAATACCTCGTCGGGACTGAGGACATAAGATAATATAATGTATGCTGTTGACTAAGTCAGGCATGTGTTCCAATATGGGATTATATCCACATTAGATGTAATTGTTGTTCTGCCTTCACAATAACAACAACAGAGAGCTACAGATTTTTTTTTTTTTTTTTTTACTATACCTAGTATTAGGCAATGCTTTCTGACATACAACAAGATTTTTTTCTAAGTAATTACAGGGACACATATTCCGTGATTCATACACATGATTAGTGCTTTCACATAACCACTCATATGACAATTGGTGGCGCACTTATACTATGGCACATTCATTAATCTCACTATGGTATTGATTTTCACAATGCTTAGGTAAATGATCCAAACCAGCATTGAGTGACTGTAAGCATTTTTGTCCTTAATTGTTCTGCATGAAAGACACCCCCTGCAATTACACTTTGTACGTATAGAGTGGCTGAGGCCTCCCCATCACCTTCTAACAAATACAATTTATTGCCATATAAAGTACAGTTAATTGAATTATTTCTCTTAGGTGGAGTTCAACTGCTGTGATAACATTTCCACTGCGGAAAATGTGATTAATAGCTGTCTTGTTATTTGGCGGCATTGTACAGCTTGAAGTTCAATTCTAGCATAGGGATTAATTTTGTGTGAATGCAATGATGTCACACAATAAACATTGCTTCACATCAGTGTTATCCCTTGAGATGTTATACAAACACACGTGAACA
The DNA here is from genome assembly GCF_019279795.1 of Protopterus annectens. Taxonomy (NCBI): domain Eukaryota; kingdom Metazoa; phylum Chordata; order Ceratodontiformes; family Protopteridae; genus Protopterus; species Protopterus annectens. The sequence goes on from NC_056739.1 coordinate 1,821,986,140, forward strand.
TAGCCTTGGATTTCCTGAAATTACACATTTGATCTACCAATGTAATGGTGAGAGTGTTAACTTGGCACATGCATTGAGTACTGTAGTGCACACGTGTGTGCTCCTGTTCTTGGGTGGCATGTGTACAGACATACAGAGAAGCCATCCTTGACCATGGAACATTGATATAGGACTGATTACATTTGTGGGCACATGAGTATACTTATTTAATTGCCATCTAGGACTGATTACATTTGTGGGCACATGCGTATACTTATTTAATTGCCATCTAGGACTGATTACATTTGTGGGCACATGTGTATACTTATTTAATTGCCATCAGTCTGACATGCTGATATGGCATTCATTATCAAGTATCCTTTCATAATTCACACATTAATTTCATTTGTTTTTCACAATACCCATTACTACCTCCTGTGCAAGATGCTGACAATACACAGCTCTGGGAATACATGGCATCATGGTATGGGGTTTGCATCTGTTATCTGTCAGCACAATAACTTTGTCAGGCAGGGGTGCCTTACACAAAGGTGTTATGTATGTCATACTCTGCTCCCACATTTGTAACATCACTCATACCTATATATGGATGCATAACTATTATAATGTTGAGGTGCATATTTCCCTTCAAGGGTGATCCTCCTTATATATACATTTGGCTTCTTTCTGTAGCATACACAGTTAAAACACAGGTCAGTGTTAACATAGATGGCATGGGTGATTGTGGCTTCTTAGCCATTCCTATTTTCCTACATGTTAAATGGACATAATGCATGCTGTGCAGATATCCCATTATGTATATACTATCCTTGTGAACTGTCAATTCAGCTCAGCTTGTGAAAGACATTCATATATCACATAATTTGCCTCTGTTATAATGTGATTCTGTGTAACTGTCACATCCTGTAATAGCATGTCTGTTTTTATTTACCTACATTTGCTCCGAAACAGTGATCGTTATTATTTATTCTAACATATATATTAGGAAATGTCATTATTACAAGTTGTCTTTGTGACATAAGCATGTTCACATCAATTATCGTATTAGACTTGAACATTTACCCTCCCCCTGACATCTTTCTGTATGCATCTCTTTCATTTCTCTGCCCATTGTTCTCGATATACGTTTCCCATCTGGTAATCCATGTATTATAGTTGCCTTTGCTGTTTTACACCCCCTCTTACTTATTTTTGTATTCCTATGTTTCATTTATGCACACAGTACACTCAGTACACTTTACCTGCCTGTGTACAACACGCATTATTGCCCTTATGAACCTCTTTGTGCTGTCCGGGAGAGCACACTTAACAGATTAGGCCATAGACAAGCTTGCCCGTTTACTGTGCGTGCACATGCAGCTCGACATGGTTTCCTGGCCACCAACACTGTTGTTGGCCACAGACATGAGCGATTACTGCTGCTGCTTAATGCTCTAACACATAAACATCATGTGGGCTTAGCTTGAAGTCTACATGATTGTTCATGAATCCCAGGGAATATGATATATTCACTTTATTTGTCTGAGTATGGCAGCTTGCATTGATTTTACGTTCTCCATATGATTTCTTTCAGAAGTGCATGGCTACTGAGCTTTTAATTTTCCCATTTTCGTAGACTTGACATACTCCTGTACCTGGTCTTAAGTTTTCTTGATGTTTGGCTAATATAAAATAAACCAGAGGAGCAAGTCAATGCACACATTGCTGTAGGCATGTTACAATTATACATTCCAAGTTAGAAAAAAAAAACATTTTTTTCACTCAAGCCTATAAAGCCTTTTATGTATACTTACAATTCACATCTTTACCTCCTTATGGCATCCAGAACTTTTTAAGGTCTGGCTTCTTTAACTTAGAGACTTACCAGTGAATAATAGGCAGTATTAGAAAGGGCAAGGAGTTATTAACAAAATGACACTAAGATTTATTAGTATAGGGTGTCCTGCAGTGGAGAAATGAATCTTTGTTTGCCTCTTATTATCAATAATTTCATATTTATGCTCATATTTTCATAACTGAAGTTGAAGTATAAGATATGATACACCATTGAGGAAGACAAGGCAATTCACTGAAAATTCTGGTTTATATCATAATGTACTGGAAATACTGCTCATTGTTTGCTCTTAATTATGCAAATGTGCAATATTTCTATATGTACTTAATATTTCAAAAACAAGTGACTTATAAACTGTTGCATGACATTAGGTGAAACCTTAAATGATGTTGAAGAAAACAGTCTTTAACATTCGAACTGTAAGTTGCACATCTTGGGAGATATCTAATATTATTTGTATTGTTAATTATACCATTAAATATATGTTTTTATAGTTATGCAAATATCCCAATAAACATGCACGTATAGAGGAATTTCTTGTCACATGAACGCTTATGTCTGGTTAACAAAAATGTCATACACTATATGTCTAGGTAGTACAGTTTTCACGACATGAACATTTGTAAAAATTTAACAACAAATATAATTCGGAGTTTGTGTGCACTATAATATATTACAATATTTATGGAAAAGACTACGAATACACTGACTATTATTAGTGGAAAGAGTATTTTGTACCAGTAGCATTTCTGGTTGAACAGTTTTAATAACTTTTAGGGTTCACAAAATATCTACATTTATTTATCTGACGCTTTTAAAGTTTATTTTTCATAAAATCATTTGACAACCACGTGGCCAAAGTGGTTAGAAAAACATTTTATATAGCCCACCTAATCATGAAGGGATTCACATCTAGATTAGGGGAGGTCATCGTGCCTCTTTACTCATCCCTCATCAGGCCCATAATTGAGTACAATGCCCCTTTTGGGATGTACCTTACCAAACACCTGCAGCAACTGGAAAGACCCCAAAAGTACCTCACCAAGAGGATCAAAGGGCTCAAACAGATGCCATATGCTGCCCAGTTAAAGAAACTCCAGCTCTACTCAGTGGCATACCGCTTGCTCAGAGGTGACCTGTGCCTGACGTATAAGGCCATGTCCAACCCGGAATTAAGGGACATGCTGCACCTCAAAAATCCAAATCCCATCGAGCTACACGCTCGAGAGACTTGAACCTCAGCACTGAAATAAATAGGACATGCTGGAGGGACAGATTCATAACCCAGAGGCTCCCTTCACTCTGGAATAAAATCCCAGTCCAGGTTAGGCAGAGTCCCTCATTGACTCTTTTCAAGAGGAATCTTGATGAGTGGATGGGAGATCGTAGGTTTACCCCGGGTATCACTTCTGTGTCACTGTTAGACAGAGGCACAGTATACTAACCTCGAAAAAGGGCATAGCAAAATTAATTTAAAATGGGTGGCGAAAGCCAGACATACTCTGGCTAGGCTTATAAATGCCCTAGGGCAGATAGCCTAGTATGAACCTATGAACCTATGAACCTATAAAATGCTCTGGAATACAAGCTGTGTGTACACTGGTAGAGGTGTGACATTCCACAGCACCTAGGTGTTAATGAGTTACTCCATCCAAAAACAGACTGGCTACTACATGTGTATGTGGGTGTCTCTGCTTGCCCCTCCGGCCCCATTTCAATTATCTTTTCACGAGGACTGCAACAATAGTGTATAACAAGCATGATTTAAGACTACGTGACTTGCCTCCATTCTGCCTAATTATTTCAACAATTTCATGTGACAAACATACACTAAAGTTCTCCCGTGGGTGACAGCCTTCTCCTTACCAGTCATCTCCAGAGAATATTGTCATAGCAATATGCCTTTCATTCTAATAATTCCTTTCTGGGTTTAGTAGCAATTTTCCAATCAGATTTCAGAACATTTTCAGTATTATATACTCTTTTAACTCCCTACCTCACTGGGAATGTGTTCTCTTGCTTCCAATGGCTGCATCCCGAGCCTCTTGACAAAATCAAATTATATCCCCACAGTTCAAACACATGCCCACATCTCTAGAACCATAAGTGTTGCTAAGAAAGTCTAAATGATAATAATAATAAAAACAAACTGTGTGCGAATAGCATTAAAAATGATTTAGCAACATAGTCCAGTTCAGTACAGTTGTGTTGTCCATCATGTATGGTTTAAGATGGAATCTTTCAATAGTCTTATATACCATGTTTTTTGGAAAAGTAATGGAAAATTGGAAATGCACCCTTGGTCAAGCACCTTTGTTTCTAACAGACAGATGCAGCCTGCAAAATTGCTCTAGCCTACATATACCCATAAAAATAATTTGTAAGGTACAGAAACTTACATGATACAATTGAGATGCTTAGCTATGCCTGTATATGCCCCAGTGGTTACTAGCTTAATATGCACTTATGAACTTATGAACCTAGCTAATGTTAGTATGATCAGAGAGCATTGGATATTTAGAACATCACCAGAATGGTCCTGGAGAAATGACTGAGGACTTAATGAGTTTCTAAACATCTCAAGTATGCTGTCAGCTTCAGTTGTAGTGTCTATTTTCTCTACAATCTCTTTTCTTCCTTACGAATTCATGTAATGGTGAGCTTGAAATAAATATAAGGGATGATAGTTTCCTCCAACAAATAAACCATATTACAGGTAGATTTCCTATATAGCTTCATGGAAATTAATTTCCTTTCAGTAGTCATCACAGAGATGTCTAAATAGATGTTTTCAGTCTCTTGCATGTCAAATCATGAATTGAATCTAATGTCACTCATGTCTTCAAGAAAATCGTCTATCTCATGGGTGCCCCCTTTGCAGAAAAAAATCAAATCATCCGTGCATTGTGAATAGTACAGCAAATATTTATTAAAAACTTCAAACAGCTCACCAAAGTACCACCATGGATCAGGAGTTCAATTTTAGATTGCAGTTCATTTATTGAAGTAAAACATTCAAGATAGTAAGCACTTTTGGATTATATCCAAGCCCTTCATCAGATCTTGAATAATCTCGGATGCATTATGCTCAGCAACTAGCCTGGAGGTGTGGATATCTTTAATGAATATGGACACACCTTCGCCTTTAGTGTTTCAGTCAAGGTTAGGTGGCCAAAAGGTGTGGTATAAATTATAGTCTGGTAATGTAGGGATGCTCTCTGGAGCCTTGAACCAGGTCTCTGTCACTGCACAGATGTCGATGTTCTCCATTTTAAGGAGTGCCTCGAGTGAATGCATTTTGAGGTTTAGACTTCTAGCATTGAGTATCATTACTCTCACATTTTGCTTGCTTGTACCTGTTATGGTGGTGAATTTGTCATTTAAACCTTGCCTAAAAAAAATGCACTATAGGGGTGGCAAGAGCCTTTCCAAGTATCCGGAATCCCAAGGGTGACAGGTGCAGGCCATCTCTGGCAAAGCATCATGGTCTGTCGATCATGTCATCCCAGGCAGACAAATGCTGGATCCCCTTAGAATGACACCAGAAGCTTAGCCAATTGTTGAAGTCAATCATTTCGTCCTTGTAATGTGGCATCATTCTGGGTGATGGCAGGATGCTACTCAGGGCTAGGGTCATAACTGCCTGGGCTACAAGATTGGACAGCTCCTCCATGTCTCTTTTCATGTAGTCCAGGGAGGTACATCTCAGGTCATTCACAGCAACATGGACAATGACAGAGTCATATTTGTACTTATTGTAGAGTGATCTGAGTGCGTGCATTATGTGGTGAATCCTGGCATCCAACAGGCAGCTGACAGTAACTTTCTCCTTGTTTAGCCTGGTGAGTGGAATCTCAGTGTGCCTGTCTATAGAGTCACCTATGACTAGAGTGTTGGGTACGTTGTTATGCCTTATGGGCTGTGGTTGAGTGGCACACTGAGTTTGTGGGCTATGTGTCATTTGGGTTGTGTTGGGGGGGTGGAGGTTGCTTGCATTTCTGCTTTGGAAGTCTCTGTTGCTTGAGCAGATTTTTATTAAGAGCCTCCGTGAATGTAGGTGTGTGTTTTGTATTGCTATGTGTGTGTATTGGTGGTGTAGGTTTTGAGGGACTATGAGATGAGTGTGGTGTGTTGCAAGTGTTTACCTTCTCCGCTTGACTGTCTGGTCCAGTCTTGGGTGAAGAGAGCTTTGCTTCCAGTTTGGCTATATAAATGCATCTCTCACAGGTTGTAGTTTTGGGTGGTAGGAGGAGAGGGTTGTCTGTGTACATGAGGCAATTTCTGCATTGTCCTAAGATGCCCAGATTCTTCAGGTAGACAGGAGAAAATATTGACCCTTAATCACGCCTGGATAGGTGCTTATTTATTAAGTACTAAAAACTGTTTTCCTCTAGACAAGTGAGGAAAGTTGAGTGATGTAGTAATTTGTAGTTTATTTAGTGCTTACAACACTGTAGTTTATTTAGTGCTTAGTGTTCTGAACAAGTGCTGAGCTCAAAGAAACCGATTTGAGTGCTAAAACTAAAAAAATTGTCTAGTTCGAAGGGAAAATTTGTAGAGCAGACTTTATGGCCAATATTTACTGGTCTACACTAGATATAACCAGATCTACTGGCATTATTTTGGTAGGCACTAGGACTGCCCCTCTGATAAGTTGGTTTAGCTTATTGGATAAGTGATATAAGGGGTTTTGTCTCAGTACCTTTGACAGCTTATAGCATATACCATTTTTCTGATTTGTTTCTACATATTTCAACTATTTTTCTGTGATCTGAATAAACCAATTATTTCACAGCTTATTGTCATGGATCTAGAAACTATACTTCAAGGGCTTTGTGCCGACAAAAATGACATTGGTGTCTTTGGTATACCAAATGAGGATGGTACTCCACAACTAACAGATCCAGTTGACGGCTGCAACGATGCTTTTCATAAACTCAGTAAAAGCATGAAAAATTTGAGATCTAATATTTGGCATTCGAGGCTTTTTAAAGCTTATATGAACAAGGAAATAACCCCTAGGGGTTTGAGAATCAAAACTCAACCTCTAGTAAGCAAAATAGATGAAACTCTGACCAACGAATGGTATCTAGCCCAACAACAGGCATCCATGAACTTTGTTCAAATATTAAGTTCATATTGTGAACGAACTATTGAAACTAACATTAAAGAAGTGGGTGACCTGTGTGGGGAAGTCAAAGTTTATGAAGGTCATTCACAATTCTCTATATGCCTCAATAAGCTGTCAAAAAAACTTTTGTTGTTTGAAAAACAGATTAAGGATAAAAAAATAAAAAAATTTAACAGAGACTTAACCGATTATCAAAGGGGACGACCTTTTGACAGCACCAAAAATATTAGATTTATGGACATCGGACAGAAACCTGGTAGGAATTATAAAAAAGGACCCAGATCCATATTAAAGGGGTCTCATACATAAAGCAGTACATCAGCAGATGATTCCTCCACTACAGACACTGAAGGGACTAACACTGGGGAATCCCCGGTCCCCAAAAAATCAAAGAGTCAGACCCACCCTTTAAACACATTATGAGGAGGGGTGGGAGAAACATAGAAGGTACAAAGATAGACACAATCAAGGGTCTCATACAAACACTTATGAGACAATAGATGGTAATATTTTGAACATTTCTCAAACTGTTTTAACAGAGGATCAAAAGAAAGTGTTGAATAAAGGTCTGAACTTTGTTCCTGGGTTTTTTGTCGATGAATCTGACATAGTTAATGATATTAATGATTTTTGCTGTAGGATTAACCTCAAATTTTCTTTGGATCCAGGTCTGATTCTCAAAGATCTAATGAATTCAAATTTCATAAATCCAACTTTGTACCACCTATGAACCCGAATGTAGCTGTTTTTCAACAAGCTGTACTTAGGGATATACACTTTAAGTTGGATCAGTTTTCACCCTTGAAATATAACCTAATGAATACTGAACAACAGGCATTGCAACAGCTTAGGGATAATAAAAACATTGTTATTACTCAGGCTGACAAGGGTGGGGTGGTAGTCATCATAGACATGGATTTTTTTATCTGGGGGAGGGAAATGGACAACTTTCCAACCCTTCCTATTACATGAAAATGCTTATTGACCCCACTCCTAATTTTAAGCAGGAAATTGACAATTTTTGGGATCTGGTAATTTCGGAGGGTATCATATCCGATACAGTGAAAACACATCTGACGGTCGATGATCCACAAAAACAAACATTATACCTGCTACCCAAGATACACAAATGCCTTAACAAACCTCCTTGAAGACCTATTGTATCTGGGATGGGTTCATTGACGGAACCATTATCTGAGTTTCTCACATTGTATCTTAAACCACTACTAAGCCTGATTCATGCTAGAATACAGGATACCACACTATTTTACATACTATTGCTGACAATCAGCTAGAACCTGATTGGCTACTCTGCACCCTAGATGTCAAGGCTCTATACACCAATATACCACATTGGGCTGGATTGGAAGCCCTTACGGTTTTGGTGAGACAGAGCCCAACTCTATCCCATAGGCTTTAACACACTTTTGGTCTGGCTGCATGGCTGAACATGTTCTTAACAAAAATGTTTTTTATTTTCAGGGAGAATGCTATTGGCAGCTCAAAGGCACCGCTATGGGAGCATCTTTTGCTCCCATATATGCAGACCTATTTATGGGATATATTGAGAAACATCTTATTTATGACTTTGCACACAACTTATATCTTGAGGAACTTGATATTTGGCACTGATATTTGGACGATTGATGGTTGGTTTGGCATTCTGATTTGGAATATTTGGATGAATTTGTATTATACCTTAATCAGAACGAATGGGGTATTGAATTTGCTTCTACTCATGACAAAAATCAAATTAATTTTCTGGATGTGACCATAACCAGAAATCCAGATGACACTTTACCAATTTAAACTTTTCGCAAATACCCCCAACCTACTACATGCAACAAGCATGCATCCAAACCACATCATCCGAAATATACCCAAATCTCAGTTCCTCTGGATTCGTAGAATCTGTTGCTCAGACAAAGGCTATAAAGAATCCAAACTGGATCTGGCCAACAGGTTCAGAGCTAGGGGTTACAAGGAGCCTGACATCCAGGATGCCCAACAAACTGCTATCAGTTCCACCAGAACTTCCCTTTTTAGATACCGTGACAAGACTCAGACTGAACAGGATGGATCTATCTGGTTTATCACAACATTTGGACGCAACATCAACCCAATTAGGAATGTTATGTCCAAACACTGGAACATTCTTACTGCCAATGAGGAGTTTATACCCTGGATTGTTGATACATGTAAGTATGGATACAGGAGAGGGAGGACACTTGGGTCATTCTTTTCACATTTTAAAAGGGTCAGTTCAGCTGGAGCAATACACCATCAACTAAATATGACAGGTGAAAAACTATGGGGTACCTACCACTGTGGTCACTGTTCATCATGTCCATATATTTTTGTATCAAAGCACTTTACCAGTAAAAATACTGACAGGATTTTTGACATGAAATTCTTTGGCAATTGTAACAGTGATTGGGTAGTATACCTTGCAACATGTATATGTGGTTCATTTTATGTTGGACAGACATCACGACCACTCCGATTATGCATGTCGGAGCACCGTAGCGACATACGAACCAAGAGGGAGACCAATGCCCTATTTAGACGCTGTATACAACACAACTCAGCCAGATTCCAGTTCAGCATCATAGACAGAATTCTTGGTGATAGATCTAATAAACAAAGATGGCATTCTATTCTCACTAAAAAAGAGAAGTATTGGATCATTAAAAGGGGTGCTTTGTTTTCACCTGGTTTAAATGATCATTTATAACAATGTTATATGTTTATCTTAATTTTTATGGACAGTAACTGTGTGGTTGATTTATTGTATAACTTTTATATTCTCTTTTTATTTTCAATACAGGAAACAATTTGAATGTTGGGAAGATCACTTTGGGAAGAATGCTATTGGATGACTCATGCTACATATATATATATATATATATATATATATATATATATATATATATATATATATATATATATATATATATATATGTGTGTGTGTGTGTGTGTGTGTGTGTGTGTGTGTGTGTGTGTGTGTGTGTGTGTGTCACTGCTTATTTGCTATTTCTTTAATTTCCGACTGAGGAAAGCCTGTTGACTGAAACTGGTCTGGGTTGTTTGTTATATCAAATAAATACTTATGTATTTAACTTAAAAGCTTCATTTTGTTGATTTACACTGCATTTGGTGCTGGCAATTTTGTCTACTAACATAAAACAATGCCAGAAAATATATAACATAATTCAGTCAGGCAAACAATAATTCAGTCAGGCAAAATTAAGACAATGCAGAACTCTGAAAGGTTAAAATACCAAGAAATAACAAAATCTATCACCTCTTCTACCTGAAACCCTATATGTTCCCCAAGGCTTCATATTAGGCCCCCTACTTTTCTTAGTATTTACAAACAACCTTCATACCTCAGCCCGGCATGCCTCTGTCATTCAATATAGAGATGATTCTACAATAATATGTGCTGCTCCTACCATACAACAACTACAATCACTAACAGAAGAGTCCTTCTTAGCAGTTGAAACATTGCTAACAAACTCCCACCTAAATCCGAACCCCCCCCAACAAAGCTCATGCTGTTCAATCCCACTAAAATGACTGTACCCTTCCCTACGTTCAACATTATTTCAACAAAAAATACCGTCATCTCACCCTCACAACACACCATACCTCTCAACTACTTAGAGCAAGAAATCTGGACAAAGCCATTATTAAAAGTGAGACAAAGGTCCAAAAAGAGGGACGATTTTTAAATATTGCTTACAGACTTAGAAAGTTGATAGAACAACAGATTTTGCATTAGCATGAATGTTCTGAAGGGTATGAAGTCTGAAACTCAAATGCCTGTCATTATTTTCTAACTTCAGTCTTAATGATTTACCACTAATTTACCAGAAAACCACAATTTTATGAAAAGCAGAACAAAAATTAGAGGCAAAATTCTGGACATTCTGTAAAAATCTGTACAGTTGAGAGGTATGCCTCACACCAAATTTCTGAGGGTTGAAATAGACAACAAATTGAGATTTGACATTCACATATCCCAAACCATAAAAAAGCACACACAAAACTAGGTACACTGTATACAAACAAGCACTAGCTTGCAAAAAACACAAAAATCTACCATTGCCCAAACCCATCTGATCTGAACTCTGCTTTATGCATTGCCCATATTCACTAACCTAAGAAAATCTAAATTAGTAAAACTAAACTCCTGTTATAACAAAATTGCCAGGTTTGCCACAGACTCACCGTTTAGGTCACACCACTGTATAGTTCTCAAGCAACTCAACTGGTTAGAATTTCCTCAACTCCTACTATATAACCAACTAACCATGGCACAGAAAATATTCTATCTACCAGATAAACCACCTGCCCTGCAAATCCTACTATAGCCATACTCCAGTGCTAGAACTATGCTCTAGTAATAAATTCCTGATAATGATAAGCACAGCCAACAATCTTGCTGCAGCATCCCTTTTCTCAAACTGCATACCTAAAATTTGGAATGCACTACCTCCTAACGTAATATCCACCACAGCCTTCTCATTTCAGAAAAATGCTAAAAGCTCACTTAACATCATGCACTGCTCCTGACTAACAGTCCTTTCTTTACTGATACTAGTACTTCCTCTAGGCTAACTTTAAATTTTCTAAAAACACTAAGGATTTTCAAATTTTTATGATAAAAAATTCTACTTGATAAGAAACATTCCATGAGTGGGTTTGCCATCTGAAACTCTATAGAAGTTTATATATTGTTTGTTTGGTCTCTGTTTCACTCTAACAAAATGTACATGAATGTTTCAATATATGGTGTCATTCTGTTTTCACATGTACGTATTTTACTGTGATATAAAATTTATTTAAATGTTTGTTAACTATGCATTTATTATGTAGAGCTTTTCTCCCCAGGCCTCCACTATAAAAGGACCTGTGTCCAGTCAGACTTTCCTGGTAATCAAATGTAAAATAAAAATAAACAAAAATAAAGAGCTGCCCCTGTCTAAGAGGGGCATAGGTGAAACCCCAGTGTAAATTTATGGTTTCTCAACAAGTTGTCCAAGTTACACTTAAATAGGGTCATTGAGGAGCTCTGTTTTACATAAATTGGGATTTTGTTCCAGAGGAGTGGTAACCCCTGAGAGACATATCTGTCTCTCCAGCATGTCCTGTTAATATCGCAGGCTAGGTTAAGATCCTTAGAGTGAGTGAATCTTGTCCCATTGGATTCGTGGATGTGGAGCAGCTTCACCAAGGCAGCGACTGAGACTACTCTGTAGGCTAGGCAGGAGCAGTCTGTGTGATGCTAAGTAAAGTGATAGGGCCTTCAGTCTGTCCGTGTAGGTCATGTGTTGTAGACCCTGAATTTTCTTGTGGAGAAACCTCTGAAGTCTTACCAGTTGTTGCAGATGTCTGGTGAGGTACATACAGAACGAAGCATTGTACCTCAATTATTGGTCTAATGAGAGTCGAGTACAAGGGAGTTATAACCTCCTTATCTTTGGTTGCTGTACCTTTGGTTATGAGGTGTGCAATGTAGAAGGCCTCCCTTTCTACTATGGAACCTGATGATCAAAATTCAGGCTGCTGTCAACTTGCGTTCCTAAATCTCTCAGCACTGGGTTGAACTTAGGGGGGGATTATTAATGTTGTAATTAGCAGGGGTTTCTCCTTTGTTGAAGGGGATGATAATCCATTTTTCTGCATTTAGTCTAAGTCCATGGCTTTGACACCAATCCTTTGACTGTGTAAGCCCATTTTATAGTATTTTACATCTTTGGGGGATTCGATAATTGCACCCAGTTTGCAGTTATCAGCAAACTTGCTAAGCCATAAACCATCTATTTTCACTTGGACTTCTGAAACATAGATGCCAAACAGTAAGGGGCCTAGCACAGATCCCTGTGGAGCACCACTGGTAACAGGTCTGCTAGTAGAGTTGGCATCCCCAATTTTGACTGTATATATTCTGTTTGTGAGTCAGTTGGCAACCCATCTAGTGACATAAGCATTAATCCCCAGCTGGGTGAGTTTCACAATGATAACTTAGTGAAGGATTGTGTCAAAGGCCTTAGCTAGGATGAGATAGGCAGTGTGAACTGCTTTGCCTTCATCCAGTGCCTTGGTGACATTTTTGAAGAGGTCCACCTGGTTTAGCAAACAAAATCTGCCCTTAACAAAGCCAAACTGGGTTGGGTCAAGAGTTTGAAGGGCACCGATATTGTTGTTTATAAGATCCATGATGATTCTCTCTATGGCCATGCAGATAAGGTTGGTTAGGCTTATTTGTCTGTAGTTCCCGGGATCAGTTGAGGGACCCCCTTTGTGCAAGGGGATTATAGTTGCTGTTTTCCACTCAGCTGGGACAAAGCCAGTGCTTAGACTGAGACTGAAGACCATGCTTAGCGATTCCACTATCTCTGGTTTCAGACCATTTAATAGGCAGCCTGGGATGTTATCCGGTCCCATAGAGGCTGTGTTTTTGACCTTGGACAGTGCAGGTATGACCTGCTCTCTGAAGATACTAGGAAGAGGACTGTTGACAGGTATGTTATAGGGTATGATTGATGGGTACAGGGGGTGAGGTTTTCACCATACCTGCCTGCCAGCAAGTTGGTAATGTCCTCAAGTTCAGTATAAGTGGTATGATCCACAGCTAGTTCAGAAAAAAAGCTGGGCCATCCCTTTTAGATTTCAGACATAGCTAAAGAATGCTTTGTGATTTACATTAGCTAAGTGTGGTAATTTACTTTAGAAATTAGCTTTAGAGTACTTTACAAGATGTCTAATCTGATTGTTTATGATTTGGAGGGAGTTCTTCCTTTGCTGGGACCTTCCCTCTTGTTTTCTGACAGCAGTTTCTTTCTCTTATTGTATAACTTATTTATGCTGGATGTCCACCAGGGTGGATTACTTTTTTCATGAGGATCTTGATTTGATCTGTTCCGGTATGGCCGAGTCTATACATTTATATAGGTGTTTATACAAGATGTTTGTGTACACCTCAATATAGGGGTCATTGCTGTCAGTGTTGACAGAGGATCTGAGACTACTGATGCCATCACTCAGTAGGCTATAGTTTGCTTTGGAAAAGGTTCTTTAAACTTTTTGCTCCTTGGGGGTGGGTCAGGTACAATTGTTACTTCAAGCAAGACTGATTTATGATTGAGCTTTACCAGGGATGGCCCCAAACATCGAGTGGTGCAGTGATCTCCCATGTTGTTGAGCACCATGTCAAGGGTGTTAGGGGATGCTGACTACCTGCTTCACAGCATTTGTGTTTATAAAGTCCAAGAACCTTTTTGGTAAGTGCATTTGTGCTCATGTATGTTACCCAACTGATGGAAGGCTAGTTAAAGTCACCCATGACCAGAGTATTTGGCTGTACTGATAGTGACTCAAGTAGGTGCAGGTAGGCTGTGTGTTTTTTTGTGGTTCATGATGGGGGACCTATAGCTAACAATGACATGGAAGGGGGTCTTTCCTACAATTTGTTGGGCTTCGAGTATCTCTAGGGAGTCATACTGTTTAACTAGTTTAGAGGTATATATGTCTTTCATGAAGATCAATAATCCTCTTCCCTTTTTTTTTTTTTAGATTCACATATCCTTACTTGGATAACAGGAAGCTTCTCTATTCACCAGTGAGAGTGGGGAGCTTTGAGCAGCATATCTGTCCCTGGAGGAGTGGTCTCAGCCCTGAAACTAGTAGCTTATTGGCCACTCTGGGTCAATTCCTATCTCTTTCAGTTTCCCTGCTTTAGAACCCGCATTTGTGCGGTTTTGCACGATTTTGCGCATAGCGCAGCATCGGACAGCGCCGCTTAAACAGGTTTAAACTATTTCCGGCTCCACAAAGTCTCCTCTTCACTTTTTCCCTTAGAACTGTTCTAAATCTCAAAGTAAGCACTCTATTTTCATTCTAAAGCCCTGCAGTTGCTTGTATAAGTAATCTTATAAGTAAGCACTAATAAACTAAAGCACTACACCCTCTTAAAATCCCTTTAAGTACTTGGTTCCCTATTGGTCCTTTTTGATCAGTCAAAAAGTAGTTCCTTATAGTATTCTGGCATGTCCAAAAGTCAGTTAAGGATTTACTCTCCAGTCCAGCTGGTGAATCTGTGAATCTTGAGGCAATGTTTCAACTGCCTTATGTACACAGACCACCCTCTCCTCCTCCCAACAAGCTCAAATATATGTGAGAGATGCAACTATATAGCCAAACTGGAGGCTGAGCTCTCTCAACCCAATACTGGCGCAGTCAGTCAGGAGGAGAAGGTAACCACACACACCACAAATCCAGTCTCACATAGACCTATCGCAACAGAAAACCAAACACATAAACACACAAAAACATACTCGGAGGTTCTAAATAAAAATTTGCCCAAGCAGCAGAGACCTCCAAAGCAGACATCCAAGCAACCGCTACCCCACAACAATACCGACGTATCACATAGTTCACAAAGTCAGTGTGCCACACAGTCACAGCCCTTAAGGCTAAACAACACACCTAATACACTTGTAATAGGTGACTCTATTGTCAGACACACTGACGTCCCACTCACCAGGCTGAACAAGGGGAAGGTCACTGTAATCTGCCTCTCAGGTGCCAGGATCCACCACATAACACAAGCACTCAGGTCGCTCCAAAGCAAGTACAAATATGACTCCGTCATTGTCCATGCTGGTGTGAATGACCTGAGACGTACCTCCCTGGACTACATGAAAAGAGACATAGAGGAGCTCTCAGATCATGTAGCCCAGGCCGGTATGACCCTGACCTTGAGTAGCATCTTACCCTCACCAAGAATGATGCCACAGTATAAAGACAAAATGATCAATTTTAAGAATTGGCTAAAGTATTGGTGTCATTCAAAGGGGATCCAGTGCCTGTTAGCCTGGGATAACATGCTCGACAAGCCACGTTGCTTTGCTAGGGACGGCTTGCACCTGTCACCCCTGGGCTTTCGAATACTGGCTAAGGCTCTTGCCACCCCCATAGTGCCTTTTTTAGGCAAGGCTCAAAAGACAAACCCACATCCATAGACAACACAAAGAAAAATAAACTAAGGGTAATGCTACTCAACGCCAGAAGTCTAAACCTCAAGATGCATGCACTCGAGGCTCTCCTTAGTATGGAGAATATCAATATCTGTGCAGTAACAGAAACCTGGTTCAAGGCTCCCGAGAGCACCCCAGCACTTCCAGGTTATACCTCATACCATGCTTTTCAGCCCCAAAACTCGGACCGAACCACAAAAGGAGGGGGAGTATCCATATTCATCAAAGATACCCACACCTCCAGGTTAGTGGCACTGCACGAAGCATTGAAGACCATCCATGTGCAACTAACAGTGGGCAAAACTGCCTTTCAGTTTGTAGCCTGCTACAGACCACCCTCCCAAACTCAGGAACCCCACTCGGCTTTCCTGAGAACACTGGAGAATATGAAGGTCTCTCCAAACACCATTATATTGGGTGACTTCAACTACCCAAACATAGACTGTTAGCACTACTCAAGCCCCAACACCCTCGCCCAATGGTTCCTAGAATTTATAAACTCAAATGCTATGGAACAACTGGTCACCACTCCCACAAGAGGGGAAAACATATTGGACCTGATCATCACCAACATGGGGACTCTATGTTCCATACCAGAGGTATACCCCTCATTGGTAAGATCTGACCATAAATTAATCTCACTGGACATCCATATCCCATCCCCACCCCCAGCCAAGGAAACCACGGTGAAGAACTTCTCAAAAGCAAACTTCACACTTCTCAAAACCGAGGTGGAATCCTTCAAAGCCCCCAGGCCAGTGGAAAATATGGCCCAAACCGCACAATCCTTTACAAACACATTCTATGGACACCTACAGGAATGCATGGATCATGCTATCCCAAATAAAACCAAGATTCATTCCTTCAAAGGCAGGAGACCTGTCTGGTGGACCCCAGCCATAAATAAGCTATACAACAGAAGGAGGAAGCTACTACATGATAGAGCAAAATCCCAAAAAGGAAAGGCATCTCTGATCAGTACTAGCACAAAACTACGATCCCTCATAAAATCATCTAAGGCCAGCTTCGAAAGAAAAATTGCACAAGAGGCTAAAGATAATCACAAGGCCTTCTTTAGTTATGTCAGGAACCTGGTGGCAACTCTCAGATATGCTCTGAGTTAATTCAAAATGACAAAAAATACACTGAACCCACGGATGTTGCCAACATCCTGGCAGACATGTTCAGTGCAAACTTCTCTCCCCCTTCCCCCTCAAAAGAGAAAATGTCTATCCCAACAGAGTGTAGCCTCCCTGACATCACAGATGCATAGTTGTGAGCTGCCCTCTCCAAAGCAAAAAACACAGCATCAATGGGACCGGACGGTGTCCCGGACTGCGACTTACACGAACTCCAGGAAGAACTGAACCCTCACATAAAGTCACTGTTCATTCTCAGCCTTGCTACAGGATATGTACCCAAGGAATGGCATACAGCAACAGTGATCCCACTCCAAAAAGGTGGTGCCACAACGGACCCCGGAAACTATCGCCCTATAAGCCTGAATAACCTGGTCTGCAAAGCTATGGAGCATATCATCATGAAACTCATAAACAAAGACATTGGGAACTTCCAAACACTGGATCCTACCCAATTCGACTTTGTTAAGGGCAGATCTTGCCTCTTGAACCTGGTCGACTTCTTTGAAACAGTTACCAAGGCCATAGATGAAGGGAAGGTAGTCCACACAGCCTACCTAAACCTCACAAAAGCCTTCGACATAATACCCCATTCAGGCATCATAAATAAGCTCACCAGCTTAAATATCAACCCCTATGTCACAAGATGGGTTGCAAACTGGCTCAGGGATAGAATCCACATGGTCAGAATTGCAGGTGCCATGTCAGACTCTAAACCAGCTACAAGTGGCGTCCCACAAGGCTCAGTCCTGGGACCTCTCTTGTTCGGTATATATTTCTCTGAGGTACAGGCTAACATGGGAGGACTATGGCTGACCATGTTCACAGATGACTGCAAACTGGATGCCATAATCGACTCACCGACTGACACAAGCATCCTCCAAAAGGGTCTCACAGAGATGGATAACTGGTGCCAGAGCCACGGCCTAAAGCTAAATGCCAAAAAGTGCATAGTCATCCCCTTTGGGAAAAACAAAGTGCCCACAAATTACCACATAGGTGGTAATCCATTAAGTATGGAAGAAGTAATTAGGGATTTGGGGACCCAAGTAGATAGCAATCTCTCCTTTGACAATCACGTTGCCAAAGTGGTTAGAAAGACCTTCTATATAGCCCACCTTATCACGAAAGATTCACATCTAGATTAAGAGAGGTCATTGTGCCCCTCTACTCATCACTCATCAGGCCCATAATTTAATACAATGCCCCATTTGGGATATACCTTACTCGACACCTGCAGCAACTGGAAAGACCCCAAAAGTACCTCACCAAGAGGATCAAGGGACTCAAACAGATGCCCTACGCAGTTAGTCTAAAGAAACTCCAGCTCTACTCAGTTGCTTACCACCTACTCAGAGGCGATCTGTGCCTGACGTATAAAGCCATGTCCAACCCAGAATTAATGGACATGCTCCACCTCAGGAAATCCAAATCCCTTAGAGCTACATTCTCCAGGGACTTAAACCTCAGCACAGAAATAAATAGGACATGCTGGAGGGACAGATTCATATCCCAGAGGCTCCCCTCACTCTGGAACAAAATCCCAATCCATGTTAGGCAGAGTCCCTCAATGACCCTCTTCAAGAGAAATCTTGACGAGTGGATGGGAGATCGTAGGTTTACCCCTGGGATCACTTCTGTGTCCCTACTAGACAGAGGCACAGTAAACTAACCTCAAAAGGGCTATCTTCTGTGACCTACTATATAGAGGCACAGTCAACTAATCGAAAAGGGTGGCAAAAGCCAAACACACTCTGGCTAGGCTTATAAATACCCTAGGGCAGATAGCCTGGTATCAACCTATGAACCTATGAACTATGTGGTCTGAATGTATAGGAGCCATTGTAGCCCTGCATGACTGGGGTACTCTTTGAGGCCTTGAACCATGTCTCTGTGACTGCGCAGACATCAGCATCATCCAGGGTGAGAAGTGTGTCAAGTGAGTACAGTTTCTGATTTAGACTCCTAGCATTAAGCAGCATAACTCTGAGTTTGTTTCTGGAGGATATATTTACATCAGGAATTTTGTTCTTATGACATTTTTTAAAAAAGGCACTATGGATGAGCTAAGTACCTTTGACAGCAACTTAAAGCCTAGAGGTGACAGGAGAAGACCATCTCTGACAAAAGAGTGTGGTCTGTCTACCATATCATCCCAGGCTGTCAGATACTGGATCCCACTGGACTGACATCAGAAGCTAAGACGAATGTTGAAGTCAGTCAGCTTTTGTTTGCATTGCGGCATCATTCTGGGTGAGGGAAGAATGCCGCTTACAGCTATGGACATACCTGCCTGGGACTCATAATCTGAAATCTCCATAATGTCTCTCTACATATAGTACAGTGAGGTACATCTCGAGTCACTCAAAGTCAGCCAACAAAAAGCAGCCATGAGAACCCCCTTGACACTCATATTAATATCAACCTCGTTCGTACAAAATCAGACCCACTTTTTCTAAACATGAATCTTAGGAGCGTATTGAATAAAATTCATGAATTGCACGTATCCCAGTCTCTTTACTCTCCAGACATAGTTGTTCTAAGTGAAACCTGGCTCAAAGTATCAATTAATAACAATGAGATTCTACTCCAAGGCTACAACATCCATAGATTAGACAGATTAAATGAGGAGGAGGTATAGCAATAATGTACAAAAACACACTAAAACTCGAATACCCGGACTTACACCCACCAAAACTAAATAATGCCAAGATGCTGTTTTCTAGAATAGAATTAAACCCTAACAAATTCATAATCATCATAGCAATTTACAGTCCTTCTTGTAATGACCCCCAGCTTAATTGATGACTTAATCCATTGGTCATCTACAACCTTTTCTGAGAAAACTATTGTCATGGGTGATGTCAACGTAGACTAGCTAACCTGCACCTCAGAAAATCCACAAACTTCATGAACTTACACAGATTCTCCCAGTTAATAAAAACTCCAACTCAGGAAGATAAAAAAAAAAAAAAAAAAACAAACAAACAAAAAAAAACAACAGACACTCAATACTGGATTGGACCTTATCCAATAAACTATCACATGTTAGTCAGTCAGGTTGCCTCCCAGATAACTTAAGTGATCACCTACTTCCTCCGAAAAAATCTACAGTCTCCCAAAAGCACTATATTTAGGTGCATACATAATAGAAAAACCTTCTCTTCCCAAACCTTCATATCAACCTTACAACAATGTGACTGGATCCCCCTATCTTCACTCCCATTAGATACTGCAATATCAAACTTCAATGATACTTTCTTAGACACAATAAACAGCCAAACTCCCCTTAGAACTATAAGAACAAAGGCAAAGTATGCCCCATGGTTAACCAAATAAACAAAGCTCCTTCTCAAAACTAGAGATAAACTTTGGTCACCATATCAATCCAATAACAGCCTGGCCACACTAAACTATTACCTGTAACTAAGAAATAAATAATAAAAAAAAAGGTAAAAAAAAAATGACAAAAAATCTACTATATAGCAACCCAACAAAAATACCAAAACAACCCCAAAAAATTCTGGGCAACTATAAATCATCTCTTACAGCCAGGCAAATCTGGAACCCCAACTCCCTCCACTGCAAATACACTAGATATATAGCCACTCAATTCAATACCTACATCACCAATTCCATTATAAAGTTAAGCAAATCTCTATTTTACTTTTTCAAACTCGTTTTATTATCCCTTAATGCCATCATATTCCAATCACTGTCAATTTCATCTTGTATTTAATCTATACCGTTTCTATGTGTATTTTGTTGTACCAATGTTAAATTTATGTAGCTTTCATATTTCTTTGTTTGTGTTTTACAGCCTTGAAACATGTAGTAGACTAAATTTGTGATTTTTTTGTTTAGATGGCCAGTATGGATCTGTATTTTTCTCATACCTAATATACTGTTATCCTACACTAAATTGATTTTTGTTTTTATCTGTTACATTACTTTCTATCCATATGTATGTATTCTCTGTATAACTGTGGAGCTTATCTCTTCTGGCCTCCACTGAAAACTGGCCATTGGCCCACTTGGTTCTTCATGGTAAACAAATGTAAGTAAATAAATAAATAAATAGCACTATGCTGTTAAAAATCCCTACTGAACTCAATGAAACATCCAACAATTTTTCTTTTAAGCCCTTTCAAACTAGTACTATAAAAAGAATGTTCCACAAACTTAAACCTACTCCCCTTGCTGCTGACAAACTACATGCTGACTATCTCAAGTTGATTAATCACTCCATAACTGAGCATCAAGTTCCCAAAATCTGGAACACTTCATACATAATATCCTACACAAAGGGGGGACCTGTAGAGACCTTTCTGACCAAGTGAGTTCTGCCACCCTTATCCAAAATTTTGAAAAATGCATTAATTTCCAAATCATGAATCATCTACTGTCTAATAACCCTCTAACTGTCACCCAGCATGGCTTTTGACCTAATCAGAGCACTACTACACCTCTATTAAGCTTTACAGACACCATCAATCATCTCAGAGAAAAAATAACTAGTCTCCTCAATATTTCTAGACATTTCCAAAGCCTTTGATACAGTCTCCAGCCAACAAATGTCTACATGAACTGGCTCTTAAACTAAACCATTCTGCTCTTCAGTGGTTCCATGACTACCTATCAAACTGTCATCAGGCTGTAAAATGGCAAAATGCATTCTCCCCTATACTACCTGTTACACTAGGTGTACATCAGAGCTGAATTTTAGGTCTTCTCCTATTCTGTACCTTTACTAACAAGCTCCACTCTGCTATAATATTGCCCACAATCATACAATATGCTGATGACACCACACTCATCTGTGCAGTACACTCCTTCTCTACACTTCAAGAAAAAAAAACAGCTTGCTTTCTCTGCAGTAGAATCCTGGCTTGCTAACTCTCACTTAATACTGAATCCCAATAAGACAAAACTAATGATATTCTCAAATAATAAGCCCTCAGACCACCACTCACCCTTGCAAATTTATTCAGCTAATAACACCAGTACTGAACCAGTATCAAACAGCAAGCTACTTGACATCACAACTGATAACAACATGAAATTCGGTAAACATCTGTCAACTCTTTTATAGAAAGTACACATAAAACTAGGCTCTCTCTACAGTTCTAAACCATTTCTTACTGACTTTACTAGACAATCTATTACCAGGACTTATTTACTGTCTTCCCTCTTCTATGCCTCTGCCATCTTCCAATCTGAAGAAAACTGATCTAGCTAAACTAAACACTTGCTATAACAAAGTTGCTAGATTTGCTAATAACTCCCCATACAGATCACACCGTTGTAATGCCTTACAATAACTAAACTGGTTGGACGTATCTAGCCTCCTTACATTCAGCCAACTTATAATTGCTTACAACATAGTATATCAACCTGAGAAATGCCCAGCTCTTCAAGAGCTACTTAAAACCCAGTCTAATACAATGCAGCTCAAATCTTCTGACAAGCTTCTGTTACAAGTCACTAAGGCTAACAACTTCTGCGGAGACTGTCTGTACTCCAATTGCATCTCCAGGACATGGAATTTGACCGCCCCAAAATATACTAACCACTGCTAACCCCCCAAAATTTAAAAAACTTCTCAAGGCCCACCTATCTAACTCCTGACTTTGCTGTAATCTAAACCTTAACTGAAAACTGAATTTATTCCTTCCTAAGAAATTACAATAACAGATCTTGAATTTGCTAAGCTTGATGCTGATGTCATTTCTCTAATTGTATGATGATCTTTATAACACATTTATGATTATTGTTAAAAGGAGATAAAGTTGATCATCTTATTATATGTTTTGTATTTTTCTTATATGTATTTTCTGTAACTTATGGGACCTTTTTGAAGATCTCAGCTTGAGTCTATATTTTCTTATATTATGTATTCTCTGCAGGGTTACTTTTGTTGTCTCATCCTATGACTGCAGTTTCTTAGATATATTTGTTTTGTAACTAGTGGGGTTTTTACCTCAGGCCTCCACTGAAAATGGCTTATCCACTAGTCGGACTGTCCTGGTAAACAAACATAAAATACAAAAATAAAATAAATAAATAAACATGGACTATGATGGAGTCATAGCAGTACTTGTTGTTGAGAGCCTTGATTGTGTGTGTGATTTGGCAGATCCTGGCACCAGACAGGCAGTTGACTGTGACCTTCTCCTTGTCCAGCCTAGTGAGGGGGGCATCTGTGTGTCTCACTATGGAGTTGCCTATGACCAAGGCATTTGGTTTAGATATGTTTTGCCTTAGGGGCTTATTGGGTGAGACACAGATGCACATTTTATTATGTGTAGTGGGTGCTGTTGGGATCATATTGTGCTCAGAAGGTTTGAACTTGGGAGGGCTTTGCTCTTTTGGTATAGTTCTATTGAGTACCACCATATATGTGGGTTTATGTGTTGTGTGCTTGGTAAGTGTGGAAGGTGGAGTGTGGGTACTGACAACCTGCTTGGTATTTGGTTTGTTGTTATGTGAGAGAGACAGCATTGATTCCAGATTCATAGTATAGATACATCTCTCACATATTGTATTTGCATGTTTTAGGAGTAGTAGGTTGTCTGTATACATGAGGCAATTACTACATTGCCTCAGGATGCCCATGTCAATCAGGTTGGCTGGAGAAATGGTGGGAAATTGACCTTCCATTATGCCAGGTGTATTTGGCAATAAGTGGTGGTGGTGGGCTAGATGAACTAGGTTCTGTTGTAGAACTAGAAAAATCAGTTACTATGGGAGGTTTAGTGGTAGAAACCTGAGCCGGCACCTCAAAAAGCACAGTTGAGTTGCTCTCTGGGTAGCAGTGCCAACCCCCATTGCATGGTGCACATCTACACGCAATGACTGTGTTTAAATATCAGCTAGGTAAAACAGTTTTTAAACAATCCATCCAATAAGAAAGCCCAAGACTGAGCCTTCTTCCAACAATCCACAACTCAGATCGGTCCATGACTACACTCTTATGCCACAACAGAGCAGGTGAGGCATTTCAATGCAAGATGGCTGGCTTTATTAGTGAGAAAATATCAGTCTAAATTCAGGA